>NC_049914.1:19153946-19756007 GCF_001411555.2 Juglans regia | reverse complement strand
GCTTTTAATTCCATTCTGGATAAGATTAGGGGCAAGGTGAGCAACTGGAAAATGAAATTCCTATCACAAATAGGAAAAGAAATCCTATTCAAGTCTGTCATCCAAGCAATTCCCATTTATAGAATAGGATTATTTAAAGTTCCAAAGGCATTAGTGAAGGAGATCAACAAGGTAATGCAGAAATTCTGGTGGAGACTTAGATATGACAGATCAAAGATTCATTGGCTTAAGTGGCAGCAACTGGGGAAAGCTAAGAATGCAGGTGGGCTGGGCTTTAGGGATTTTGAAAACTTCAACCTGGCTTTACTAGCTAATTAGGGATGGAGATTAATTTAGCTCCCACAGTCCTTAGCAGCAAGGGTTCTGAAGGCCAAATATTGCCCTCACTCTAATTACCTCAGTGCTAAAGTTGGTTATAATGGATCCTTTCTGTGGAAAAGTATCTTGGCAACAAAGCAACTACTAAAGGAAGGCTCGCTCTAGCAGATAGGCAATGGTGAAAAAATCAAGATCTGGAAACACAAATGGATTCCCAAGTCATCCTCATTCAGAATCCAAACTCCAATGAGGATATTGGAAGAATATGCTCCTGTTAGAGAACTGATTGACAATGATTCACAACATTGGAACATCCCTTTAATAAAGGAACTTTCTCTGGGTTTGACGGTGAGCTAATTAATAGACTGCCTTTTAGTCTAATCAAGAATTCAGATAAGTTGGCATGGAGATGCACTACTGATGGCAATGTTCAGTTAGAAGCACCTATCACCTTCAAGTGGAACTTATGGAAAGCACTAAGAGCCAACCCTCGAGCAATACTACCCCAGATGACTTCTAGTCCAAAGTATGGAAGCTTAAGGTCCCCAATGCTTTTAAAGTATTCCTCTAGAGAGCTAGTCATGAGGCTTTTCCCACCAAACTGAACTTATTTAAACAAAAAGTAGTGGAGTTTCCTAAATGCCCTATTTGTTGTGTGGAGCCAAAATATGTTGCTCATATCCTATGGAATTGCAAGTTAGCTCAAGAATACTAGAAAAATGCTCTGTTAAGGAAATATCCTTCTTGGAACTCTTAAGGAAACTTTCTTCATCCTTGCAAATTGCGGATTTATAAGAAATTGCAATTATAGCCCACCATCTGTGGAAGAGAAGGAATAACTATGTCTTTGAAGAGGCTTTTATACCTCCCCTCACTCTGGCCTCACAAGCTCACCAAGTACTTGTAGAATTCAAATCCTCTCATCAGCTGGTCAAAGGTTTGCCAAGGAATGATCTTAGCATTGCTCACCAATGGACAACCCCTCCACAGGATTCATACAAGATTAATTGGGATGCTGCCATCGACAAAATCCATTGTAAGGTTGGAATATGAGTTATAGTCAGAAACTGGGAAGGCACAATAATTGTTACACTAAGATCAGCTCGTGAGTTTGTCCAGATCCTCAGTTGGGTGAAATACTTGCTATCCTTAAAGCCACAATGTTGTATATCGATTTGAGATTGGAAAAAGTGCAATTTGAAGGGGATGCTTTATCATTGGTGAATGCAGTTAAAAACAATCAGGAGAAGTAGACTTCAGCTGGGTTGCTGATCAGAGATGTAAAACAACTACTAGGAAAGGTGCCTCACTGGTCAATTATGCATGTTCCTAGGAGTGCAAACAATGTAATTCATGTATTAGCTAAAAATGCTATACTCCTCATTGTGGAGATCATTCAACTGGAGGTTGTTCCTCCATGTATTCTCTCTTTGTTACTTTGAAAGTAATGAAATCAGTCTTTTATCAAAAAAAAAAAATTGAGTTGAGGAAAGTCCATAAGAGCACTCTCAATGGATCCTTTTTAATACATTTTTCTTTAAAATATAAAGAAATGCTGTCAAAAGTGCCCTCCATTGGATCTTCTTTAAAGATACTTTTACATTCTGCTACAGGAAATCTCTAGATGTAGATAACACTGTTCATCATTGTAAATATTTTTAATTAATTTATCTTCCCTCCATGCTGAGTTTCTCATTTCTTATCTCTCTTTATTCACATTCAGACCCTTGCACACAAGAGATGCTTGTTAAAATGTCGAACTAACTAACAAACCAAGCATGGAATGATTTTGGTCGTTGATGGCTTTGGATTTTCTGATACTATCTATTTCATTTTGTAAAAACAATAATACAAATTTATATTTTGGTTTAGTTTATAAATTTGGATTAATTTAAAATAGGACATAATTATATGACATTGTATATGAGGAGATATTATAAATATCAAAATATATGAGGATATCATTGGTAGTTAGATGAAATATTTGAAATGAATAAAAAAGATTAAAAAGTATAATATTTAATTGATATGAAGAAAAAACAGATAAGCTGATATATAGTATATTGTAAAAGTCAATATGTAAAATAGAAAAGTGAGTTTTGGTGATGTATTTTAAAGGATGGGATGAAGAATCCATTGAGAGTGCTCTAAGTCATGAAAGCTATGCTCCAAATCAGTTAAAAGAAACAGCTTTGCTACATGCAACCGAGCGGCAAAACCGTTGGGGAATCGGCTGCCACATCAGCCAATATATTTAAAAAAAAAAAACAGATGAAACATGAGGGAAGGAGGAAAGAATTCAGAATTCAATAGTGCAATAGAAAACCCAAAAAGGCTACTCTGCGTTGTAGTCATCTTTGGGTCTCTTTGTTCATGAATCATGGTATCTGCTCGACCAGTTTGATAGAGAAGAAGGTAGATCTCGTCTGAAGCTGCCAAAGCCCCACCCACGACTTGCTTTCCTCCTTCCACGTCTGAAAAGCAATACCCCATCTTCGTCTCTCTCTCAAGCCTAAATGAGATTCTTTTTTTGTTTTTGTTTTTGTTTTTGTTTTCTCTTCTCTATTTAAAATCTTGGATAAATTATTTACTTATCCTCTAAAATATTTTTAAGTGGAATATTTTTTGTGTTTGGTTCGCAACCCACTTCAAAGAAAACGTGTGTGTTGAGGATTGTGATTATGGAGGTTCATCTATTTCTGCTCTGCACTATTTATTAAGGGAGAACAAGCTGTTTTTTTTTTTTTTTCCCTTTGGGCAATTTCGCGTTAAAACCAAAATAGAGAAAAACAAAAATGGGTATTAATGAACCCAGAATAAGAGTTTTAAATACAACGAAATTAATTATTTATTTATAAAATCATTATTCATTTGGGTCTTTTCTGCGGTCATTGAGAACTTGAAAGTAACGTTTAGAGTTTTCGAATCGATGAACATTGGACATAGTTTAATAACAGGAAATAAATAAATAAATAATTATAGAACTTGTAAAAGAACATTGACTGCTTTCTTTTTGGATTCTCAGATATTTCTTTTGATTCTTTGAAAAGCTTTGGAAGGTTGATTTTTTACCGTACTTGGGGAAGATGAAGGACCTTTTGTGCTTGAGGAGCATTTGTGTTTGAAAGTTAGAAATGGGAAGGATGAAGACGCGGAGAAGAAATGAAGGACAGTTAAATGTTTTGAAAAAGTAAAAGGTTACCGTTTTATTTAGTGCTACATGGGACACGGTTACCCAACAATTTCCTCATCCAGTTACATTCAGCATTTTTCTAAAAGAAATGAGTTATGTCGTTAGTTAAAAAAAAAATTGATCGAAATTTAATTTGTTTTATTTAAAAAGGTAAGATTTTATTCACTAATTTTTACGCACTTCTTTAAAAAAATTAGTGAAAAGTACTATAAATAAATAAAATGTTTTTAACTAGATTTTATCTTTCAAAACGATTATATAAAAGCGTAGAATCATTTTACCGCTATTTTCTTCTTTCAAAACGTAGAATCATTTTAGCAAACGGGAAGGACTCGAAGGAGGCCGTTCTTCTGCCTTTGTATAACCTCAATTTTACCATTTTGACCTTATCAAATACGTCGAGCAGGGGTAGGGACCATCCATTAGCCCCCGGTCTGCGTGCCTACCGCAGCACACATCTTGGTCGTGACAATCTCCTCTGATGTTAATGGCGCAGGTTCTTCACCATAGTCAAAGCCAGGTCTTCCAATACCGCACTTCTAAAAACGACTGTTCCCCATAGAGAAGGGCCAGGCCGAGCAAACCCTCCTTTTGGCGGGCGAGAAAAAGCTTTGAGAAAGGAACTCAGGAACGGTCGAAAAGGCCGGGGGGATGGGGGTTCGGATGGGCTCCATTGATCGCGACGGCTGTCCATTTGAGCCCCGGCATAGTTCGGAGGATTTATGAGCACAAGATCCGGAAAACCGGTACAGGTTGGCCCATGCTAATTCTGTTCTCTCCCTTTTTTGTTTTTTGGCGATTAATGATTGTCTCGGTTCCGCGAGTCGACATGTTTGAATTTCGGTTCTGTTGTTGTCGTTTGGTTTTGTTAGGGTAACTGATTTTCCTGCATTTTGTGCACTCCTATATTAATCGATGCTCAGCTTTTCCCATTCCTGGTTCATAAGCTCAGAAATTTCTGGTCGGTGTTGTATTAAAAGTTTTTGGACTTCTTTTTGCTTATTTTGATTACTTTTTGTAATAAACTACGCGATTGTTCTTGTCTGGAAGGAAAATAATTTAACGAATAGTTGTGGAGTGTTTTTCGTCTTATAAACTCTTCACGTTATTGTTGTTTTTCTTTTATGCAAGCTTTTCATTTATAATTACATTTTAACATTTTATCCTTTGTTTTTTGTGGTCATTGTGGATTTATTTTCTTGGTTGCAAGTGGTTGGAGTAGGATGAGGTTGATGGATCATACTCTACGATTCTCACTGTTGCTGACGCTTCTGGGCTTCGGTGTGTAGCCAGAATTCGATTCCCATGTTCCTTCTCTTTTTAACCTTTTGCTTCTTATGTCATTCTCACTGGTTATTACACCTCTTATTTATCCCAAAAAGTGTTTTTTTTTTTCCTTTTTTGGTTTATTTCCTTTCCTTTTTCGCATGTCAGACTTATCAAGTTGTAATTACTTTTGTAATAAATTTAGTACAAAAGTAGTGAATTTGTGGATATAGTTTGAAGATGAAACTACCCAACGAGTGAATTGTGAAATTTTCTATTTACAGGCTTTTCGCTTTTATTTTTTAATAAGCAGGAGATTACAAAAAGCTTTTTCTCCCTTTTTACTTTTTTCGAAGTTTTATTTTACACTTGGCTATCGCTGTTCTGCTGGTTTGTAACTGATTTTCCTAGCATTTCCCAGCTTCAATACTCGCAAATGCTTCTCCTATCAAGAATAATTTTGGGCATTGTGAAAGGGTGGTAAAAAAGTGGACAGTTTCTTCCCTTGATCCAGAAGTCAATGAAGACAAGCACACATTGCGAGATTTACTCTTTTTTCTCCATGTCCCCAGAACCGGAGGCAGAACATATTTCCATTGGTAATTGATTTCGCATAGTACACTCACCTAAGGCTAAAGGTTGGCCTCTAGCTTTTCGACAGAATATTAATTTCTGCTTTTGGATATATTTTATATCTGCAGCTTCTTGAGAAGACTGTACTCTAAATCTCTGGAATGCCCCCGTTCTTATGATAAGCTGCGGTTTGATCCGAGGTACCCACCTTTCTTTTTTCTTCTTCTTTTAATTCCTATAAACGCTGGACATTTGTTGCTTATCAAGCTGCTCTTAATCTTAATATTTAGTCTTTTTTCAATCCAGTTGTGCAACTATAATGGCAGACAATTTCTGTTAGTTGTATTTGATAATGTAAGCTATAATAGTTATATGGACTTGATTGACGAGCTAGGGTGGATAAGTATACAGGCTACAATGATTTTTGGAATTAGAGTGTTAATTGTGGAGGATGGTTCTTCCTTTTTATCTATAAAAAAAATTAAAAAAATTGTGGAGGATGGTTCTTTCTATTTACTAAACCTTGTAGAAAGGTGGTGGGGACTCGGTGCAGGGAAAAGGTGATCGCTTTGTGACTTTAGTCCAACAATTAACTATTTTCTCTAATGTGTATTTTTTGTCAAGCCACATTGAAGAAGAGTATTAATAGGCAAGGAGTCTTTAGACATTAAAAAATATTTTATTACCATACCAAATTTCAATCACTAAACTAGCATGCTTAGGCATTGCTCTTGTATATGTCCCATATACTTGGGCTCTTGTGTACTCTTTTGATCAATACAAATTTGTTTACCAATAATAAAAAAAAACTATACCAAATTTCAATAAGATTATTTGGACAGGACTTTTTCATTCTTTTAGCTACTTGATGGATCATTATGTGGACAGGATTTCTAGTTAGGTGATATCTCACGTATACTTCCTGTGTATTGGACAACACCCTTTCATACTAAAATTTACATTACTTTTAAAAAAAAATACATTGCTCAAGTGCTTTCACCAGGTCAAAATGTAGTCAACTAATGTTCTTGCTAAATATCGGGGAATGAAAACATAGAAGCTTGACATAAGCTGCTCAAACAGCTATAACATAAAGAGCTTTGCTACTCATCATCCCCACACACCACACTTATTTATTTTTTGTTTTATTCTTCCTCAACTAATTGAGTTTTTCTACTCTTCATTCATACACCACACATTTGGTAAGAGAAAAGAATTAAAAATTAAAAAATTATGTGTAGTGTGTGGTGTGAGGATTATGAGGAGTTTTTCTAAACTATAGTCTTGTTTTATACCACTAACTATTTTGCTTAGAAATTGGTATTACTTTGTATCTTGTGCAGCAAGACAAAGTGCAGGTTGTTGGTTACTCATGATGACTATAGTATGATGTCCAAACTTCCCAGTCATAGAACTTCTGTGATGACGATACTTAGGCATCCAGTTGAACGTGTTTTCAGTACGTATGAATTTTCAATTGAGGTGGGAGCTAGATTTTTGGTGCATCCAAACTTAACATCTGCTACACAAATGGCTGGGCGCTTGCGTTCTAAGATGAGAGGAGTTAGTACACTGGATATATGGCCATGGAAGTATTTGGTTCCATGGATGAGAGAAGACCTCTTTGCTAGGGTGAGTTTTTATATATATATATATATATATATTATTTCTTTTTCCCCTTTTTTTTTTATAAGAATATATATATATATATAAAATTTCTTATTTCCTATTATAACTACTGCAGGGCATCTCTCTTAATTTCGTATTACTCTTTACTTTTACCTTCTTTATTTCGATTTAGTACTTCCCTTTACTCCCTACTTATAAAAAGAAACCTTCCATTCAATATCTAAAGTTTTTAATTGATTAGAGTAAGATGACTAAACGTGATTAAATCTTATGGATTTTTATCTAGTAGTTTTCATAAAAGTCTTTTTTATATAGGTAATCCAAAATTTGTATTGAATAACGCAAAATCTTAGTCCTAGTACACAGAATAAAGAGAAACACCTAATTAGATATTCAAAACAATACAAGGAAATCATGAAGACTCCAACCCATTAAAAGTTATAGCAGGTGTCCAAAGAAATAAAGTATTGAAGAAGGTTTTAAGTTCATCCATTGCTGCTTGAGGTCGTCAAAACTTTTATCAATTATTTCCTTTCCAATACACCACACTAAGCAGATAGGAGCCATCTTCCACACTGCTGCAATTTGGAGACTTCATATTGCCATCTCTATATGGCAAAGAGGTCTACTATCCTTCTAGGCATTTACCCAAGACAACACAACACTACCAAAGAAGTTGTTCCATAGGGCTTTGGCAACCTCAAAATGGAGTAAAAGTTGGTCAGATTCCCCCCACTCTCTATTCCCATGCAGCACCAACTATCTTAATCTTCATAAAAATATTGTACTTTACCTTCCTTTTAGACGTCTGCTTAACATTAGTCATTAACAGACCCTGGGGCTAAATTTCCATTGCATTTGAGCATTTTGCTACTATTATACAGTCTTTACTTCTAGATATTTTGGGCTAGCTGTGAGTGGTAGGTGGTCCGATCAATGGCTTTTTTAGAGAGAAGTATACAGTCTGCATTAATTCTTGGTGTCATAGAACTCATTTCCGATTAAGGCTTTTTCTTTTGTTCATTTACTTTGTAACAGTATTGGGAACAGATTTTGTTGCCTCCAAAGAAAATGCCAGCTCTTTTTTTTTAATGGAAAAAGCATTTGTCAACTTACTTGTGGACATAATGATTTATGCTGTGTTTGGGTAGTGGACTGATCCTACTATTCAATATTTTTTCATTATTTTTTCACCACTTTTTCACTGCTATTCACAGATAATCTGAGATCACCTCACTACCCAAACGTAGTCTTAGAGCATGTGAGTTTCGGTTGTAAGTACTAGGTTTTGACGACAAGCTTTTCCAATGAGGAATTTAAGGTGTTAGAGTGCTGTTTATCAGTGGTGTATCTATTGGCCTTTTATGAGTATATAACTAGATAAGTTCAAGAAAATGTCTGGCAATGTGAGTATGAATTGTTGAGCCCCCAATGATGCATGTATCATGGACATTTAAGTTAAATGTAAGCCATTTTTCAAAATCTAGAGGATCAAATTTGCAAAAAGTGCTCTCAAAGTAAGACTATGCCTATGGCTCCACCATTCAAAGCCAAGACTATTTGGGATGAGGTGTTAGAGAAGATAGAGTGAAGGCTGGTTGGAAAATGTTGTATTTGTCTAAAGGGGGTTGGATTTCCTTAATAAAGAGTACCCTCTCAAACCTTCCCACATATTTCTTATCATTATTTCCTCTCCCAGCTAGTGTCTCCTTACGAATTGAGAAGCTCCAACGAGATTTTCTATGGAGTGGACTTGGAGACGAGTTTAAGCTTGACTTGGTTGGGACAAGGTGTGCTCTCCAATGAGGGGTGGCGGGCTGGGGGGTTTGCAATTTGAGGGTCTTCAATAAGGCTCCCCTTGGGAAATGGTTTTGGAGATACGATTATGAGAGGGAAGCATTGTGGAAGGTGGTGATTGATACTAAGTACAGGAGTATAAGGAGGGGTTGGTGCTCTAATGAAGTTAGGGGGGCATGTGGAGTGGGGTTATGTAAGCATATCAGGAAAGGTTGGCAGTCTTTCTCTAGCCACACTAGGTTGTGTTTGGGGGATAGTAATTGAATCAGTTTTTGGCATGATGTTGGGTTGGAGATATGGCTCTTAAGGATGCCTATCCCTCTATTTTCAGAATTGCACGGGAACAAGATGCTTTGGTGGTGGACTTGAGGGAAATTACTAATGGCTCACAACAGTGGAATGCCAGGTTCATTAGGGAGGCACATGATTGGGAGGCGGGTGTCTTTGTTGAGTTCTTTTAACTTTTTCTACACCATTGGACCTGTTGATACAGTGGTAGATAAGTTGGTTTGGTCACCTTCCAGGAAAGGAAGATTTTCTATACACTCCTTCTATGAGGTTCTCACTACTCAAGCTAGTAATCACTTTCCTTGGAAGAGCATTTGGAGGAGTAAAGCACCTCTTAAGGCTGGTTTTTTTGTTTGGACTGCATCCTTAGGGAAGATTCTGACCATTGACAATCTAAGGAAACGTGGGCTTATCCTTGTTGACGGGCACTATATGTGCAGAAATAGCGGCGAAACCGTGGAACATTTACATTTACATCTACATTGTGAGTCTACAAAGGCTTCATGGAATTACTTTTGCAGCAAAGTGGGATTAACATGGGTTATGCCAGGGAGGGTGGTTGATCCACTAGCTAGTTGGAGAGGGATCACGGGGATATCATAGATTGTAGCTGTGTGGAAGATGGGTCCCATTTGTCTAATATGGTGCATTTGGAGTGAAAGGAATGACCAAAATTTTGAGGATCGAGAGCGCTCGTTGGAAGAGTTTAAGAGTTTTTTTTGAAAGACTTTATTTATGCGGGCCATTGTTATAGACTTTAATAGTCTCAACTTTCATGATTTCCTTGTAACCATTTTTAGTTCCTAATTAGGCCCACATGTATACTTCCTGTTTACTTGGGCTATGCCTATTTCTATATCAATAAAATATCTTCTTACTTATATAAAAAAAAAATGTCTATTGCTCCAAGTTATGTGAATAGGATATTGCAAAACGACCCTTGGTGAATCCTTGACTCCTTGCTCATGTATTAATATTAATGGAAAAGCAAAATTGTTAAGGAAAAACTTTGTTGAGTTTCCCTTATACACTGATGTTCATTTTGATGTTACTCGCCCATGTTAACTCTCCCCCCACCCACCTGGGGGTGCAGCCCTGCAGTGAGCCTCTTTTGTGTAATCCATTGATCAAACATACAGACATTGTCTGCTGTAGTTCAATATGATCAGAAGCGTGTTGTTACTTGGACTGTTGCATGGTGTCAATTAATTATTGTTCTTGCAATACTTGAATCGCTGCAGTATTTCTTCTTGTTTAGTATTGTGCATTTTTATTATTTGGGATAGAGAGATGCTAGAAGACGAAGGGGTTCAGATGACATGCAGAGCAATGGTTCATATGACATGGAGGAGATTGTTATGCCATTACATGAATACATCAACAGCCCTATGGCACTTGATATTGTTCACAATGGGGCCACATTCCAGGTATTTAAGCCTATTGTCTTATTAGCAACATTGATTTCTTTTTTAGTGACCAGAAGAATAAAATCCATTCTGGGATATTTTTTTCATAATATATGTAAGAAAATGAGGTTTCTGAATATGAAAGGGAAGTAGTGTGTTTTTTTTACTTCTGTGCACGCATCGGGCCAAGCATCTCTGTATCTGTGTGGTAGTGTCATACAGATTTGAGCGAAAAACAAATCATCGGAAGCGCTAAATTTGGGCTGCCTGGTTCCCCTGTGGCTCTAATTCATCAGGCATATGATATTTATGTTTAATTAACAGGTTGCAGGATTGACAAATAACTCATATCTAGAGGAATCACATGAGGTGCGGCATTGTGTACAGAAGTATGAGATTCTTGGTGAATATGTGCTTCAAGTTGCAAAGGTTAGGCATATCCTAAGTTGTCAATAATATCAAGTCCTAATATTGTTTCTCTGATATTGATTTTTCGTTATGGTTGCATATCATGGTAGATACTTGTAAATCTTGCAGAAGAGGTTAGATGATATGTTATATGTTGGGCTTACTGAGGAACACAAAGAATCTGCGACAATGTTTGCCAATGTGGTTGGTGCGCAGGTGATTTCCCAGTGGGGAGCATCGAACATGAGTATGGAAAATGTAGCTAACAACAAATCAGGTAAGTCAGTGGCAAAATAAACTTATGTTTTTTTCTTGTAGTAGCAAATTCAAACAGTCAAATAGCAGTTTCACAGTTTGTTTACTGGTGGAGTAAATACATTCGCAAACTTGTTTCTCTCTCAAGATATTATTTTGAAATCCATAGTTTTTGTCACAAGAACCTCTCCATCCTGTTGCTGCTTCCCAAGAAGGCTGATTGTGTGCACCAAATGATCCGTTCTTCTGTCTATATCTGCTTTTAATGCCAGCGTTATTCTTGAGTTTAGTTTTCATCTCTTCTGTGATAAAAAATATATTCATTCAATGTTTGCTAACCAGTAGAACTCTTGGAGCTCATTTTCTAGTGGAATGTTTAACTCTGGAGTCGTTTTTGGATCTTGCTGAGGATTTCGCTCATGGGGATTGCTAGAGAGTCCCACGTTGATTGGCTTTGGACCATGATTTGAATTTTTAGTAAAAAGTTGGATCTCTCTATCTAAAAGTTGAAATGGATGGTCCAGGTGCTCTAACATGGTATAGATAACAATTTCTGTATGTTATTGGACTCGACATGGTAAAACCATTGCATCTGTATTCCTGAATTTGTAGTCTGAAGTTTGTTTGTTTATGGAATTCTGGATTGGTATTAATAAATGCTTTTAGTCTTCTTTGGTTCAAATGTAAAGAATTTCTATGGGGTTCCAACACTTCCAGATTAGCACAATGCGATAGATTCGGTCTTAACTTTGAAGAGTATAATTATGGTAGTTCTTGTGTCTACATGATAAATCACTTTCATTTTGAACCTCTAGCGGGCTTTTACACCAATCAGGTGAGCATCAGTCCTAATTTGAAAAGCCTGCTGAATTCAAAAGAAAATTGGAGAATAAAAAGCTGGCACCATTAGTGTTATTCTTTTAAAAACATCTAGTTCAACCTTGAACCCATTGAGAATTGCATTACATGGCAGTGCGCAGTCTATTTAAGAACTTCAATAATTTTTTTTTATAAGCACAAGAAAGATGTGGCTGTTATTGATTTCTTTTTCTTATAAGAAACTCAAAAACGTGGCTGTTATCTGTGTTATAGTTAAGTTTGAATAAATGTCCGAATTTAATATATTGTGTTTTGGTAAACTTTGGATGGCATACATCTCCTTTGTAATCTTATTAGATATGTAGATTTAGATGATTATGTGTGGCACTAGTCAGGTTTATCTTCTTGTGCTGCAGAACAGAGCTCTTCGTTCTCAAATTCTGAGCTTGAAAATGATGACCATCAGGTTAGCAACTTGCTTTTTAGTTAATAAAATGTTTGTTGCTTAGATTTCAAGTATAATACGTTCCTTACTACATTTTACTTGCATACAGAATAGCAGCTTTGACCACAATTCAGGTCAGGTGACTTCAACTGAAAATGATGAAGCAACGAAACAAAATGTAAGTGACTTTGCATCCTGTGCACAAATCAAGATGTAATTCATTTACTCATGTACTTAGATTTTCCCCACCATCTTAGATGACAGTGGACAGACTCATGGAAGCTTATGAAGTCTGCATCTCCAGTTTAAGAAAGGAGCAAGCACACCGACGCACTGCTTCTCTGAAGAGAATTTCCCCTGCAAACTTTTCAAAAGAGGTATATATGTCTATTTGTTGACTCAGCAGTGCTTGATGTACTGCTGCATTTAGCATCAACTGTGATACCCCCCATATGATGTGTAAGAGTAGGTGGTGTATGAGATCCCAAATTGCTTGGGAATGAGAAGTTTTTGCTCTTTATAATGTTCCAATGGGGCTCTAATTGTATCATTAATTAATCCTTTTGTAGTATAGGTCATGTGGTTTGAGCCTTCTATTGGGGCGTTACAAATGGTATCAAAGCCTATCCCAACCAGAGATATAGGACTTAAGCCGTGCCACCTACGAAGGATGGGCCCGACGAGGATGTTGGGATTTTAAGTGGGGGAGATGTGATATATCATATGATGTGTAAGAGTATATGGTGTATGAGATCTCACATTGTTTAGGAATGAGAAGTTTTTGCTCTTTATAATGTTTTAATGGAGTTCTAATTGTATAATTGACTAGTCCTTTTAGAGTATAGGTCATGTGGTATGGGCCTTCCACTAGGGCTTTACATCAAAGTATGTTTTTTTTTTTTTTCCTTTTTCCCCATGTGCTGCCATGCTAGATTACTTTCTGTTTCCAAACAATTAGAAGGAATTTTTCTTAACAATTAGAAGGAATATTTCTTTTCTTGTAAGCCAACAACTAATTGTAAATTTGTGGTCTTTACTTGGACAAGTTGTTAAATTTTGAACTATGAATCTTTCTTTCTGTCATTTGGGTTCATTCTTCCATTTTTGGATTTGATTGCTTTAAATATACATACACACAATACAGTTAGATATACCCATACTATTGTACTTATTTTCTATTGCATGTCTTGACCGATTTAAAACACGCACACATGCATTTCTCAACTTCTGATCAAAGTTCTAATACGTAATCTCCTGGCCTCAAGGGTACCACCACCTGCATCATCCCTACCTTCTGATAGACTAATTTACTTTCTTTTTTCAGTACATCTGGGAGTTTCTGTTACTAACAATCGCTAGGTTTTAAATTTTTCTGTCCTTTTCTATTGCTAACTTTTTTATCTTCAAATTTTACAGGGACGTCTTCAGGTTCCTGGAGTGATTCTCGAGCAGATAAGATCACTTAACAGACTTGATTTGGAGCTCTACAAGTATGCTCAAGACATTTTTGAGAAGCGGCACAAACATACAATGGAGAAGCTTTTTGCCATAGTAAGCCTCTGTCCAGGAATTCACTTATGACCTTTGATGTTCTGGTTGGTAGGGTATTATTCCATATTACAGCATCTGTATCTCTTTTTGGCAATAATTTTGAGTCTCTAATATAAGTGGAACTGCATTTTTTTCCCTTTGGATACGCTTTGAACTGTCAAATTACACGCATTTTCAATTTGATTCTGCTAAATTCATCGTGGAAACTGAAATGGTAATTTTGAGGTGAAAAAGTTTATTGCATGTTATATTGCAAGTCTTCTTGGCATCCATGTTTGGAAGTGTTCTGCTGCCCTCGATGAAGTTGCCCAATAATTGGTAAATAGTTCCATTGTCAAGCTTATTGCCATCAGCTGAGTTGGGTTCTGAGACTAATCTGTTTCTTGGCTGAGTTAATAATACTCTTCTATACTGAGAAGGAACAGCGATCATAGTAGCTCGGACCATTTTATAGATTTTTATAATATTCTAGAATCCAAACCACACATATGTGCATGCCTTCATCTCTATATATCTGTTTTCTCTTAATTATCATCTTGAGGTAGTATTCTTAGAAAAAAAAAAGAAAAAAAAAGAAGGTAGTAATACACAATTGTTATTATGTTGATGTTAAATAATAATTAACTGTATTATCCTCTCAGAGAAATTGTTGTTTGGTTGATTGGTATGCTCTGTTTACGTATCGTTGCTTTTTGTATCGTTAGCTGCAGATACTGGATCAGATTACCTGATGTCTCTGGTAATGTTAAGATGAGTTCATGGTGAAGAGGAATTTTTATTTTGTAGATTGATTTAGTTATATTGTAACTTGCAGGAGAGGTGGGGGAGCATGTTTAACAACTCAAATGGAGCTGTGTTCTGGAAAGTATATCCGTTGGCCTCGACCCTCATCTTACTCTTTCTATTTCTCTTTCTTTTTGTAAATGCAAGAAGAAGAACATCAAAAGTTAAGTCATAAAGTCTTATTTAATCACAAATTTTAGGGTCATAGGCATTGTTCGTGCCTCGTATATTAATAGATGATCGACCATGGACCAATATTTTTGGTAAGGAGGAAGATTTATGCTATATATTTTCCTTTGGCAGAGAGGGACACCCCGCCCTACTTCCGCCCCGTTTGGTATCATAGCCAAACTTAGCTTCTGGTAGGTTTCATATATTTGTTCATCTTATCTATTGCATTTTCCCACATCCTTCATACTTCTTCATCTTATTCAATTCCTATTTATGTTGGCGTCACCCCGGTTGTAAAGAATCCCAAGGACTGTGTTTGTAAGACCCGTTTTGCTAGGAAAAGCGTTTAGGGCATGCGTGGGTAGATGGTTGACCTCAGGGTATGTGTTACGAAATACAACAGGGATATAGTGACGATAGGATTAGTGAGTGTTAAATTTAGTTTTGGTTGATTTCATGATAAATAAAATGTTTAGATCTAATTTGTCTATTAGTTCTAGATCTAGTATGCCACCTGATATCATTAATGAGGACTTTTCTATTGAAGAAACTGATAATGTTGATTTTAATAAATGGAGTATTTCAAAAATTGATACTAAATCTATTTACAAAACCAGTTGGGTTCAGTCTGCTTTTAAGATTGAATTCAATGTTAAAACTGTTGAACAAACCTATGCTATTTTTAAAATCCATGAGAAATGTTGCATGTTTAACAAATTATCGATTCAAAGTTTTATGGGAAAATGTTATAAATTTATGCATATTGGTTCTGTTCAAGTTGCTGTTAAACCTCTCACAATGAAATGTATCAATACTTCAGTACTTCTTTGTTTGCGTGATGCTAGGTTCAAGGAATTTGAAACCGGCATTCTTGGTATGATTCTATCTTCTCTGTATGGTGGTTCTGTCCACTTTGATTATTTCCTTGATTTAACTCTTGCTTTGGATGATGCTAACATTCTTAAAGCTTTGACGTTAAATATTTGACATCTGGGTATGATATTAAAGAAGGTATCAAACATCTTGCCATAGTTTAACTTAAAAACTTCAGGAAATAAAATTTTGTTAATTCAAAGTTCTACTCCTAATGTGAATATTCAAGCTCCAAAAATGATTTAGTGGAAAGATATTACTCTCCCTGATGAATGGACTTTGGAACATGAAGTTTCTCTTGCCAATATTATTTTTGATGAACTTAACCTTAATTATATTCAACAATATTTGAATGGTATTATTAAAATTAGTTTTGATCAACTTTTTGTTAACAACGAAAGGAGAAATTATTTTGCTGGAACCAGAATTTCCTTTGATGGATCTATTGCTGATAATCCGGAAAGAAGAAACCAAAATCTCATAAATTTTCAGTAAGATTTAGTAAAAATTGTTAAACTCGATTTAAAACTGAAATTCGTCTCTATTGCCTCTTAGGTTACTCCTGCTTGTTACACTACCAAGGATATTGACGTATCTAAAGGTAAAGTCATGAAGGAAGAAGCTAATAAAGAAGAAGAGGACGATTCATCTTTATCTCTAATAGTTTCAGATATGGTTGTTCTTATTCATCACTAATAACTTATTGTGATTAATAGAGCTTTTGAAATTGATTTAATTGCTTTATATTAATGAATATAATTTTGCAAAAAATAGTGATAAGAGAGAGCCTTACGTGTTAAAAGAAAATTGAAAGAAAAAATGAATGCCCCTACATAAGCATATATTTTTATGAAAATTCCTTGAAAATTATTACGTTTCTAAACTTAGTTTAAATGTTAAAACTAATTTTGTGGAAGAAGGGAAGACTGTGGTTAAATCTAGTCATCTTCCTTTAAAGATAATTGTTATTTCTCATAAAGGAGCAGAAATAAATGTTTCTTCCTTTAAAGTTTCCAATGCTAACGCTACTACTTTCACTGAAACAAAAAAATTATTGAACAAAATAATTTTGTCAATCAAACTCTTCATGTCATAAGTTAGCAGTTAGATCGTATTGAAGAAATTGTTGAAAGTCATGTTTATACTTTGACTCCCAAAATTGAAAATCCCTTGATTATTTTACCAAAGAATAGGCAAGGTCCCAAGACCAAACAGGCTAACACTCTTGATAAAATTAATCAAATGTTCGCTGCTTAAAGAATTAACAACCCTCTACTAGTGCTTTAAATAGCAATGATAAGGAAGTTGTTTTTAGTTTTTCTACAATAGAGTCATATGATACTGATTCTTCTGATAAAGATCTTATTTTACTTGAAAAGAATTTTCAATATATTGATTTGGAGAAACCTGAGATTAAAATTTCTTCAAAAAGACTCAATCCAATGAGTGTAATGAAGAACTTGTATCCCAGATCGAGTCCACCTGATTTACAGTTTGAAGAGAGATTTATTCAAACGTAGTTTTCTATTTCTTTTGACAAACTTTGTGAATGGAATATTGATGAATTATTTGAATAAGAAATGATCAATACCATGAATAAAATGTCCGTGGTTGCAAATACTTTTGTTAATAACAACAGTCTTAGTTAAACTCAGACAGTTGATTTATTAACTATAGGATTTTCTGGTATGCTTGGACATTGGTGGGATAAACATCTACCAAATGAAGCAAATGAAACTATTCGAAATGCTGTTAAGCATAATGATGAACGTTTACCTATTTTTTATACAAACATAGGAAGAGGCATCTCTAATGGTGTTAATACTTTGATTTATATTATTATTAAACATTTTGTTGAAACTCCCTCTAACATTACTAATCGTATTAGCGATTATTTAAATAATTTGAGATGTTGTCAAATGTTTGATTATAAATGGTATTAAGATATTTTAAGATATTTTTATCTCTAGAGTTATGCTTACGAACGATAGTCATAAGCCTTACTGGAAAGAAAAATGTATTTATAGATTACCTCATCTATTTTCTAATAAAGCTAAGGATGAACTTACTGATATTTCGGAACTCCTTAATTATGATAATTACATTTATGGTGATATTATCAGTACAATTAAGAAGTTTGATATTAGTATGTGTAATGATAAAAAATTGTTTCGACAACAAATGAAGAATAGTAAAAAAGCCAAATATGAAATGAGAAATTTTTGTGAACAATGTGACCTTCCTCCTATTGCTCTTTCTAGACAAAAGCACAAATACTCTGATAAGTTTACTAAACCTCATGCCAAGAAAAGAAGTTATAACCGTGATGATTTTTATAAAAAATTGCATAATTTTTATCCAAAAAAAAAAAAAATCCTTTGGTAGGAAAAATAGTTTTCAAAATCTTCCAAAAGGAAAATGTTTTAATTATGACAAGTCTAGACATTTTGTCGATAAATGTATCAGAAAGTCTAATCAGTTTAAAAACAAGTATAATCAGTTAAACATTAATGATAATGATCAAGAGGATCTGTTTCATCTCTTAAAAACAAAATCCTATGCATCATCTAACATTAATGACTTCAGTTTTGATTCTCCCAACAGTAAACTTGGTTGTAATGATTCTTGTTGCAAATCTGTGGGTAAAACAATCAATGTCTTAACCAAAGTCGAAGAACATGAAAATCTTTTGTTAACCTTGATTAGTCAAATTACTAATCTTGAGTTCAAAGAAAAATATCTTCATAAACTCAAGAAGATGATGGTTCACCAAAAACCTGAAACTTCTAAATCAAAAATTAGTTTTCAAGAAACTTTGGGAATATTTGAAAAGAAAAAACCCATAGAAATTTCTACTATTGTTTACAACGTGAAGTTGTTTTTATTAAAAAATAAATTGTTGAGCTTAAAACTGAGATTAACAGCCTCAAATTTGAAAATGATTATTTTAAACGAGAATTATTATGTTTAAAAATTGATAAACAGTTTGATTAAGATATTCCTTCTGATAATGATGAGCAAATAAATGATTCAGATTCAAATCAAAAGGAAGAAAAAACTTCTCATTCTGAAGAAAATTAAATTTCCTTGATCCATCATACTATTCCTCCTAAGTGCTTTCTAAAGTTACTATTATTGTTTGTCATGAGTATGAATTTACTGTGATTGCTATGATTGATTCCGGTTTAGACATGAATTGTATTCAGGAAGGAATAATAGCTAGTAAGTATTATAAAAAATCTACTGAAAGATTTTTCTCTGCTAATGGATCTATAATGAAGATCAAGTATGAGCTCAACACTGCTTATGTCTACCAGAATAATGTTTGTTTTAAAATTCCTTCAGTCCTTGTTAAAAATATGACTGACAAAGT
The DNA here is from genome assembly GCF_001411555.2 of Juglans regia. Taxonomy (NCBI): domain Eukaryota; kingdom Viridiplantae; phylum Streptophyta; class Magnoliopsida; order Fagales; family Juglandaceae; genus Juglans; species Juglans regia. The sequence continues at coordinate 19,736,859 of NC_049914.1, read as the reverse complement.
CATATTAGAGATTCATTTCATTTCTTCTTTATACCCATTCCTTTTGGAAAATGATGACATTACTACTAATCCTTTGGGTCATAAAGTAAAGTTTAAATTTGCTTCAAAATTTGATATGAGCGGAATGGAGATATATTGGTCCGTTATTGGTTCGTCAAATGGTGGGACAAATATCCCCACACACAAAACGTCAATGATATTGTCACTAGAGATTTTCCTCAAACTACTCTAGACCTCAAAAGCATTGAGGAATTCCCTATTGTTAAAGATTGTTCCCTGCCTAGATACCCAATCACTCAGGCCACTACCTCTGCTAAGCAGATTGCTAAACCTGCTACTTCCTCTATTACATCTAATATATCAAATAAATCTTCTAAGTCCAAGAAGAAGTCTGTTCTCCAAGGACTCAACAAAAACGATTTGATTTATTTATTGAAGAAGTCCCTCCGGGATGACAATGATAATTCTGATGATGATTCTAAGGCATCCTCTAAAGCCTCTGTTGATAATACGGACCCTTATGATAACATATTTTGACATGATCCGGGAACCACCCAAGGCTATCCAATGGTTGATCCAAAAATGATGAAATTATGTACGTTGGTACAAGCCAATAGCAGTGCTGAAGACCCCTTGATTTCCGCTGATGTTTCTTGCAAAAACAGAGGTTCCTTCTAATTGAACTCTTGTTTTTTGGTAACTTTTCTACAATCAAATGAATAGTAAAAAAAAGTCAATTTTATTGTTCACTATTGTTCGTTGTACTTGTATTTACTATTTACTACTGTTGAAATAATTGTAAAGGCGGCTCCTTGATGTATAAAAGGAGAATTTAGCTTCAGAAGAGGATAATCTTCCTTTTCTCCCATTTCTTCATCTCCCTTCACTTGTTCCTTATCCAACTTCTTGATACATTTTGTAAGTTATTTTAAATAAACGACTATTTCTACTTACATTCATCTTCTCTTTATACTTATTATCTCTATCTAATTCCAATTATATAAATATATATATATATATATGTATATAAGTCTTGGGTGATCCAGTTGCAATGGATTGGTCTTCTTCATCCATACACTAAAATAAGAGAAGATGGGCAAAAAAGGTTGGGGGGTCCCTTTTCATTGGTGCAATTAGTTTGGAGGATTTTAAAAAGATTTAACGATAAGAGAGATGAAAAGTTACTCTCAAATATTAGTGCTCTTAGAAATGTTGTGGTTGTTTACTTTATGCATTATTTTCAACCTTTAAACAATACAGTTTGAATTTAAAAACATGATCTAGCAGTTCATTCAATGTAGGATTGGCAGTGACTAAGACTGACTAAGGGACTTCAATCAGTGATGATTTTAAATTGAAATAAATTTCTAATGGCTAATTTTTAAATTCTAAAAGGAGTCTAACTCGTTCAATAATAAATGGGATTTAACCTAATTCTTGAGTCTAATTAAAACTCTTAATCAAACTCAATAATTTATCGTCTGTGGGCTTATCTAATATGGACCATTAAATATAATTTAGGCCAAATAAAAATCATCAATATTCTGACCTTAAAATTATTGGATTGGGTCATTACAGTGAAAGTTTGTCATAGGAAAGATAAGAGGAAAGAGGATATGTAATACCTTTGAGTGCGGATACAATACCATCATCCATGGAAGACTGGCTGGGTGATTCTTGAGATGAGGCCAAGTTACAATGATAATCTTGTAAGTAATGAGGATGTTTATGAGGTCGAGATGACCTTCAAAGATGATGCGAAAGAGCTAAATTAGAAGTGGAAGTATCTATTGGAATATTTGGAGGAGTAACGGACATTGGAATTGTAATAGGTGTATGAAGAACAATGTTAGGAAAAGAAAAATTAGAAGAGACAGGATTAAACAAAGAAGCAGATTTGTTAGATTGAAGAGGAAAATTATCTTCATGAAAAATAACATTATAAAAAATGTGGATAATATGATGAATTAGAATAACCAAGAAAGACACAAGGCTAAGCTCGAGGAACAATTTTTTTATTTTTGTGTTAAAACATAAGCATAACAAAGGCAACCAAAAGTTTTCAAATGAGCATAAGATGGTTTAATGGAAAAGAGAACTTCATAAGGAGACTTGTTGTAACAAAAAAGTGGTGTAGGAAGAAGATTAATAAGATGGACTATAGTTAGAGTACTGCCACTCTAGAGTCTTAAAGGTAAATTAAGAAGATTGAAACATAATAACTTTAGCAATATTAAGAATATGTTAGTGTTTAGATTCTACAACAGCATTTTGCTGAGGAGTACAAGGACAACTCTTTTCAAGTAAAACACCATGGGTAGTGAAAAATTGTTTCATATCAAATTTAGAACCATTATTGGATGGAATGATTTTAATAGTATTATGATATTGTGTTTGAATAAACTTGAAGAAGGACTGAATGTATTCTCTGGTTTCATATTTTGACTTTATGAGATAAACCCACATACATCGATTAAAATAATCTAACACAGTAAGAAAATAGTGAAAACCATCATATGAAGGAACAAAAAAGGGTCCCCAAATGTTACAATGAGCAAGATTAAAAATAGAAGAAGAAACATAATTACTATTATGAAAAGGCAACCTTTTATGTTTTGCAAGGGGCAGGTCTTACAAGAAGTATTATTTGATATTGAAGTATGAAATGCCTTAGGAAATTCATGAACTAAAAATTGCATTCGAGAGGGAGAAATATGTCCTTATCTACTATGCCATAATTCAAAGGCATTATTGACAAATTTACTAGAATAACAGTTGGAAAATGAAATAAAAAAGTCTGATGTGAATCTTGTGGTAAATGATAAAGACTCCGATTTTGTTTACCCACACCAATCGCCTTACAGTTGGAGAGGTCTTATAAGAAACAAAAATTATGAAAGAAAATGAGGCAACAAGGTAAGTGAGATGCTAATTTACTAACTGAAATGAGATTGCAATGAAAATATGGAACAAAAATAACATCTTTAAGAACTAAAGATGCATAAATTTGAACAATACCAATGTGAGTAACTAGAACAAAATTACCATTTGGTAATTGAACTGAAGTATGAATGGTAGATGTAACAGAAGTAAAGAGATGGGATGAACTAGTCATATGATTAGTTGCACCCATATCAAAGATCCAAGAATGAATAGAAGATACTATAATGATTAACAGAAAAAATAGATGAATGTTGAGAAGTATAAAAATGTTACACCCATATCAAAGATCCAAGAAGGAATACAAGATATTGTAATGATTAACAAAAAAAATAGATGAATGTTGAGAAGTACAAAAATATGTACCTGAAAAAGAACAGATGAGCTTGGAACATTCTCAGAAGAAGAAACAGTACCTACATGATTTGCAGATGGTTGATTTGATGGAAAAGAAGATTGATTAGGTAAAGGAGATTGAGATTGAAGTATGGAAATAAACTGTTGGCACTGCTCCTGAGAAAATGGCATGACTAGACCAGAACTGGTTGTAGATTTATTAGTGGAGACTTGATTTGCAGAATGAGGACTAGACTTATAAGAAATCTACTTATTCTTGTTGAAATTAAAACTAGGCGGGAAGCCATGAATTCGGTAACATTTTTCAATCGTATGACCTAGGATTCAATGGTGGCTACAATAAGGGTTGTCCTTGCGATAATTGCCTTGTTTTTCAGGAAACGTATTTTGAGACTTTGCAAGATGTGATTGTGTAAGCATAGCCATTGGTTCAAGAACAAAATTACCAAAAATAGATTGACTAATCTGGTATTGTCTCTCTTCTTGAACAACAAGAGAAAATACCTTGTTAATAGGAGGGAGTAGATTGGATAACAAAATTTGATCTCGAATATTAGCACAAGAGTCGTTGAGACCCATCAAGAACTGAACAACATATTCTTATTGATGAAATTCCATTATAGTTTACATAGCACCACAAGAACACGTCAAAAATGGACGATAATTGATAAGAACCTGTGTGATTGTTAAGTGTGGGCTAAATGTAAATAGGAATGATAATGAAAGCATAATAGATGTTTCAGTAATGGAGTAGAAAAAGGGACGGCAGGTGTTTGAGAATAGGCTTCAGAGAGCTATACGTAAATTCAAAAGATGAATACTTCGAGGGATTCCAACCTATTTAGAATGAAAGTCTTGACAAATTCCAGATGGTTCTCCTTCCTCTCACTAATCCTCTATATTTGTCTCCTTCCAAAATAGATTCTAACAAACTACCTAGGTTTGATAACATGACTCATGCATAATAAAAACACATCACAGACCACTACAACTTTAGAAACTCAGAGACACTTAAACTCACGGCTTTGGTGTTTTTAAGTCCCAAAATGTTGTGCTTTACTAATACTACCCTTTATTAAAGTAATTAAAAATTATGTGTATTGAATAACTCCAGACTTCTTAAAGCAGTTAAACTCCCTGTTTCACTTGACTATTCCATACGGTGCACTTCCTTCAAGCTTCCCACGATAACGTTTCTTGTTCAAACTCCCCCTTAGCTTCACTTCTATGAACTTAACTCAGATCACTCCCTTCCTCTAACTTTGCAACTAACTTGTTCTTCTAGGTTTTTGCTTGTCGCCGGGCTTCTTATCATTTCCCCTTCCTTCAAAGCACCTTGTCCACAAGGTGTGGATAAAGGGCTTGAAGCCTCCATAGCAGCTCCCAACTACTTTCTTCCTTAGGAAGTCCCACCCACTGCACGAGTACCTCAATCACTACCCTGTCGCTGTGCCTCTTCATGCGTCTCTTTAAGATCCTCTCCAATCTTGGTTGTATCTCCCCGATCTGATATGTTGGAGGAAGGGTTGGAAGCACTTGGATCTGGGAGCCTAGTCTCTTCTTCAAGCAGGAGACATGGATCATAGGGTGAATGTTCAAGGTCTTAGATAACTTTAGACGGTAAGCCACCTTGCCAACGTTTTCTTCAATTTCGAACAACCCATAATATCTAGGGGCCAATTTCATCTTGTGCCTTAGAGAAACTTTTTTTTGCCTATATGGTTGTAGTTTCAGATACATCCATTCTCCTTTGTCAAATTCTCATTCGGTTATCTTTTTATCTGCATAGTGCTTCATTCTATTCTGAGCCTCTGTTAAATTGTGCCTTAGTAAATTGATAATATGCTCTATGCTTCTCATTAGTTGGTCTGCTGCATCATTCGAACTAGTATCTGGTATATATGAAAGTAGATTTGGGGGTGAGTAGCAGTAAACAACCTCAAATGGAGTCATCTTGATAGCTGTGTGGTAGGTGGTATTATACCACCACTCTGCCATCGAGATCCATTGTGACCAAACCTTAGGTCTCACTCCAACATAACACCTTAGGTACCCTTCAATACACCTGTTTACCACTTCAGACTGGCCATATGTCTGTGGATCGTACGCTGAGCTGAAATCTAGTGAGAAGCCTTGAGAATGAAAAAGAGCCTTTCAAAAAGAACTTAGAAAAATAGGGTCTCGATCAGATACTATAGACTTAGGAAATCTGTGAAGCTTGAAAACATGTTTTATGAACTCCTTTGCCACAACTGGTGCTGTATAGGGGTGGGCCAATACCATAAAATGTGCATATTTAGTGAAATGGTCCACCATTACCAATATCACACTTATCCATTTAGAAACTGACAATCATTCAATAAAATCCAACGATATGTTAGACCATGGTTGTTGAGGAATTAGCAAGGGCTGAAGCAGCCCCGCTAGATGTGAGGTTTCATACGTCATCATTTGGCACGTGTCACATTCCTTCACTATATTTTTAACACATTTCTTCATACCCTTTCAGTAGAAATCATGCTTAGCCCTTTAATCTGTTTTCAAGTAGCCCGAATGGCCTGCTTGGGAATTGTGGTGCACATAATGTAACACCTTTTTTTTAAACTCAGATTCAAGAGCCAATACTATCCTTCCTTTTCTTATGATCAGTCCTTGATGTAGGGAAAAACCCTTAGGGATGTCTTGGTTGGCTTGGAATTATTCCGACAATTCAGCCAGCTCCTTAGAGTTTTGGTAACTCTGCTTCAATTCATCACCCCACAATGGAGTGGGAAATGAAACCATTGCAGAATACATAGATTCCTCTACATTTTCTCCCCTTTTAGATAGGGCGTTTGCCACCTTATTTTCCCTTCTTTTTTTTGTACTCAATCGAAAAATCATACCCCATCAATTTTGCCATCAATTTTTGCTCCATCTCAGTACCCACTCATTGTTCAAGTAAAAACTTGAGGGCCTATTGGCCAGTTTTAATCACAAACGACTGACTAAGGAAGTAAGGCCTCCATTTTTGGACTACTGTCACAAGAGCCAATAGCTCATTTCCATAGGTAAATAAGAAAAGTGCTTTACCCTTAATGACCGTACTTAGATAAAAAACTGCTCCCAGCCCAATTCCACAAGCGTCACACTCAATAGTAAATGGTTTACTGAAATTCGATAGCCTTAATATTGGGGGATGTGCAACAACCTGTTTCAAGGCTACAATAAAAATAATTCTTCTTAAGTAAAGTTGTGAAGGGGGCTGCAATACTCCCATAATTTCTAATAAACTTTCGATAATATCCTGTTAACCCTAGGAATCCCCTTAGAGACTTCACAATCTTAGGCTCAGGCCACTCTAGCATAGAAGTCACCTTAGAAGCATCAACCATCACTCCATCAGCATTAATTACATGACCCAAGTAATCAATTTTCCCAACAACAAATTTACATTTAGATCTTTTGGCATAAAGGTTGTGTTGCTACAGCAAGGATAAGACCTTACTTAAGTGCTCCAAATGTTCATCTCGGCTCTCACTATAGACCAAGATGTCATAAAAAACATCAGTACGAATTTTCAGAGATAGGGTTTAAAGACATCGTTCATTACCAAGAACTCGTAATGCCTTTTATAAGTTCAAAAAGTTGTTTTGGGTATATCCTCATCCATTACTCTCACTTGGTGATAACCCGACCTCAAATCGAGTTTAGAGAAAATAATTGAGCCAAACAATTCATCCAACAACTCATTAATCACCGGAATAGAAAACTTTGCCTTCATTGTTTCCTTATTTAGTGCCCAATAATCAACACAAAGTCTTCAACTCCCATCGACCTTATGAACCAGCAAAATAGGGGAAGAGAAAGGGCTAGAACTTGGTCTCACCACCCCTTATTTCAATAATTCAAATGCTATCTTCTTTATTTCTGTCTTTTGATAGAAGGGATACTGATACAGCCTATTTCTTATAGGTTGAGCATCCTCCCTAAGAATTATCTTGTGATCATGGGCACAGGTAGGGGTTAACCCTCTAGGTTCCTCAAAAATCCCTTGAAAATTCTGTAGCAACTCATTAACCTCATTATCCTCAACATAGGAATCTTTTCCATTATTCTCATCAAGCACAATCTATAATAACAACCCCTTCCCCTTGGCCATCGTGGCCTTTAACATCTTTGGTCCATCCTCCACCACCGAGGGGCACAATTTTAACCCTTTTAATTCCACTAGCCTTCCCACATGGGAAAAACTCAAAAACATCTTCGAAAAATCCCAAGTTACAGGGCCTAAGGTCTCTAACCATTGGACTCCTAATACAATGTCACATCTAGCAATATCAAGTAAGAAAATGTAAGATTGAAACATATTATCTTGCATTTTCTAGACGATCGTCTGGTTGGGTGCCCTCTTCCTCCCCTAATTCTTCTTCACTAGCTTGTAACAAATTATCCTTGGATTTCTATAGTTATAGGCTGGGCTCCACCTCTCATCGCAATGGTAGCACAACCCCTTCTTGCATTTCTCATCCATTTGAGCCGAGGATACCTGTCTAGTGGCACCCATGGGTCTGGACCATTTACTGTCACTACTACTCAAGAAGGGTCCTTGGGAAAAGCCCCCAACTGCTGCACTAGTTTTCTCCATTATAGGCTTGCTGGATTTTTTTTTGTACTTAAGAGGTATTCCTCTTGTATTTTGGCTAACCCATATGCTGCATTTAAATTGACAGGATTGAACATCCTAATACGAAGGTAGATTTCATCTTTTAGCCTGCTGAGGAAGCAAGTCAGCTTGTGCACATCTGAGAGTCCTCTCAACCAATCGGAAAGAGCCTCGAACTATGCCTTGTACGCAACAATGGAACTAGTTTGTTTTAATCACGCCAATGCTTCCATGGGATTATCATATGCCATCGGACTAAAGCAAATACACATCGACCTGGTGAAAGTATCCTAGTCACGGAAATGGCCCCCTCAAAAGACTCATGGTACCACACAAGAGCTTCTCCATCCATATGATAGGAGGCCATGAACATACAATGAGGCATAGGGGTTTGGTGAAATTCAAAATACTAGTTTGCCTTGAAGATCCAAGACGCTGGTCGGTCTCCCTGGAAATGAAGAAAGTCTAATTTTACTGCCCTGAAATTGCCTTGCCTCTGATCTGGTTGTTCTTGGTCAAACTGGATATCATATTGAAGCCTACGCTGTTATTGTTGCTATTGTTGATGATGTTCTTGCTGATGATATTGTTGTTGATGTTGCTGCTGTTGTTGATTTTGGCCCATAATGATTGTGTGTATCATGTCGTTCAGTTGTTTCATATTGGCCGTAAGGTCTTGTATAGTTTGCTGATTTTGCTATTGAACCTCATTGAGTTGTTGTTGAAATGCCTTTTGTTGTTGAAGTTTAGATCTAGTATTTTCTGCCATAGGATCAGTGGATATTGATACCAATTGATAAGAACATGTTTGATTGTTAAGTGCGGGCTGAATGTCAACAAGAATGATAATGAAAGCAGAATAGATGTTGCAATAATGAAGTAGAAAAATAGACGGCAGGTGTTTGAGAAAAGGCTTCAAAGAGCCATGCGTAAATTCAAAAGATGAATACTTTGAGGGATTCCAACCTCCTTATAATGAAAGTCCTGACAAATTCCAGATGGTTCTTCTTCCTCCCACTTCCTCTCTATATTCGTCTCCTTCCTAAACAAATTCTAAAAAACTACCCAGGTTTGATAACATGACTTATGCATAATAAAAACACATCACAGGCCACTACAACTTTTGAAACTCAGAGACACTTAAACGCACGACTTTGGTGTTTTTAAGTCCCAAAATGTTGTGCTTTACAAACATTACCCTTTATTAAAGCAATTAAAAACATTGCGTATTGAATAACTCCATACTTCTTAAAGCAGCTAAACTCCCTATTTCGCTTGATTATTCCTAGGGGTGATAAACGGTCCAGTCGAACCGAACGGACTGACCGTTTCGGTCCGGACCGGACCGGACAGAGACTTAGACCGGTCTGGTCCACATTTTAGAGGACCGAAACTTTTCGGTCCAGTCCACGGTCCAGGGTTTTTCCGGACTGGACCGGACCGAATGAAAAATAAAAAATATATATTTTTTCTATATAATAATTGTACAATTAACAATATAAATTTTTAAATATATTATTAATACTTGTTAATATTCTATAAATTAACAATATTTTATATATATCTTCATCTAACCTATCACTATTAACAATATAAAATTTTAAATATGTTATTAACACTTGTTAATATTCTATGAATTAACTAATATATAATATCAATTAATTAATTATATAGTAATTATATAAATTAATAATATAATTTTCATCTAATTTATTATCATTGACCATATAAAATATTTTTTTATTGAGTTTGTTACATAATCCACATTAATAAGTCACTTAATTTAATTTAGTATTTTAAATATTTTTTTATTAATTATTTAAAAAAATAAAAAAAATAAAAAAAATTAGGCCGGACCGACTGGACCGCAACTATCGGTCCAGTCCGGTCCCTTTGGGTGTTCGGTCCGGTCCGGTCCGAAAAAATGATAGATTGAAAATATTCGGTCCATCGCCAGACCGGACCATTTGCCGCCCTAATTATTCCATATGGTGCACTTCCTTCAAGCTTCCCACGATGACGTTTCTTGTTCAAACTCCCCTTTAGCTTCACTTCTACGAACTTAACTCAGACCACTTCCTAACTCTAACTCTGAAACTAACTTGTTCTTCTAGGTTTTTGCTTGTGTTGTTGGCTTCCTATCAATAATTCTGCATCTCATCACATAGAGCCTTCAAATGAGTAAAATAGGTACTGATAGAAGATTGTTCTTGAGTTAAATTGGAATAGCCTTCTGAAGTTGAAAGATATGAGGACTGTTGCTATTAGAGAAGTGTTTGCGAAGGTCCTTCCAAACATCAGTAACAAATTCAATGAAGATTACATTTGCAGTGATTTCTGAATTCAGAAGCCATGAAAGAACCGTTGTGTTGCATCGAATCCAAGAATGAAACAACGGATCAGTTTCAGTTGGCTGCAACAGAGTACCATCAACAAAACAAAGCTTGTTCTTGGCAATGAATGCCATAGTCGTAGACCTATCCCATGTATGATAATTGTCGTCAAAGAGTGGTTGAGATACGAGTTGAGCATTGGAGCATCACCGTGATGCAGAAAATATGGATTAGAAATGTCATTTACAGAGTAAAATGAAGCAAAAGATGATGAAGCAGTCGTGTCAAAGCTTCATTCAATTTGCTCTGATTCCATAACAGAATAACAGAGAGCAAGAAAGGAAGAAGTAATCTTTAGTAGTATTATGTAAAACGTGATGTACAAATGAAAGCCTATCTGCACTTGTATACATGAAATTTATCTAACTATATTAACAAAACGTAACAGAATAAAAGCCAAGTATATAAATAGTAAAAAATGGAAGATATTAATTTCATGAGCGTTTATCATTTTAAAAAATGGGTCATGTTAATGGTGACAGCAAAAATGCTGATCTGACAAAATTTCAACAAGTCACTCAGAATAATTGTTGCGATTAAAGCATTTTAAGATAATCCCAAAATTAACCAATATTTCTTAAATAAGTTAAAACACTTTGTTCATTTATATCTCGTTTGTTTTTACAAATGAGTTGAAATAAAAGTTAAAATTGAATAAAATATTATTAGAATATATTTTTTTAATATTATTATTATTTTAAAATTTAAAAATTTTAAATTATTTATTTTATTTATGTAGGAATTTAGAAAAATTGTAATGATTAAATGAAATGAAAAAATATGTGCTGTGAAAACAAAAAAGGCAGCTTAAGCTGCAAAGTCAATTTTAAGGTATATGCTCTACTTATGATTTATTCCAAATTTATTTATTTTCCTCTGTCCAAAGTTTCCATAAACGGGATCTCGACCATATTTAAAATATTTCTACCATGCTTTAAAAATCCAAATACATTAAATATGAGCAGGTTTGCATCCCAAATTAATATAAATGATATATTGCATATTTTAACTATAACAAAAATAATAAGTAACACATTAACCCAATTTTAGTTGTCAATTTTGATAATTTAGGTGAAAAATAAAAAAATCTTGGATAATTTGAGTGTATCATCCCTCCAAATCTCAACTAGAATTGAATAATCTAATTAAAAAATGGTAAAAAAATCTCTCAATGTTGACTTGAGTGATAAAAGTTTTAGTTTGGTGGTATACTCTCTTTAAGTCTAAGTTTCAAATAATTTTGTGTAAATAACTTTTATGGGCTATCAAATTAGGGTCCCTTGAATTACACATGATGCACTCGTAGAAAACTCTTTGTCAATGACCTATGCACCTCTAATATTAGTTGGGATTTTGTTCCCGGATATTCAGTGCACTTACTATAGCTATAGTATAGTATAGGTTGATATAAATACCGCATATCATCATTGGCAACGGTGTAGCTGATTTATTTTTGAGTTACTCCCAAGTAGTTTTGCATGTACTAAGGTTGTGTTTGGATGTTGAAGTGAGTTGAGTTGAGATAATAAAATATTATTAGAATATTATTTTTTAATATTATTATTATTTTAAAATTTGGAAAAGTTGAATTGTTTATTATATTTTATATTGGAATTTGAAAAAGTTGTAATGATGAATTGAGATGAATTGAAATGAATTAATCAATCAAATGAAGCCTAAGTCTTGAGTTCAAATCAGAATATAAATTTACCTTAAACTATTGGTATGTATTAGCCACTTCGAAATTCATTGAATTTCCTAGTGAGAATTAGGTCGAAGCTATGACTCAAATTTGAGTTGAGAAAGCGATTGCGCATTCCCACTATCTAAGCTCCTGTCTAGTTTTCAACAAATAAGATACTACTATGATTGCACCCACATAAGAAAACAATCTACGATTTTCCTTCTTATCACTTTTACATAAGAGAAGTGATATTTGACGATTTTAGAGTGTACAAATCTCACGCATTTTTTTTAGAAAATATAAATAAATTTAAGATATACATAAAAAAAAAAATTATTCTTTTAATAATAAATTCTATTTTTTTTAAAAGAAGTATACGAGATTTACATATCGTAAGACTTCTACTTAAAAAAAAAAAAAAAAAAAAAAAGCTCGTGTAATCCAAAAACAGTTGTCGTTATGTTTTCATACCAAAGAATTATAAAGAGAAGGAAGGGAAAGAACAAAAATGGTGGCGGAAACAAAGAGTAATGAAGTAGGGTGGGAAAGATGGATGCATGTGAATGTGAGAGAGTGGTGGCCAACTTAACCATCATTCCCTTTCCACTCTCTATCTCTCTCTCCCAACTGTCGGTGATCACTCTACTCAAATCACGCCGCGTCAAATGCTCATTATTCATTATTAATTAAATTAAATCAATTAATTATTTCAACACGTCTCTCTCTCTCTCCACTTTTTGGTTGATTGATTTATACACTTTACTAGTCACCACGATCTACCTTAATCTACCTTTGATTGAATGCGCGACTACCCACTTTTTTTTTTCTTTTTTTAAAAAATAAAAATCACTTTTCCTTTTTAAAAAATTATTATCTATTTATTTTTAAAAATTTATTATCTATTTATATTTATAATTAATTTTATTTACATAATTATACCTACTAATATATTTATTATTAAAAATGATAAAGATTTTAAAATTTAAAATTTAGAATTCACCTTAAAAAAAGTATTAATATAATAAAGTTGTCATTCAATGCATATAATATATACGTAAAATTGTAAATATGTGTTGCATTATTATCCTTTTTAACCTTTTTTTCAATGCTTTAGTCCATTATATTTAAATATATATATATGTATATATTAAAAAAAAATGATAGTTGCAGTCGTGAGTGCACAAACGTCGTGCAATCATTTTGAAAAGATTAAATAAATAAAAGACTCATATAAAAAAAAATAATTTTTTAAATATGAATAAATCTTAAGGAGTCATTTATTCCATCCCACAACTTAAATGTTTGGAACTTGGAAGGTTTTTTTTTTTTTCTTTTAGTTTTACTTTTTAACTTATATTTAGCATGTCTTTCTAAAATTATAATTATTTATATTTCTTAATATAATGCCATGTAAATATATATGAGAATCTCAATAATTTGATGAAATGTTTTTAGAATATATATATATATATTCCGCTTTTGACAAATAATTTCTTTCATGATAACTCCTAAAATAAGGAGGTATACTCTTTACATTGTTGGTTGATATTCTAAATGTCGAAAAATAAAAGTGTTAAAAGAGTTTACTTATATGTTAAGATGATTTAATATTTAAACGGCTGATTGTGTAAATGTTATGAAAATAAAATTTATTATAAAAGAAAAATGTTAAAAGTATATAAGAAAAACTTACAAAAAATTTTCTTTTTCACGTGTCAGTTATTGATATATTGAAATTGAAAATTATTTAATTTGAGTTTTGAAAGAAAACTAATAAAATGAATCTTGTAAAAAAAATATAAGTAAAACTGTAAGTAAGATGGTAAGTATATATAATATTACTCAAATTAAAAATACAAAGAAAAGGGAGATATACTACAAAATTCAAGTTATATTTGTTTTTTTCTTCAAAATTAAGGGTGAAAATAAATGTATTGAAACATTCATTTAAATTGCTCAGAAAAAAAAGTCATTAAACTATTATAGAAATGCCTAAAAATATATAGAATTATGATTGTTTTTTAATTTTATTTTTGAAACAGTCCACATTCTACAAGATATGGGGTGATTAAAAAGAGAGCTCACGGGAACCAGATGAGACCGGCTGCATTGAAGCCCTACTCTTCTGTACAAAAACCTAAATACTCTAATCTCAGACACCGCCACAGATTCGGCGGAATCAAATCCTTTCCTCCCTCTGTCTGAAACTTCTCAACTGACTCTGCAATGTCGGCCGTCTCTGCACACCGGCGAATGCACTCTCCTTCTTCTTCCCCTTGAGCCACATTTCCGCGAAGCGAAAGCAAGCATTACCGGAGGTCTGACCTCAGCTCCCTCCCTCTCTCTCTCTCGGTGTCTCTCTCGGTGTCTCTTCGGACGTTTCCTCGTTTCATGGACTGGCATTGAATTTAGGGTTTCTTCAAGGTTTGATTCTGTCTTCACACCATTCATGAGCTGGCATTTTGTTTTGCATTTTTATTCTTCCTTTCCTTCTGTCTGCCTCGTTAATAAGTGGAGGAACCCCCCAACAACCCCCCCCCCCCCCTCCCTTCCGGCGGGACATTATGCTCTTTTTTGGTGCTTGAAAGTTTGTTCAATTGGGTCTAGTTAAAGCGAAGGTTATATATATATATATATATATATATGCATGTATGTATATAACATCTAAGACTTAAAAGAGAGTTCATTTTGAATCATTTTCCTGCATTTTCTCACATATCAAACGGCCTTTTTGATTTACTTTTAATTTTCAATTATTACATTTCGCTGCGAGTTAATTTGCCAAGTTGTTAGAATAAAAATTGTGAAAGTTAGTCAACCATGGTTAACCAACGACGTAGCTGGTTTTCCGGAGGATCACGTGGAATTATGTCGACGTTTGACTTTGTTTCCACTTTTGGTTTTATTAGCGAATTGCGAAATATGAGGATATTATCAAATTCCATTTCCTTTTTTGAGTTTTCTGACTATGAGAATTTTAGGCCCTGAGAAATATTTATCGGATTTCACTTGGAGGTAACCCAGTAATAATATAATCAAGCCAGATAACCTTTCCTTTTCCACTTTTATTTCCTATTTTTTCAGAGGTTATTTTAGCCAGTAGTTAGTTCTTGTAGTAAGTATATATTGATGTTTCATGCGGAAGACTACGTGGATGAAGTTGAATAACGTTTCTCTTTCTTTGTTGTTCTTGTGCACTATGGTATTTCGAAAGGGCAGCGTATTTATAAAATGAGCGGTTCTTCCCTTTTGAACGAGAATCTCAATGGAATTTCTGATTTCGATGACTTCTTCAAATTCCTTGATTTTCCGTTGGAGGATGTGGAAGGGAATGTGGGAGAAGATTGGAATGCTAAGTTAGAATTGCTTGATCCGCCATCGATTGATGTTTTGGCTGGTTTATCGCCTGGGTTTTCTGGTAAAACAAGTAATGATTCTTCAAAGTGTCCTGAAAATCTCTCTGCTCCGGTGAGTGTTTATTTTTTCCAGTTAAAATATAATTTATATTTTATGTCTCCAGTATCGGCTTTTATATAATATGCAGAACATTTTTTCTGCTTCTGCGATTGGATTACTAAAGTTACTCAAGAATACCTTTCACTTACTATGAGGACTTCAAGTTGCAATCCAATGTAGAATAGTATTGGTGTATGCACGACCATCCATTTTTTGACATTTAATATCGTGCCAATCCATCAAGGTGGAGGAAAAAAGTCTTAATTCATGTTGTGTCCTGTTTTGTTTCGACTTATTTGTACTTTTGCAGTCTAGGTAGGATGCTGACATTTAGCCCCAGACCTTCTGTAGGCACTTCTTTTTTTGGTACGGTGAATCCATGGGAGTTCTATTTATTTAAACTTAGCATCGTTGGCAGATTCATGTTTACAGCTATTTGCCCAATTTTACAGGAGTTAATTCCAAACTAAAAAATGAAATAAGGAAAAAACTTAAAAAATTCTTAAGTCATTTGTGCCCAGAGTTTATGTAGTGCTTGTGAATCTGTGATCCCTATGTTATCACTTTATCTTTCCCTTATGTACACTTCTGCATCATTGGGTGCATGAATGTGAATGTGAATGTGAATGTGAAGTGCAGTAAATTAGAGAAAGTGGAATTTTAAATGCAAGGCATTTTTGCTTTTATGCGATGATATGATTATTTGTCACAATTCTTGTTACATGATTGATCTGTGCACATGCATTCATAAGGGGATTCGAGGTTAATGGTCCTCAATTCATAACTGGATGACTGGCAGCCAATTTACTAATATCATCATATTCATTACAATCCAACCAAGCAGTGAAAGTTAATTGAAATGTTCAATGGGACCCGTGCCTGAAGCTAACCAGGAAGAGGGTGAGTTCATGGGTTTCACAGACCCTGGTGTATGTGTAACTTACCAATACAAAAATTGACTCATACTTGGAATGATTTTGAAAGAGTAAATACAAGAATAGGATTTTTTTTTCTACCAATAAAAAAATTCAAGTATAGAAAATTGTTTTTGCATTCAAATATAAAATTTAAACAAATTTGAGTGATGTGAGCTAAGTATGATATGTGATTTGGTGGGAAAACAGTTTTCCCCTAGCTGGATTTGGAAGGACTGAAGAGTTTATAGATTCATAATTGAACTGTGAATAACAGGGAGAAGGATTTGAAAAAAACAAAAAAAAGAGTTTATACCTTGTAGTGTAAAACACTTGACTTTTCGGAAGCTAAGGGTTCATTTTTTTCCTTCCTGGTCAGGTTTTTAGGGTTGAAACTTGGCTTAACATAGGAACTCCTTCAACGTTCCTGTTCTCTCTCTCCCTCTCTCTCCTTTTCTTTTGGTTGAAAGTCTGTGCTACACAATGGATTCTGTGAGATTAGTTCCTCCCTCATGGTGGTAGATCATTTATTTGAAATGCAAGATTGATCTGAAGGATCCAATATTGGTTTTATTGGGTGTTGTCGTTGAACATGGACAAGGAAGAGAATCAAAGTTCAAACACGGATTTAGGTGCATTGCTTGTTGCTCTCTTCATGCTTACACATTTCCACGGATAAAATAGGTTTGGTTTATACTGTTGGTTTGCATATCTTCACCAAGCTTGTATTTCCCACTCACTTGCAGGGGAGATTCATTTCTACCTAGAATAAGTCCTTTAATACCAAAACCGAGGGGGTTAGAGAAAGGAAGGTTCCTATGAATTACGTAGAATACAGAAGACTGAATGCATCATGAGTTTTTTATGTCACAAGTACTTTTACTTGAGATAATTATTTTGCTCGGTAATTTTACCCTACAGTATTGAAGAGATTTATGATGAAGCAAGTAGACAATTGGCCTTTAAAAGTTATATCAGTTGATATAGACTAAAGGTAGAAGTGTATATACGACATGCCCTGCTGCTGCACTTTGATATAGCTACTGATTATGTATCAGCACTCATTTCAGTTTAGTTGTGGTATGTCTTCATAGAAGTAATGAAATTGCTAGTCATTGCAATCTTCCAATTTAACTTCTCAAAAATTCAGCTAGTTACTCATCAGAAAAAGTAAATTGAAATTGCCAGTTATCAATCTGGAGATTGACATTCTATCTGTGCATGCATTTGTTAGACGTCGCATGATAGAAGTTTTCTATCCAATACTTCTAAATTTGTTAGACAGGATTCTAAACATTTGATCAAGTATGGTTTTCACATTGCAATAAACTTCTTCTGTCATCTTATCTCTTTTGGGTAATCTGGTTTTCAGTGTTATGAAACTTCTCCACTAGAAGTGCTGCCGGTCACTGCTGAAGCCACATCCAATAGAAGCATTGTCCTTCACAAAGCTTCTGATGGCAAAGGTTTGCGGCTCTTCCAAACCTCTAGTCCAATATCTGTTCTCGAAAGCAGCAGCTCTTGCTCGGTTGAGAATCCCACAACCGTTGAACCCAAAATTATTAGTGCTGTAAAGCGTGCTAGAAGCAAGCGTTCACGCCCACGCCAACCAAACTTCAACCGGAAATTCGTGATTCCTTTTTTTTCCTCTAGTCCCAAATTATCCCATCCTTCAGCATCTTTTGAATCTGGTTCAGAAACAGATTTGACCGAGACAGTATCAAACCCGTCAAAAAGAAAATTGAGGAAGAAAAAGAACCTGACAGTGCTCTCAGGTGCCACGGAGACGATGGACCATTCATCACAAGGACCGGTTGCAACAAGAAAATGCATGCATTGCGAGGTGACAAAGACCCCACAATGGAGGGAGGGCCCAATGGGGCCAAAGACCCTTTGCAATGCATGTGGTGTTCGTTACAGATCTGGACGCCTCTTTCCGGAGTACCGTCCTATGGCAAGTCCTACCTTCGTTCCATCGGTGCATTCCAACTCCCACAAAAAGGTAATTGAGATGAGAAGCAAAGCTAGTCTGGTGGCAGAAACTTTTTGATCGCCCCTTGAGGTGAAGTATCAAATGAATAGATATTTGTTAGATTATATCTGAAATGAAAGTAGTGCTCCTAGTTTGGAGCTCCTTTGTTGTCTGTTTCTCTTTGCTGTTTTATATTGGCTAATTTGTTTTCTGTACATCAACCGATTATGAGGCAAGGCAACAAGAATTAAGAAACACGTGGACGGTTAGAGGGCTTTCAAACTAGGATAAGCGATAGTGATGCCCTTGTGTTGTTAATGCTGAATGTCTTCTCCATTGTTCAAGATTAACGAGATCTTCTATAATTGTCTGCCTGAATTTAACAGTCTAATGCAAGGAGAGATGGATACAGTATTAATCCTCATATGAGGTTGACTGTTAAGGACCTCCATGTTCTATTGTACTGAGAATTCAACAATAGAATGAAAAAGAAAGACCAAAAAAGACTGATTATTTGAGGAATCAAAACCTCCGAGAAAGAAATGATTTTATTTCATCGTGTTTTACAAAAGCCTTCAGTTTATCCTTTTATATGGTATTTCCCACCCAAATTTCAATCGACATTCCATCTATTATTACAGTTACAATATGAAGGGCAAAAATGTAAAATATTGTGAACTTTTACGAAATCGTAACTAGTAATATAGTGATAAAGAAAGATGTCGAACCCACGAGGACTATTTACTTATTAATTATTGAAATTGTTCTAATTCTAAATTATTTAAAAATCAAGAAAAAAGTGGATTTTAAATTTGAAAAATAAAAATAAAATAAATTAAATCGGATGAAGAATTGACCAAACACTTAAAAAAAAAAAGATTTCACCCAAGAAGAAAATACTAAGGCATCCGGCTCACCTAACAAATCAAATCCCAAATCATAACCATACAATCAATCAATTATCATCGTATTTGACGGCGAAATATTCTAACTTATCTAAGACTCTCTCTCGAGTAGAATTAGAATTACCCAGCATATGATAACCCGCGATATGTCTATGTGAATTTAAAAGCATTTGAGCACATTGAGATAAATAATATTTCACATAAAAGTTGCACAAATCACATTAGCACATTCCTGTCTTTCATTTAATTCATGGCATACATCATACGAAGCTAAACTACATGCATCATTTTTCGAATTAACATGCACAACAAATCACTCAACTATTGGTCAGATAATTGAAAGCATTGCTCATAATAAAATCAAAACAAACCACAACAATTCTAGAATTCATAATGAAAATTGTACAGAGAGAAGAAAGAGTAGAGGAAACTATATGTAGATCAAGAATCTCAATCATCGACAAACTCTAATTCGCCTCTGTCTTCTTCTTCTTTTTCCAAGTTTCGAATTCCTCTTCAATGGTGAAAAACTCATTTTCACAAGACTCTGGTTGTCCTCCAAATTTCCCTCATTTTCTTCTTTTCTCAAAAACCCTCTCTCTCCTGTTTCCTAAAACAGGATTATCAATTCGGCAGCATTTTAACCTTTGACTTGATGTGTCGTTTGCTCTATTAAGATTTTCATTTTCGAAAAATTCCTCAACACGAAAGTTGTAGAATTTTCTCCTAGCTTTTGGTAGACACCAAGATTGCCCTTATTGGAATTCTCTAGTAAAAGTAATGCTCCAAATACATAAGGGTATTTTAGGAAATTCGAGAAAATAACGTTTCCTATTCTCTCCATGACTCCTTCAATTTATTTATTCCTAAACAAAAATAAACAAAATCCATAAAAACTATAATAAATAAGAAAATTAAACACAAACTAGCATAAAATCAAGAGTAAAAGTATGACAAAACTTGTATAGAAATTAAGCACATCAAACACTCACAAACTTAAGATTTGCTAGTCCTCGAGCAAAAAGAAAAGAAAAAATAAAAATTAAACAAATAAAATAAGTTGGTTTCTCACAATGATTGCCTCATGGATTGCATAAAGAAATTGATTCAAGGAAATGTCTAAACATTTAACAAGTTTTTAGATTAATTCAAGAGCATGTTTAGGTTTACAAGGAAACATTTGAGTGTGTGTGTGTGAGTAACCAATCTCAACTTGCTACTCTATTAACTTGGATCAAAATATGCAAACTCAATTGAATTATGATTGATCTCTATGAGAATGAGCTTCTCAAACTTCATATGCCTATTTTTCAAATCAACTCTCCACCAATGTAGTACAAACACACCACCAAAGATCAAAATGTCTTAATAAAAGCTTGTAATGTTCAGCTTAGGGTAATGGCAAAAGAAAAAAACTGTATGAAATTCAAAGCAAGAAAATTCAACACAAGATTCACCAATGAAGAGAGAGAAAAAAAATTACATTTACTTCCTAGAGCAACTTTTGAGCAATTTATTCATCTATTTTTTCTTCTTCTTCTTCTTTTATTTATTTATTTTTCAATCCCACAACCCCCAAACTTTTTTTTTTGTAATTCAGGTTGTATTATTTGTATATTTTTCTTTTATATAATAGAATAACAAAACTTGCTCTTGCACAAACTTTTTCTCTTCTCCGATGACTAAGCAAATAACAAATTTTCTTGAAAAGGTAGGATGCGTGTTTATGGGTTAAAAGGTGTAATTAATGTCAGTTAATGAAAGAAAAATGGCCAATGCGTTTAAGGCTCAAAGGGGTGACTAGAGATAGATAATTAGGGTTGGCTAGAAAAACTCAAACATTCCAAAGATGGCCTAGATAATTTCTATACTGGTGTGCTGCCTAGGATTTTGCCTCGAGAGATTATCAAATAGGTTATAGAGTTCAGTGAGATCTTAGAAAATATCTAATTCACATAAATATACTCTAAGCCAACAAAGCAACTTATTGATCATGGTATTGTACAAAAGTGTTCAAAGGAATTCAAATAAATCAAGCTAACACAAGAATTAAGCACAAAAATCCAACTCAATTTCAATCAAGTAATATCATAGGCTTGTGATCATCAACCCAAAAAAAAAAACAAAAGGAAAAGAAAATATTTTTGTGATTTTCAAAATTTTTAAATATACATATATATTGTGAAAATAAATAGATACTCCAAAATAAATGACTCCTAGCCCCAAACTTAAAGAACACATTGTCCCCAATGTGAAGAATCAAAAGAGATAAAAAATTGAAAAGATAAAAGTAAACTTCCCTGAAAATATTGCATGAGTGCAATGGTAGGTCTGGGGAAGTGTTACAGTAGTGCTATGATAAGCCTAGAGAAGGGAATAACATTGGAGGTAGTCATTTGGACGTTGTGGCACCGGCTCTCAAGTGTGTGCACCTAGGCGTGTTTCAAAGGAGTGTTGTGGTAGGCTCTTCTAGTGCAGCGGCGCAGAGTTTTTTTTTTTTTTTTTTTAGCAAATGAAAAATAACAATTTGCAAAGTGAGAGCATGGAAAAGAAAATAAAAATGAAATAATCAGAAAAATAAAATAAAATAATGAAAAGAAATTTGGGTTGCTTCCCAAAAAGCGTTTGGTTATAGTCTTTAGCTTGATGTTTCCTTCTTTCAATCACCAATCAAGCAAATCAATGGAGACTTTTTGCTTGTTGAAATCTCCTTCGAAGTAGGGCTTTAGACGTTGACCATTAAATTTGAATGTGCCTTTTGAGTCGTTAGAAACCTCAATGGCACCATACGGGAAAACTCTTGTTACTGTGAATGGTCCAGGCCATCGGGATCGTAATTTTCCTGGGAAGAGGCAAAGTCTGGAATTATAAAGTAGAACTCTTCGGCCAACTTCAAAGTTTCTCTTGAGAATGTGGCTATCATGCCATCTCTTGGTCCTCTCCTTGTACACGTGAGTAAAGTTTCTCTTGAGAATATGTCTATCATGTCATCTCTTGGTTCTCTCCCTGTATATATGAGTATTCTCATAGGATGCATGCCGAAACTCATCCATCTCGTTGAGTTGTAATATCCTCTTCTCACCTGCTGCCTCCATATCAAAATTAAGAGTCTTGATAGCCGAATAAGCTATGTGTTCCAACTCCACCAGTAAGTGACATGTCTTCTCGAAAACTAAACGATAGAGGGACATACCAATTGGAGTTTTGAAGGCTGTCCGGTATGCCCATAGTGTATCGTCTAATTTTTTGGACCAATTTTTCCTTGAGTTTCTCACAGTTTTTTCTGATATTCGTTTCAACTCTTGGTTGAAAATTTCTACTTGTCCACTAGTTTGAGGATGGTACGGAGTGGCAACCTTGTGTGTAACACCATATTTGCTCAAGAGCGCCTCAAATTGCCGGTTGCAAAAATATTTTGCCCCATCGCTAATTATTGCTCTTGCAGTTCCAAACCAAGTGAATATATCCGCTTTCTCAAAAAATTCATCACAACTTTAGAATCCTTTGTAGGGAGAGCCACGGCCTCTACACCCATTTGGAAACATAATTTACAGCTACTAAAATGTATTGATTAGAGAAAGGAGGCAATGGCCTCATGAAATCTATGCCCCGAATATCAAATAGCTCAACAAGTATATTATTTAATGGCATTTCATTTTTCCAGGAAATATTACCACTCCTTTGACATTTATTACAAGAAGAAACAAAAGCATAAGTATCTTTAAAAATAGTGGGCCAATAAAAACCTGATTGGAGCACTTTAGCTACCGTTTTGTTCACTCCATGGTGCCCACCAACCTCTAATGAATGGCAATGTCTTAGAATCGACTCTATCTCTTCCTTAGATACACATCTCCTAATCACTTGATCACTACAATGCTTGTAAAGTAAAGGTTCCTCCCAATAGTAGTGTTTGATCTCCAAAAAGAATTTATTCCTTTGTTGGTATGTAAAATCCGGATTGATCACATTGCTTACCAAGTAGTTTACATAATTTGCATAACAAGGAACTCGTGTTAGAGATAAAACAAAGAGTTGTTCATCCGGGAATACCACATTTATTGGAGAAAGTGGGGCTGCCTCTTCGGTTGTGTGCTCAAGTCTAGAGAGATGATCAGCTACTTGATTCACGGTTTCCTTTTTGTCTTTGATCTCCAAATCGAATTCTTGTAGGAGTAAAATCCACCTAAGTAACCTGGGTTTAGCTTCCTTTTTAGCTAACAAGTATTTAAGAGCAGAATGATCACTGTAAACAATTACTTTTGACCCAATTAAATATGATTTAAATTTATCAAAAGCAAAGACTACCGCTAACAATTCTTTTTCTATAGTAGCATAATTTAATTGGGCATCCGTCAAGGTACGACTCGCATAGTAGATAACATTAAGAGCCTTGTTCTTCCTTTGTCCAACCATAGCTCCTATTGTGCAATCACTTGCATCACACATTAGTTTAAATGGAAGTGCCCAATCCGGTGCACATATTATTGGGACTGAACTTAGCTTCTTCATCAAAAGTGAAAATGCCTGCAAACAATTATTGGAAAAGTTAAATGGAGTATCTTTGACCAAAAGTGAACAAAGGGATTTAGGAATTTTAGAAAAATCTTGAATAAAACGACGATAAAATCCCGCATGTCCCAAAAAAACTTCTCTCGTCCTTGATCGTGCTAGGTGGAGGTAATTTTTCGATGACCTCTATTTTGGCTTGATCTACCTCAATGCCCTTGGAAAAAACTTTATGCCCAATTACAATTCCTTCCTGCACCATAAAATGACATTTTTCCTAATTAAGAAAAAGGTTAGTTTCTTCACATCTTTGTAGAACTAAAGATAAATTATTTAAACAAATATCAAATGAAGAACCAAGACAGAAAAATCATCCATAAAAATTTCAATAAATTTTTCCACCATATATGAAAAAATGGCCATCATGCATCATTGAAATGTGGCCAGAGCATTGTACAAACTAAAGGACATCCTCTAGTAGGCAAATGTTCCATACGAGCAAGTGAAAGTTGTATTTCTTGATCTTCTAGTGAAATTTAGATTTGATTGTACCCTGAGTATCCATCTAGAAAACAATAATAATTATGACTAGGGGTGCAACCGGTTCGGTTCAGTCAGGTTTTGGACAAAATCTAGGACCGAACCAGTATGTATCGGTTATACATTTTTCAAAACCCATTACGTCCCCGTTACCCTCTTAAACCAGTACCTCCAGTTCTACCAATTTCCGGTCCGGTCCAGTTTTCTAATTTTTTTTTTAAATTTAAAAAACATATAATAAAGTGTTACTTCTTATGATAAAATGTTATTAATAACTTAATATATATATATATATATATATATTATGTTTAAAGCATATGATCAATTAAATTTTCATCTTTAAGATTAAACTTTTATTTTATATATAATTATATTAATAACATATGATCAAACAAATTACAAATATTCATATTTAAGATTAACATTTTATGTTATAATTTATAAATTATAATATGAAATTATTTCATATTATATATAAAACTTATATACATATAAATATTTGTTTAATATATAAAATTAATTTATATATATATATTTCTAACAGGTCCGGTCCGGTCCCGGAAACTACAGAACCGAAACCGGACCGGATCCTACCGGTTTTCATAATATAAAAATCGGTTCCGGACCGGTTCAAAACTGGACCAACTGGTTCGGTTCGGTCCGGTCCAGACCGGTTTTCCGATTTCCCAATTTAAATTTACACCCCTAATTATGACCGGAAAGCCACACCAACATTTGATCAATGAAAGGGAGTGTAAAGTGATCTTTTCGTGTGACATCATTGAGCTTGCGATAGTCTATGCACACTTTACAACCCGTGACAGTTCTTTTTGGGATTAGTTCATTATTTTCATTTTCTACAACCGTCACTCCTCCCTTCTTGGGCACTAGGGTAAATAATTCTGGCATCCAACAATTTGATAACTTCCTTTTTTACAACTTCTTGCAAGTTTGGATTAAGTCTCCTTTGTGGCTGCACCGTAGGCTTATAATTCTCCTCCATTAAAATCTTGTGCATGCAAAGTGAAGGGCTTGTTCCCTTAATGTCGGCTATAGTTCAACCCAAAGCTTGCTTGTGAGCTCTAAAAACTCGAAGTAACATCTCTTCTTCAAGACCTGTCAAAGATGAAGAAATTATTAAGGGTAAAGAAGAATCATGTAAATAAGCATATTTAAGATGAGAAGGAAGATCTTTGAGTTCTAAAGAAGGGGCCTCAATAATGGATGGCTTTTGTGGAGTAGTGATTTTGCCCAACGTTATGTTTTCCGACTTCCCTTTAGGCAAGTAAGGTAGAGATGCTTCCAAGTAGTGTGCACAGTTGCTTATCTTGGAATTCTCATAATCGGTAGTGTCAAATTGAACAAGACATGCCTCAAGTGATTCCTTAGGATAACTCTCTTGAAACATTTCTACCGAAAGTTCATCAATCACATCTATGTTGAAGCATGTATCGGTTGTTGACGGATATTTCAATGCTTCAAACACATTAAATGTAACTTGTTTATCTTTCATCCGTAGTACTAGTTTCCCTTGTTGATCTATGAGAGTTCTTCCCGTGGCTAAGAACGGTCGACCAAGAATAAGTGGGGTTTCTCAATCTTGCTCCATATCTAAAACAATAAAATCTACAGGAAAAATAAACTTGTCAACTTTAACAAGAACATCATCTACTATGCCCCCTAGTTCTTTAATGGATCAGTCCGCCAATCGAAGTGAAATGGTAGTGGCCTTGACCTCTCCTAGCCCAAATTGCCTGAAAATAGAAAAGGGCATCAGATTTATGCTAGTACCTAAATCATATAAAGCTTTTTCGAAATAAGAATTTCCAATGGTGCAAGGAATAGTAAAACTCCCTAGATCTTTAAGCTTTGGTGGCAACTTATTTTAATGGCGGTGCACTTTTCGGTCAACATCACGGTCTCATACTCTCCAACTTTCCTCTTGTTTGATAGAATCTCCTTCATGAACATCATATAACTAGGCATTTGTTCCAAGGCATCTACAAAAGAAAAGTTAATATGTAACTTTTAAAAACATCAAGGAACTTAGAAAATTATTTATCTAGCTTATTTTTCTGAAGTCTTTGAGGAAAAGGTATAGGAGGAACATAAGGAGAAGTAAGAGAAGAAGAAACGAGAGGATTTCTTGAGTTTTTCACTGTTGGGCTCGGAACAGGGTGGGCGCTGCAACCTTAGATGTGGGCACTGTGGCCTTGATGCCTTGACCTTCAGAACTAGCACAAGCACTACGGCCTTGAGTTTCTGGCGCCACAGTTCTCACAGTTTGCTCTTCTTTTCAGACATTTTGCTCTTTCTCTTGTAAATTAAGCTCCCTTCCACTTCTTGAAGTAATGGCTTTCACTTGCTTTTTCTGGTTATTTTTGTGGTGCTTGGAAGTGATCCTTGAGCCCTTTCAAACATTAATTTTGTCAATTGACCAACCTTCCTTTCAATGCTCCGCATAGTGTTCTCATTCTTCTTTAGAGCAATGTCATGATCTTGAAATCTAGCATCCACCTTGGCCATAAATTGTGCCATTACCTCCTCCATACTCAGCTTCTTCTCTTGTTGTTGACTTTGAAAACTCGGTGGAGGCTTGGCAACATTTTGGGAGTTGCACCATGAGAAATTTGGGTGGTTTCGCCATCCTGGATTATAAATGTTGGAATAAGGATTGTTTTTGCATTGGTAATTTGATACAAAGTTTGCTTGCTCTGAACTATTGTTGGCGAATGGATTTCCCACTTGACAATCTACCCCCATATGATTCCCTACACAAAATTCACAAATTGCATAAGTAGATTGAATGGAACTCACATTGATATTGTCTAATTTCTTAGATAAAGTTGCAACTTAAGCAGCTAAAGCAAAAAAAGACTCAATTTCATGAACTCCCTGGGTTCTTTTTGGTGTCACTCGATGCACTGGCCATTGGTAATTGTTGGTTGCTATAACACCCCACCTAATTAACCATTAGGATTAACCCTTAAATGCTCTAGATTAAGCTTTTAATTTTTAGTTATTATTAACATCAATGTTGATAGTCAGGTTAGCCTTAACCTTGGCACCTAGTATCATTAAGCAAAGGATTAGAGAAGCAAGCCCATTAGAGAATATATTGAGGCTTTAGGACTTTAGAACATTCATGTACCTGACCTTAGAAGCCTTGAACCAAGCCCTTAGGAAATTCAAAACTTAGAGCTAGCTTTGGCCCAAACATAAGGAAGGCTTAAGGCCTTTGGGCCAAAGTTGGTGTAGAATTGACCCATAGCCCAATTAGGCCAAGTTAAGCCCTTTCAAGCCCATCTTAGTGGATCTTGAGGTCTCTTTTCAACCTTCAAAATCTGGAAATGAGGCCCCCTCTCATTCAAGCCCAAAAGCCCATAAGTCATCAACCCACACACTTGGCCCTTTTAAGCCCACAAGGCCCAACCATGTTTGGATTTATTTCACTATTCAAGTTGAAAGCCCAATACACCATACCATGGAATTCCTTAATCTCATATCATATCCTAAATTCCCAAATTAAGTTTTGAAGGTTGGCTAAGACCATTAATCAACATACATGAGGTTAGTGATCATTAAGCCATGTTTTGGAGCTTAATTTCA
The DNA here is from genome assembly GCF_001411555.2 of Juglans regia. Lineage (NCBI taxonomy): Eukaryota > Viridiplantae > Streptophyta > Magnoliopsida > Fagales > Juglandaceae > Juglans > Juglans regia. The sequence goes on along the minus strand of NC_049914.1, from coordinate 19,708,935 downwards.
TCTTAATCTTTTCTTAACCTTATAATTCAAAATTTTCTTGATCTATTATTCCATTTCATCATACCTAGACCTTACTAATACCTAGCTAAACCTCCCCATATGTCATTAAGCAAAATGACATATCAAACCCCAACTTCATCAATCAGCTAATGTGTATCCCCTTTGAGTGCATGGACTATTTTTTCCTTAGGTCTAATATTTTTGTGTCATTTCCTCAAGGGTAATATGGTCCTTAGAAACTTCATTAGACCCCTTCAAATCCAGGATAAGCCTTGGATGAAATTGGTTTCACAAACCAAACCAAGAAACCAAACCGATTGCACCCTTAGGCTAGTTGAGTGGGAATTGGTTGGGTTGAGATTTAACCAACCATCTACCTTGGTTGAGCCACCACCCCACCCCATGCCACCTCCATCACCACCCAATCTTCAATAGGCCCCATGGCCATCATGAGAAATTTGTTTTTCCCATCGAAGACCACCCAAAACCGAAGCTCAAAAACTGCCAAGTGAAACCACTTGAATCCGCTGGTTACCATAGGTGGTTTGCTTGACTTTTTGACATCTGAACTATGCCCCACAACCTGGCCACCACTATAGGACCATTGCAGCCACAGTAAGAAGGAAATTATGGTGGTTTCAAGCCATTATTCCCCTTGCACAAGGTGACATAAGCCAATGGAAGCAAATCTGGAAAATTCAGCTTCTTACACACCGCCCACCTCCACCAATCCCCTTGAACCAAAGCCAACGTCTCCACCCACTTAGCCACCTATAAATATCTCCCTCACTTCCTCATGTCCTTCACACCTCAGCTCCAAGCTTTCTCTTGAGTTTTGAGAGCACTTCTTTCCTTTAGAGAGCAATAGAGTGAAACCAAGTAGGTTTTTTGTGAGTTCTTGAGTGTTCTTAAGCAAGGTTATCTTGAGAGCTTTGAAGGCCATGAAATTTGTAAACATTATAGCTTCGATCTTAGTTTTCATTTCAAGCTTTGTTTTCAAGTGTTGGTATGAGATTTGGTGGAGTTCAGAGAAGAACATCATGCTTAGTTCAAATCTGGGTCATTAAAGGATGGTTTGAATGTTTAAATGATTTTAAGTGGAAACTTAGCTATGACATGTCTTAAGTATGATTTGATATGATTTATTATTGTCTTAGAATGATTATAAAAGGTTTAGTTTTTAATTAAAAGCATGCCATGATAGGATTTAATTTTATCTTGTTTTGATCATCAAAGCATGTATCAATTTTGAATAAACTTGGTGATTAAGGATTCTTAGCCATGATTAAGTGTTGGGATGAACTTTATTATCCAAGAATTAACCTTCATCATATCATTAAATACCTTAGTGATTTTTTTTTATTAAAGAAAATCTCATATGTATGCAATCAAAGGGATCAATAGTTGAAAACACACTTAGACATCAATTAAAGTGCATGCTACGGGTTGGGACTGTTTGAGCAAGTTCCACTTTGATTTTTAGAAATCAAGGGATATAGATGGTTTTAGAATGCCAAAAATGTGAACTCTATAAAGTTTGGTTAAATTTAGAGTTCGTATGCAATTAGTGAAAAATTAGGACCTTAATAGTAATTTTTGAAAGTCTAGAGGTATTTTTGTAAATACATATTTTGAAGCCTTTGATTTCGAGCCTCATCCATAGTTGTATTAATCCTAAGTTAGTACGCACTTGATTTCAGCTGCTACAATGTTTTTTTTATTTCTCATGAAGTTAGTAAGTTGGCCTCTAACTTACACCTTGATAGATTATTTATGAATTATTGATAAATGTTTCATTCATATTTCAATTATCATTTTGAATATAAAATATCATGTTATATGATACATTGAGTGCATGCATACATTTCATGTGAGATTTTTCACCATTATTGCATATTGCATCTATAAATGTCATTTTTGCATGGAAGCTTGCCACATATGCACATGGAGAATTATCTTAGTGAAACTCCTATGTCCACTCTGAAGTATATAAAAATGGAGTGGTAACCTCTGGGTTGACAAAAAATAGTCAACGAGTTTCGAATGAGTTCTTTTTTATAGAATGCAGAAGCGAAGTCAATATGTTATGACACCTAATGCGGGTGGGTGTACACATTATGATGTTATGTTATATTATCAATGCATTGAGAATGAGTCTATAGACAACGTAGTCTCAACATGAGTTGTACTATGATCACCAGTAGGTACTCACAGTGCATATGGGGAACTGTGACATTGGCACACGTTATGATATTATATGAATTATTAATAATGATGAAAGTTTATGCTGAAGTTATGTTTTCAAAAATGGAAGTAAAAATATTCATTGAATGAAAACATGTGTCTCCATTTCTCTAAAAATGTTAAAGAATCTGAATGGGAGACATGCATACTGATTTTTTTCATTTCATGCATTGCATATTTATCATTCTTCATGCTTAATTTATCTTTGTGCACGTTGGTTGTTTAACTTACTAAAATTTTGAGTATATCTCACCCCTTGTGAGACCACTATCATTCCACTCGGAATGGTAGAAGTTGTGTCAGATCTCGAGGAGGATGAGCTAGATGGAGCGCTGGATTCAACTAATTGAGGACGAGCCAGACCATCAGAGCAGATTGGATTTAATCCTAATGTTTATTGCTAAAGTCCTTCATGCTTTAGAACTAAGCGGATGATTTAACTTTGACCCTTAGTTGTATTAAAATTATGTTTAGTACTTTGAACTTGATGGTTAGTAATGAATCGGGATTTTTTTAGTTATTCTGGCATATGTTGTACTTTCACTTTTATTTCCGCTATGATTATTGCATACTGCTAGTTGCATACTAGGATGCATTGCATAATAACTATTATGTACAAGGGTATGTAACCTTGTATTGCATGTCCCGACGTTAGCTTTCGTTCCATCCCGAGTGGAGGTTGGAAGCGTCACAGTTGCCATCTCCTCTACCAACTCATATGCGTCTTCCAGTGATTTCTTCATCAAAGTCCCTTCAGCTGTCGCATCACTCATTGTACGTGTTGTAGGTTGCAAACCATTGTAGAAGGTTTGCACTTGAATCCAAATAGGAAGTCTATGATGTGGGCACTTTCTAAGTAATTCTTTATACCTCTCCCAAGCTTTATAAAGTGACTCCATATCAAATTCGACAAAATGGTGATATCATTTCGCATCTTCACGGTTTCGGCTGCGGGAAATAGCTTTGCTAGAAAATTTTTACCCAAATCGTCCCATGTAGTTACGGTTAATGGTGGAAGTGAGTTTAACCATGCCTTTGCCTTGTCTCAGAGGGAGGATGGAAAGAGTCTCAATATAATAGCATCATCAAGAACTCCATTATGTTTAAAAGTATCACATAACTCCAGAAAATTAACATCGTGAGCATTTAGATCATCATGTGGCATGACACTGAATTGCACCTTGGAGGCCACCATTTGAAGAATAACTAGCTTTATCTCAAAGTTATTGGCTTAAATGGCAGGCCGTCTAATGCTAGAAGTAGCTCAGGTAACCAAGGGGACAACATAATCTCCCAAAGTCCTGTTTCCAAGTTGATTTTCCATTGTTTCGTTCTCGGTTGTGGAATCCTCCTTCTTCTCCTTGTTCAAACGATGAAGGGTACGTTCAATTTCAGGGTCAAAAGGTACTAAATCCAAGCTTCGAGTACGTCTCATGCACAGGGAAACATGAAAAGAAAAATAAAAACAAAATTAAAAAATAAGACTAAGATAACGAAAAATCAAATTAACCTAGAACTAGTTGGTATCAAAAGTAATAGAAAATAAATAGTTCCCGGCAATGGCGCCAAAAACTTGTGTGAAATTTCGCAAGTGCACAAAATTCTAACAAGTAATATAGTGATAAAGAAAGATGTCAAACGCACGAGGACTATTTACCTATTAACTATTGAAATTGTTCTAATTCTAAATTATTTGAAAAATAAAAACAAATGAAACTAAATCAAGAAATGAAGAATTGACCAAACACTTAAAAAGAAGAAATTTCACCCAAGAAGAAAACACTAAGGCATCCGACTCACCTAACCAATCTAATCTCAAATCCTAACCATACAATCAATCAATTATCATCCTATTTGACGACGAAATATTCTAACTTATCTAATACCCTCTCTCGAGTAGAATTAGAATCACCCAACATACGATAACCCGTGATATGTCTATGCGAATTTAAAAGCATTTGAGCACATTAAGATTAATAATCTTTCGCATAAAAGCCACACAAATCACATTAGCACATTCTTGTCTTTCGTTCAATTCATGGCATACATCATATGAAGCTAATTTGGATGCATCATCTCTCGAATTAACATGCACAACAAATCACTCAACTATTGGCCAGATAATTGAAAGCATTAAACTCAATGATGTATACTCAAAAGGAATGATAAAATCATGATAACATAGAAATAAGATTCAGAATTGTCACGGAGGGCTACATTGTTGCCTTAGCAATAGAAATTAGCTCATACTAGAATAAAAAAAAATCATAATAATTATGGAATTCATAATAAAAATTGTACAAACAGGAGATGAGAGAGTTAAGAAGGAAACTGTATGTAGATCGAGAATCTCAATCATCAACAAACTCCAATTTAGCCTCCAAATTTCTCTTCTTTTCTTCCTTCCTCAAAAACCCTCTCTCCCCTGTTTCCCAAAATAGGATTCTCAATTTGGCAATTTTCCAACCTTTGACTTGACACGTTGTTTTCTCTATTAAGATGTTCGCTTTTGGCAAAGTCTTCAACACTAAAGTGTTAGGGTTTTCTCCAACTTTTTGTAGATATCGAGATATCGTAACAACCACCATGCTCCGTAGCCAACGTCCATGGCGGTCCTGGCACACACATGGGCTGACTATGCGCTACGTCTTTCCTAGTCCCGGACGAATACTGTCATGCCGACATCACCCCTTTGCCGCACAATTGCAACCGTGCCAACATGGACTGCATACATGGGGTGGCTCTAATACCATTTTTTATGAACCTACTAGGTAGAATCCACCCTTGAAAACAAGCTTACAAGGGAAGGGTTCTTAGGGTCATATAAACTACCAAGCAATCTCATACTTAGTCGATATGAGATCATAACAATTTCAATTGGCATTCCATTTATTACTACCACTTCAATATAAAGGGCAAAGATTTAAAACAACATTTAAATTTCACGTGCCATCCACCTAACCACTTCTCTTTTGTTAATCTACTTCAATACTTCCGATACTTCCTTCTCAATGCCATGTGTCTTCCAAGCTTCCCATAGCATTTACACTATCCATAAATTCTATACATAGAATTGAATAATGTAGTTGTCTCTCTCTTTAGAATGGGACTACCCAATTTGGTCATGCAATTAGAAAGGATATTTATTTGTTCTGGCCTGACTTTTTTGAGTCGAGGTCTGCTTTTGTAACAAATAAGATCAGTACATAGGCTTTTCGGTAATGTTCTTGCTCAGGAGCATTTCCAAGAAGAGCTCCACTAAGGAGGGATCAATGCCAAGAACGTTATGAAGACAATGCATTAACCCCAAACCGAGGAGAAAACTTAAAGCAAAGTACAACACTCTACTCAAATAGAATCATGAGGTCAAAAAAAAAAAAAAAAAACTTTGAACAGTTCAGGAGGTTGTATTTCAAGATCTATAACAACCCAGCCCCCCTAATTTTTCATCTTCTCTAATCAACGTTAGTAATAACAAGATATTACAAGCCTAGATTTCTTAATGAAGATATGCCAAAATCTTAATTGCATATCATATTAGTTATATTTGGAGAAATTGGATCTTCTAGATTTCTTAGGTTAATCTGATGAGTGGATTTCCCTAACACTATAACAAAAGTAAGATTTTAGGATGATTTGTTTTTTGGACAAAATGAAAATCGTCTCAAAAAATGAGTTGTAGGGAAAAAATTCAACCTAAAAAACAATGAAAGGCGTTAACCGTTCGGATAGTAATTATTTTTTTCGTACGGTATATGTAGGGACGAGAAATTTTGTCACTAACAAAACCGCCGTTTGAACATTTACAAAAACGTTCGAACAGAACAAAATAAACATTCGAACGGATATTATATATGATCGAAAGAGAATTTGGCACGTTAAGTGACTAAATTTAACAAGCATTGACTTACCCATTTGAACAATATACAACAACATTCGAACGTCAAGGTTAATCGATATTGGAACGGATACTATATATGATCGAATGGAAAATTGGTGGATTAAGTCACTAAATTTAGTGGGACATTAACTTACCATTCAAACAAATTATTATACCGTTCAAACAAATAGGTTAATCAATGTTTGAATATAAAATAAGCAATTCAAACATAAATTTATAGCATAAATATTTGGCGGGAATAGAGAAATGTTCGAAGGGTTATATTCCGTTTGAACGATGATAGAATTTTTACAACTTATACCAACAGAATACCTTACTTAATTATGGAGAAATATTTAATTTATAAAAAAATTAGCAATTAAAGAAAAAATATACAATAGAAATTAATAATTAATTTAAGAAAAAAAAAGATCATTCATAATTAAATTAATTTTCCAAAACACAAAATATTGTCTATACAAAACAAAACAAAATACAAATAAAAGATAAAGACTATTAGTGACCCAACTCTCTAACCACATCCTCGACTACAGCTAGGTGTGTCTCTGGCTGTGTTAGCCAAGTACTGATCGTGACCTAAGTCACAGAGATGACATCAATATATGTACGTAAGTCAGAGATGCTAACATTAATCTATGTACATAAGTCAGAGATGGTACTACGGATCTTCGTACGCACTGCATCAATCATCTTTGATGTCTATGCACGGATCTCTACACGAACTATATCACCTTAAGGTAGTGCGTGATTCTTCGGCCTGCGTGGATGTCTTAGCAGCTCATACTCCACAATCTCTCGGGTGTGCATCTCCCTATGTATTGACTGACTCTAAAATAGGAGCATGAAGACGAAGTCTCTAGTCTAGTGTCTCGTGCTTTGTGGGGAGTTGATCAGTCCAACCGGCTCCGGACACACTTAGAAATATCTGACATGATCCCGGCATGTAGTAGAAACCGTATGATCAGGATCTCAAATGGCATATTTTCTGTCACAATGTAGTGGGCCTCTGATCGAATTCTAGTGAATATATAACCCACTAACTCGATAGGCACCCCAGAGCGACGCGTATCATAAACTTCGCTCGATTCATGCCAACCTCTGTCTTGTGCTACCGAGAATCAATATTGTTGGCATGATTAAGTTCATCATCTTGAAGAATCTAGATAAATTGGCATGTTTGATGCTCTTCGTCCCATCATAGGGAGGAGCATCTGGACCAACAACCAACTGCCTCACCTCATGATCAGCGAGGACATCGAGTCCATCTCTATCAAAGCCCTCGTCCTCAGCGGTCTCTCCATCACCCGTAGTTGTAGACATCTTGGTCGAGGATTGGTGGCCAACCATGCTCGACGAAGACAGTTGCCAAGGAACAACCATCCAAGAGAAGATTCTTAAAGTCATAGCTCTTCACCTGGCGCTCCAACAAAATAGTCATCTCTTGAAATGGTTCGCTGGAGGGTAGCCTTGATATGCCACGGTTTCGTCCCCAATAAGAAATTGTCAACTTGAAATTTAAAAACGAAAATTAAGAAAATTAATTATAAAATATGATACATAAACCTTCACAAAATTATATACTAATTAATATAATTTAAAACTATTTTGTATTATACTGTTCGATCAAATCATTAAGTGTTCGAACGGTATAACATTTTTCAAACGGTTACATAACCGTTCAAACATTATTGAAAGGACTAAACCATTTGAGAGCCAAATATATGTGTTCAAAGCCATGATTAACAAATTTTTTAATGGTTTCTCAACCGTTCGAGACATGAGTCCCTAATGTTCGAACGGTATTTGGATCGAGCTCAGCAATGGCTGAGTCAACTCGATGGCCATTGAAACAAAAGGAAACCATGGATTTCTTTTGTTCTTCCATAAGTAATACACATACAAGGCTGAGATGTGCATAGAGCATCCCGACATTGTGTTTTCCGGCCACTTACGATGTCCATCAATGAAAACTAATTATTTTACAATTTTCTATAAAAACAAATTATTGAAATTAACATGAAATCAACCCATTAAACTTTCCTAAGTTGTGTAACTCTTGACTAAAAGTGGTATTTGATGGCGGCGGTGACACAGCGGTGACAACGGTAGTCCAAAGGCATGAGAAGCGTTCGACGGCATTTGGGTTTAGAGAGAGAGGAGAGAAAATGCAATCGATCAAGAAAACCAGACGTTGTTTATATGTGTTGTACCGTTCGAACGTTAGTTTTACGTTCAAATGATACTGTTCGAATGTTAAGCTGAACGTTCGACCGGTGTTGTATACGATGTTCAGTTCAAACGCCAATATTTAATGTTCGAACAATGTCTATGAACTACTTATATAGAGCATATAATATAGTATATAATACTATACTATATACTATATATTATATATTTATAGAATATACTAATATAGTATACTATAATATAGTACATATAGTGTATTATAGTGCTATAATATAGTATATATATATATTTCCTACTAAGGAAAAATCTTTTAACCGATCATGCAATTAAAGGGCAGAAAACAGCCTCCAATTATTTTCTACCACATAGCCCACCCATGGGACTAAGATTGGGACCGCATGGCACACAATCATCAGATCCTTCATCCCCCTCGAAACCTATATCCCTCACCCCTCGTCTCTCCCATCGATGCCATAGAAACTTCCCTCACCCCCCTCTCCCAGATCCCTCACCTATGCCCCTCTCTCCCATCGTCTTCGTGAACCATGCCGCCCCTCAACGTTGTGAACCTCTCTCACATCAATGTCGTGAACCTCGTCGCCCATCAATGCCATGAACCTCATCACCTATCGACACCATGAACCTTTCTCCCATCGACGCCGTGAACCGTGTAAATATCTATTCTAGTAGACAGGCAGGTGAAACCCAAGTAGGTGTTTACACCTAGGCCCCATCCACTAACAAAAAATATTGAACAACCCATTCAACGGGCGATCAAGTAGCTCACCCCCATTTCAGGCGAAGCAGGCATGAGTCTGCATGTCACTTTGGTCAATTCGATCGATTCATACTCCATCGTTTCTAGTTTTGTATCCAAATTCTTTTACTTCATAATCCGTAATGCTCGCCGAAAATTAAATGGACACCCTCCAACCAACAAACCAACCTAAAAAAATTACTCTTTATTCTAGATATTATAGATATGATAAGAGAAATTATTTACATCAGCCTACTGTTGGCTGCATCCTCAACATACTCAGTGTGTTGAGTTAAAAAAAAAAAATTAACAACCACGGTGTGTGGTGAGTGCCGGCTAATGTATAGCCGGGCTCATATGATAATCATATTTCCTTTTTTTTTCTTCTTTTTTGAAATGGAGAGATAATTATTGAAGAAAAGTTTCAAAATTTGTTTATTTTTTAATATCAACGGACAGGCAAAGTCGGACTAGGTGGCTGGACAATGAACTGATGCGTTAAACTGGTAGTGGTCGTCTGCTGGCGACGGCAACACTACTCATCAGGTATGAGAGGCAGAGGAAAGGGAAGAACACTTGCTTTCGTAGGGTATTTCATTATAGGTACAAATCACATGTGGTGAACCTCACGGTGTTAACTTATGTCATGCTGAGATGGCATCTTCTGATTGGTTGTTGTTAGTGGGCTAAAATCAGCAACTACCATTCTGAAGCGTTTCTAATATACTAGTTGTATATATAATATAGAGCAATGCTAGGTACAGTTCCCATTTGGGGACAGCAATACAAGCCTAGGCAATTTTTTCTTTAAAATTTTTTAAAATTACAAAACTATCCCTCCTAAAATGATACTTTTTCTCATTTAATAAAAGACATGCACATACAGTCCCCCAGTGGGGATTGCAAATAGAATTTCTCTATAATATATATAGTGATATAATATAGTATAGAGTATTAGTATATATATTATATTATATTGATACTATAGTATATATATTATTAATACAATATTATATATATTAGTGTATATAATAATATATATGATAATATATGTATGTATGTATGTATAGTAGATTAAAACATTTAAGACATTAAGTTTGAACGTTAAGACTAAACGTTCGAACGTTCATGTTAATAATTGAGCGTTTTTCCAATGGATGCGCACGTTCGAACGGTTCCTAGGGTTTTTGGTGCCTCTTGAAATAGTGGTGGAAATTTCTTCCACCCATGCTTGAGCAACGGATTAACATTCGAACGGGACTTTATTAGTGTTCGTATACTGGCACCAAAATTTTGTCAGTGGGAAAAATAGCCTGCTGAAAAAATTTTCAAGTTCGAACGTTGATGAGAAGTGTTCGAACTTTAAAGGATTTAAGGGGACATGTAGGGGACTACTTTTTTCGCCTTAATAAGTGTAGTTTAAATAGGAAAAACTGTATTTCGTGTCAAGGAACTAGTTACAACAAGTTTCTTAACCGTAATAAGTTAAAAAATTTTGCCACTCATTTAAGTACCCCAGATCACTCATCAGCGTCACACACTTCTTCATTTGGGACTTCTTCGATTTCCTGCTACGAGAGAGATTGAGCCGCCTCTTTCTTCAAAAATCCAAAGAGAGAGAAGGAATCACGTGTTGTTTAGAGAGAGACAAAGAGTGAGAGAGAGAGAGATAGAAATAGAGTGGGTAAGATTGAAGGAGAGTTGGAGAGAGGGCTGCACACAAATGTTTTCAAGGTATGTTCTTTGTTAAATATCTATGCACCTTTAACTCATGTTCTTCATTGTAAAAATTTGATGTTTACTAATTTTATTGTATGTTTACATGTGGTGTAGTTTTTTGTGCTTTATTGGGTTATTTGGAATTGCATTAAAGGTAAAATCCATGATTTCTACTAATTATAATTTAAGTATTTGTGCGTTTGTTTGTATTTTGTATGATTTGTGAGGTTGTGTTTGTGGATATTCACTATATTTCGAATGGGGATTGCTTGATATTGTTGATCTGCGTTTGCGTTTGGAAACGAGGTTGAAACCGTTCAAACAATACTTGTTACCATTCAAACAGTCATGTTGCGTTCGAACATACATGATATACGTTCGAACGCAACATTTACATTACAAATTACACAGAGTACTCTAGTTATATTCCAAAAATATACTTTAAATTATAACACAATAGAACACCATAATTAAATTTAGGAGATTAAATATCACAATTAAACAACATAATAATAAACTATAATTAATACCTACATTAACACAATGTACTATAGTGATATAATACATAGAAACATAATAAACTATACTTAGAAACATCATAATACTTAAAAAATACTTAATACAAAAAATACATATTAATTATTTTACATATTTTTTATACTATAAAAATACTTAGAACACACAATTTAAGGTATTCTTAGAAATAAATTAATTAATTACTGTAAAAATATACTTTAAAAAAATGATAGGTTATTTAAAATATTTACAAGAATAATATTCTATAAAACGGCTAAACAACCCAATTAAATTTAAGAAAATCATATAGCACAATTGAACATGTGATTTAATAATATGTAAAATATCTACTGTAATATTTAATAATATGTAATATATTTTCTATAATATTTAATAATATAGCACAATTACCGAGAAGCTATGATTTAATAATATGTAAAATAAGTTAAGACCTTAATTAATTACATATATCATATACTTTCAAAATACTTCCATGTAAAATTTAAAATATTTACAAGGATAATATAATTTAAAATGCCTAAACAACCCTATTCACCTTATTAATACCTATATATATTTATATATGTCGTTTGATATATTATCGTATCTTGTATTGTTGCTGTATATTACTCTCGTGTCTTGGTTCACTTATATCGAAATAAACCTTAAACATGTTCGAGAGTTATCAGCCCACATTGGTTGATTAATAACTCTTGAATTGTCTAAAGTGAACAGTTTGGGATTGTAAGATCATTCTCGCAAACTTACCAATTGTATATGTTCCCTTCCGACATTGTGATTTTGGTAGAGTCTTCCCATGTTATTCTCCGTATATGCAGTTGAAGTGATGGTGTATCAATGGGAACACTCGTCGATGTACCTGACCAAACGAGCAGATTTGGGAAGCTATGGGGAGATGCTGCTAAAATCTTGTTGGACATGAGAGATAATAATTGATAGATTAGTAACCATGATCTTAAAATCCCGAATACGATAGAACCAACTTCCCAGTGAAATGAAGAAATTACATCATAGATAAATATATGCTTGCTTGTTGATGCACACGTGACTGTTTGTAATAGGGTATTAGGCATGGATAAGAGTTAGATGCAAGTTAGAGATTGTTTGAGTGAGGATTACAGTGTATACGCTAAAGGTGTTAAGAAATTCTTGGAGTTCGTATCCTGTACAGCTGATAGTGATGGGAGAATTAGATGCCCATGCCGACAATGAAAGAATTTGCGTTCTCATAAGATAGACTTTGTGGGAGGGCATCTATTCATCAATGGCATTGACCAAGATATACTGATTGGGTCTTACATGGTGAACCATATCCAACATTCGAGCCTCCACATGAAGAAGAAGAAGACATCAATGAAGATGGACAGCCAGAAGTTGGTGGTGATGATTACGATGAGGATATGGAGCAAATTTTGTGTGACATTGGTACGTGAATGTTTATGGATGAAGATGATAAAGACACATCAAATTCAAATGATGCGAGCCATTACACTTTTGCACGCTGTGGAATGATTCAAAGTGTGAGCTATATCTAGGATGCATCAGGCTAGTAAGTTTTCATTTACAGTTAAACTACTTCACATAAAATCCATGTGCCGATTATCAATTAAGGTTGTCAATATGTTACTCGAGATGTTTAAAGAGGCACTCCCATTAAACAATGTTTTACATCGCAAGTTCTTTGAAGCAAAACAGTTGAAGCAATGACTTAGGTTTGATTATAACGTAATACATGCATGTAAGAATGATTGTGCCTTATTTTAGCGAGAGAATGATCAATTGAACGAGTATCCCATTTACCATAAATCAAGATAGACATCTAAGAAGCAGAATGTGCCAGAAAAAGTCGTACACCACTTTCTTTTTATACCTAGATTACAATGATTATTTATGTCACGTGCAATGGCTATAGACATGACATGGCATTCATCATCCAGAGTCAGGAATGATGGTGTGTTGTCACATCCTGTTGATTCCCAGGTTTGGAAGGAATTTGATTTGAAACACCCATGTTTTGTTGAATAATCTCGTAATGTGCGACTTGGGTTGGCTATAGATGGATTTAATCCATTTGGGAATATAAGTACTAGTCATAGTACTTGGCCAGTTGTACTTATGCCTTATAATCTACCACCGTGGAAGTGTATGAAGGATCTATATTTCATAGAGTACTAAGGGGAAAATGACATGTCCGACTTATAATAAACACACCCAATCTGAATAGTTGACATATGGGAGGAAACTATGTTTCATGGGTCATCGTCGATTTTTACCTAGTGACCATAGATGGTGTGAAAATTCTAGAATGTTTGATGGCACTATTGAATGGGGCACCCTCCACCAGATATGTTTGGCCTAGATGTACTTGCACAATTGGTAGATGTCAGTAGTAATGAATTTGGTAAAAAATAACGAAAGAGAAAACGAACTACGAATAAGTTGAATTGGATAAAGAAGAGTATATTTTTCGAACTCCCATACTAGTCGACGTTTAAAATTGCAGCATACTCTCGATGTTATATATATGAAGAAAAAATATATGCGAGTCCTGGTTGGAAACTTTGATGTCAATTGAAGGCAAAACGAAGGATATATTAAACTCACGGAAGGATCTGAAGCGATTGGAAATAAGACCAGAAATGCACTTGCAAAAAGTGTTTCGTCTGTCTACATACCGATTGGGTGGTATACATTGTCAAAAAATGAAAGTGCTAGATTTTGTGGGTGGCTAATGAAGATTAAATTACCGAACAGGTATACCTTGAATCTAACAAGGTGTGTGCGAACAAATGACTGAAAAATTATTGGATTAAAAAGTCTTTATTGTCATGTATTTTTACAATGTATCTTGCATGTTGGTATTTGTGGGTACTTAACGAGAGATGTGCACGTGGTTTTGGCTAGGGGTGTTCAACTGGATCCGGATCCGGATGCTAAAATCCTGGTGGTTATCCGTCTGGATTAATCCGGGTGGATAATCGGATTCAATCCGGATATCCGGATTGTAACCGGATATCCGGATTTAATCCGGATCCAGGTTATAATTGGATAAATCCAGCTTTAATTTTTTTTTATAGCACTTAGTTTTTTTTTAAAAAAAATTCTGATAATAAATTAACAAACAAAATAAATAAAAATGCAAAATAAATAATATTGTTATTACAACACAATGCAAAACATAAATTTACAAAAAACAAAAGAAATAATAATACATCACAACTAATTAAACTAAAACATAAATTTACAAAAAACAAAAGAAATAATTGTACAAAGATCAAAATTTATTAGTCTTCACATCTTGTATTAATCCAGTGCCATGAAAAACCCTGCAATATTCAGCAATTGGAACCAAGCGATCACTTCTAATGGAAGATTGAAACAGTAGTCCTTGATGCAGCAGAAGCTTTTCTCTTTCAGTTTTCAACATTTTGCCTCGCTGTAGACTGTAGTGTTGCCAAAATTGTTCAGTCATCAACTTCAGTGTTGAAAATAAAACTTGGAAACACTGCTGTGATATCCAAGGGAAAGATACAAAATCATTAAAAAAAAAAAAATTAACTAGGTTTAAAGTTACAAGGGAAAGATTGATGCCTAAGTACCAGAAAATGCTTGTACACTGCCCTCAACTCAAAAGAAGAGGAGATAACAAAGTCCCAACAGAATCAAAAGTCATGAACATCCAGTCCAATAAGGTTCAGCACGTTAGTTTGGTATGAATTAAATTATTTTCCATTAGACTGCCAAGAATCTTACATTAATAAATAAATAAAAAACAATTATTCTACCATCCCCACATCAACTCAAAAACAATTTATAAACTAGTACCCAACTCAGACTGTGATGCAAAGAGTATTCTCATATGTAGAAATAAATGCCAACTTTCATCAGTTTTGCATTAACTTTTAACATGCATTTGCACCAAGATCTGTTGCATCAGGAGATCAAAAGATACAAAAACAGTAACTAGAAGTGTAAAGTGAATCAGAAGAAAACCTCAACATTTCTAGAATATTAGGCCAACTGTGGTGTAATTTTTCTCCATGCCTCTGAAAAAAATTTGTGAGAAGAAATTATAAGAGTAGGCAGCAGCAAAGCAAAATGAATATGTACCTTACTACCTTGTAGTGGCACATTACCTCTAATACGTGCAAAATAATTTTTAAAGAACCAGCTCGAACATCAATGTTTTGAGTAGAAAAGTAAAGTACTCTGAGTTGAGTAAAGTCTCAACTCTGCAAGCCTGGTTCCCATCTAAGAGACAAAGAGAGAAAATAAAAAGCTATACCAATCCTTATTTTAAATATAATACCTAACTTCTTTCTTTTGGAAAAAAGACACAAATATTAATACAAAGAACTAAGAAACTCATGATCTGGTTAAATTAAATATGGCATGGTTCCGATAACTTACTACAAAAGGAGAGTTTTCAATGCATAGGGTGAGAGTCCATATGCTTAAGTTGCTGAAGTTGAAGGAAGAGGGTTACCTTAAACAGAAAAAAATGTAAAGGTTAAGTTAAATGGATAAATTAATAATAAAAAATCAAACTTAACAAATAAAAGTGTTTACCTTCGATGTCAACGCGTTCCACATGCTCCTCGACCTCCCAAGAACTAAGTGGTTCACAAGTCAACCAATTTTGCGTGCAAATTAGTGCTTGGACAGTCTCCGGAGCTAATGTGCTTCGATATGGATCTATTACACGTCCACTGGTGCTGAATGCGGACTCGGATGCAACGGTGGAAATAGGGATACTCAATACATCACGTGCGATCTCCACAAGGATGGGATATCTAAATGAGTTCTTCTTCCACCAATCCAAAATATCAAACTCGGGTATTTTTGGTTCAATCACATCCGACAAATACATATTCATGTTCGAGCTAAGTACTGAACTATTTTGCTTCTCAAGATATTGCTCTAGAGCTGTATCAAAATCTTCACAGTCCAAGTCATCACCAATAATACTTGAGGAACTTCTATGGGCCATATTTGATCTTCCACTACCTAGCCCATAAAACTAGTGGTATTGCTCAATCAAACGATTCATGAACAATCTTACTTTGGCCTCAATTCTATCTCCGCATTCATCCCCTTTGCACCTTTTTAACCAATATGACAAGGTTGTAATCTTATATCGAGGGTCAATGACAAAAGCTACATAAACAATCATGTTCATCCTATCTGTTTTCCCCCAATATTTATCAAACTTAAGTTTCATAGTAGAAGCCATCTTCATCAACACATCATCCTCACTCTAACCCATTTTGTTCAAAGTGTTCTCAATTGTACAAATTTCTTGAAATACCATATTAGAGGTCACATACAATGAGCCAAAGATTTTCAAAGTGGCATCAGAAAAAACTTGTAGAAACTTAATAAAAATACGAGCCATTTGCCAATCTTCAAAGAGAGGCGCCAAAAGTTGTGACTCCTTCACTCCCATTAGTACGAAAGCTCTTTCGTATTTTTCAACAATACTAAGCATTAGGCATGTTGAGTTCTATCTAGTAGGAACATCTAGACACACCATTTTTCCACATATAATATTCAGCTCGTTTGCACACGTTTTAAACATATCAAGCCTTGCCAGTAAGGATCTCACAAATCTAATTGCTTCTCTAATCTTATTTACAACATCATGAATAATTTTTAAACTATCACATACAATGAGATTTAAAATATGTGCAACACATCGCACATGTATGAACTCGCCTTCTAAAATTGTGAACTCATTATCTCTTATGTTCCTCCTCACATGATCAATAGCAACATCATTGGAGGAGGCATTATTCATGGTGATCGTACAAAGGCGGTTAATCTCTCAATCCGCCAAACAAGACTCTAACATCCAAGCAATGGTCTCACCCCTATGATTAGGAATCTTGAAAAAATTATAATTTTCTTGTATAATACTCAACTTTGATCAATATAATGGCATGCAACACAAATGTAATTCTTGTTTTGTACCGATGTCCATATATCGGTGGTCAAACTCACTCTTTGACTACTCAACAATGCCTTCAACTTTTGCTTCTCCTCTTTGTAAAACCAATACACTCTTTTTGGAAGGTGGTTCGGGATGGCAATGTGTGTCTAGGCTCTAAATAACCCAAAAGTTTAACAAATGACGGATGCTCTATAACCTTGAATGGCAATTCACACTGGATAAACAAATTGGAAATCATCGCCTTTAATTTTTCACGATCATATTGTCTTAACACTTGAGGACTAGATGTTTTACCATCCATCCTAACTCCAATGTGTGATGGTGATTTATCCTTCTCAAGATTTTTATTCTCTCTAATGGGAGAGTTCGGACAAGTATCTTAGGTGGTGTGACATTGATGAAGTACCATTTTTATAATGGCATCCATAAATCTTAAAGCAATAATTGCATTGAGTTTTTGGTGCAATGGGATCAATAGGTTCAACCCTTGTAAAATGATTCCATACAAAAGATTACTTCGTAGCCTTCTTGGCTCTTTTTGACTTTGGGGGGAGAGATGGTGTGGGGTTTTGGGTATTCATAGAGGAATGCACTAAATGACTAGTGTTTTTCTCTATGTCCAATGAAATAGGCGTTGATCCACCAACACTACCACTAAAACTACCTTCCATCTGTTTTAAATATAAGAAAAGAAAAAGAAATATAATAAAAATCAAACTAACAGATAACGTAAAACTTTGATGGCATGATGCACCTATCAGATAAAATATGCCAAAACCAAGAGATCGAAAAGAGAAGTAGTTGTGATGGTTGCCAGCTTTCCCTTACAAGTAAAGTGACATAGTTAGGTGGTGGTACTGTTATATCCTTTTTCTGTACTTTTGTTGTAACTTTATTGTTCACTAAAGTCTTGATTAATTTTCTGCCCTATGTTACAGTCAGGATGTTGTAAACCTCCAACAGTTTGTGGGTACAATTATGGGAACCCAACATTGTGGTTAAACCCGGTGAACCCAATGGGTGACCCGGACTGCCTCTTGTGGAACAATGATCATAGCATACCTTAATTTATGTGAAAGATAAGATATTATTATATAAGTAATTGGTCATTTCGTGACAAAATAATTATATATATATGATTTGTTACAAATAAAACTATAAAAGATATAGTTGAATGCAATTATATATTAGCTTGTACAGGTTTCTTAATAGGAATTATTCTATTTAACAAATTTGGACGAAATATTAATCCCTAATATATAATAACAACAGAAGAATTAATTATTAGCGTATATTTATAGGAATCATGATCATAAGTTAAAGAAGTAGTAGTTCTTGTTAAATATAACAACGCACAATATATATATATATATATATATATATATATATATATATATTGTGATAGGTAATCGAGTTCAAATGAACACACCACAACAGAGATATGTTTTGATACTTGGTAACAACATTAACATGTTTTGATAGTTCTCATGCTACTTTCTGTGTTTACCACAAGATTGCCCCCTCTATTTTGTAGTGTTGCTAATTTCTGCATTAACATGTTTTGATAGTTCTCATGTTTTTATTCAAATTTAAGGGCCTCAAATGGAAGACAGATAGATATATATATATATATATATAAAGTGAGGCCTACACCATTTATTATTTATTTTGGTATAACTTAATTATAGAACATGCATGGGAGTTGAACCTATGTCTAAAAGCTCGCTAAACCTATTTATTGCTGTTTGGTGTGAGTCTAGCTAGGCCCCAGATATCTGGCAGATGAGAGTTCATATATATGAACTGATCATGACTGGCAATATCGAGGTCATGCACATGGTGGAAACAATTCATGATGATTTGCATGCACTAGTATATATTTGGGCAGTTGAATCAGTTTGACCATTTTCATAATCAGTGATTGACTGATTATACAGTTTAAACTCGGCTTATTTTAGAAATCTCCAATGCTTCATACACTTTTTTTGAGGTAAGAACTTTATAGAAATCTCCAATGCTTTACAAAACATTAAGGCAATGACCACAAAAGCACAAAAATTGTAGATATTGAATTATGTGCCAATATAGAATGAAATCCTGAAGTATATAATGGTCCTTCATAAATTTATTAAGGTATAATGCCATTTTCATTTTTACAGATACATCTTTCTTTTATCATTGTCAGGCTATCCCATCTTTCTTTTACAGATACTAGCTTCAAACCAAAACTATGAGAGCAAACAAAAAGGTATAATGCCATAAACCCACTGTAATGGCAAGAAAACTAAATCCTATGTGAAAAACAGAGTAAAGGAAAAATAATATAAACTAAACAAACCGAGTATTACATAAAACAGTGATTAAAAATTACATGTGAAAAATAGAACAAATGAAAAAATCCACTAATAAAGTGTCGAAATAAGCTTACAGAGTAAAGGAAAATACCTTAAGAGCTTAGAGAGAGAGAGAGAGAGAATATGGATGGTAGCCTTCGCGTGTCTCACCCAGATGCTCAAAGCACTTCGAAGTTTCTGTTTTCGTGTTTCAGTGAGGTCGAAAGACTTGAGTGAGAAGGCCAGAAGGGATTGGAAAAGACAAGAAAGCGAGATTGAGAGACCAAGAGAGAAGGCGGATTCGAGACCGAGAGAGACAAGGGATTCGAGAAGACAAGACAGCAAACCCTAACGATTCGAGAAAGCAAAGCGAGACTGAAGACGAGAGAAAGGGGCGGGTTTTTTTTGTTTTAAAGGACCCGGTTACGGATAACCGGGTCACATAACCGGATCCGTAACTGGATCCGAAATTTTTTAACCGGGGTTTCGGACCGAATCCGGAAAAAAACCGGTCTGGTTCAACACCCTTAGTTTTGACTGAGTTGGATACATTTTTTAAAGACTTATGTGCTAGAACATTGAATTTAGAAGTTTTGGATCGTATAGAATGAGAAATTGCTATCATATTGTGTAAGCTGGAGAGTATTTACCCACCGTCATTCTTTGACATCATGGTTCACTTAGTCGTTCATTTGCCATGTGAATCTTGACTTGCAGGACCAATCCAATATAGATTAATGTATCCCATTGAAAGGTTCATTGGAAGGTTGAAACGCACAATGGGTAACAAGACACATCCAAAAGGGTCAATTGCAAAAGCACATATTAACGATAAGTAGCATACATTCTGTTTCAAATACTTACATGGAGTTGACATGAGGTTTGATCGACCGGAAATAAACTTTGATGTTGACCAAGCAAGACAACAAAATGAGTTTTCTGTGTTTTTCCAACACATACGTCCACTTGATGCAGCATGTGGTCATGATTTGTGTGGAAGCGAGTTCGAGAAAGCTTAGTGATACATGCTAAACAATTACCTTGATATAGAGAACCACTTGAAGTAAGTTGTCATTATTTTTTAATTAATATTGCAATTTCCTTAAAAAAAATATAAGATTATAAACTATTTGGTAATCTTCAATTTCAGTGATCATATTTAGAGGTGTAACCGGTCCAGTCCGATCCGGTTTTGGATAAAATTTAGGACCGAATCGGTATATACCGGTTTTGTATTTTTCAAAACCGATTACGCACCGGTTACCCTCCTAAACCAGTACTTTCAGTTTTACCAGTTTCGGGTCCTGTCCGGTCCGGTTTTTCGGTTTTTTTAAAATGTAAGTTTCACAATTTGTCATTAAAAATTTGTTTATAAAAAAAAAATTGATTTAAAAAAAACTGTTTTATACTTTTATTAATATATTAGACTATATATTAGTATTATTATTAGACTATTGGTATAGTTATAAGTTATATATTACTATTAGTTATAAACTTTTAGTGATTTAATATTAACATTTTATGTAATAATTTATAAATTATAATAATAAATTATTTCATATATGAATATATATATTATATATAAAATTTCACAAAAAAATTTATAATTATACATTATATATAAAACTTATATATATATTAATATTTAATATATATATAAAATATTTTGTATAAAACTTATATATAAAAATATTATTTTTTATTTTTTTTAATCAACCGGTCCGGTCTGGTTCAGTCCGAGCCAAAAAATCCAGGAACCAGAACAGGCTGGTTTTTACATTTTAAAAACCGGTTCCAGACCGAACCGGTTCAAAACCAGTAAAATCGGTCCAGTCCGGGCCGGTTTTCCGGTTTGAGTTTACACCCCTAATCATATTAATGTGCTCAAAGAACTGGGAGTAAATGATATAAATCAGAAACATGAATAAGAGTTCTCGAAATGGTTTGAAAACAGGTAATGACATTACAGATACGAGTTTGAATTACCAAAAAAATATTATGATTTATTATTTTTGTGTTTATGCTTTACTCAATATGTAGGTTGGCGAGTAATTTAAACGATATCTCAAACAAACTGTATGCGTTGGCGTGGCTCCTTAAGACGCGTTGCTCAATATTCTATGCATGATGCCAGTTGAGTATAGCATATTTTCTTTGCTTATAGAAGGAGGTTTCCTTCGGTTGTAGAAGGAAGATAGATGCTAGTTGGTAACTGAGCATGATGATCACAAATCAGCCAGTGGGTGGATATTTACCCTTGGTGAAGGAGTAATCTCCTAGGATCAAAGAAACATACATGCATAACTGACTCTACCATGGCAGTAGAGTTTATAGCATTGGCTTCTTGTAGCAAAGAGGCAAAGTGGCTAAGAAATGTATTGAAAGAGATCTCAGATTTAGCCAAAATCAATGCCACCAATAATTTTGCATTGTGATAGTTAGGTTTTGCTATTGTGGCGCCCTCGAACCCCACATGTGCTTTGGCAGGAGTCCCACATCCGAGGTGCTGACCGCACGAATCACACACCCCAAGCATAATGTGAAAGCCAATGCGTGCAAGCATGCAATATATATAAGTATACACTTTTAAACGCAACGGAAAAATAAAAAGGGGCAGACTGACTAGCTAATAGTACCAAAAAATTTAAATTACAACCCCACGCAAAATATCCATAAGCCACCAATCTCCCAATCCCCGACGAAAAAAAAAACCTCCATAAAGTTATTACAGTCATCCAGCTTAAACAAGAAGAAGAAATAAAAGGTCTAACAACAACAACGGAAAAGTCCAAGCCATCACTCCTAAGGTGGGGTCGGTCCCTCACACACATCCTCTACATTAAAGTCTACGAACCATAGATAGGCATACCACAATGAGATTTCACAATCTTAACAAATAAATCAACAAAACAACAACCAAGAGATTTAATCATGAAATTATACAAGTAAAGGTGCTCAGCAGTCATGAAAGCAAGTACCCAAAAATAGCCATTTTTACAACCTTCCCCAAAATCATTTAATTACAACCACTCATTCCAAAAATCCCATTTGCACCCAAAACACAACCAATTTTACAATGCACACCATGGTCTCCCCTCGGGACCACTTGCGCACCCCGGCTCCCTTCGTTACACCATGGGTAACGACCGCGCGTTTGACTTCCTTACGAGCAATGCCTAGCTCCGCTCCCAATGCGTAACATGACCAGGCATCCCTTAGCCCCCGCCAGTAGAGGTGCTCCAGGGTCGTACCAAGAGTGTTACCGTCTTGGCCAACCCTACTGTCGCCCGGCGACAACCCAAGGGACGTCACTCAGTTTTACATGCTCCCAAGTGACTAGAGGAGCTTCGCCGAGATAATAACCCATCTGGGTTTGAGGTCGTGACACGCACGTACCCACACAAAATATACTTACCAAAAACCCAGTTTTCAGATTACGCAGCATAACATAGAACATAAAACAATTAAATAAATCATGACAGATATCAATAACAGTAATATGCAGATGCAAGACAAACAGTTTGTTGGATGGCATGGCATGGCATAGCACGCAACAATCACATACAACAACACAACAGTCACAAATCCACATTTTCACAAACCCCAACTACATGCATTTCTTATCCTCCATCCAGCCCTTAGCCCAAATTCTGACAACAACTACGTCAAATAATCCCAACACATCCCCAGGCCTAAGGCCCTTCTCAAACACAACCAAACTGCAACAAAAGTAGCGATAATTCCACTTTAAAAATCAAGGTTTGATCTAGAGATTTATTGACCAACTCGGAGGAGATTTTCTAGATGATCGCGACGTGCTGAGTAAATACTTGTATGCGAGCACACGCAGTGAAGTGGCGTCTGGAGGGGCGGAAAATGGCGGTGGCAGGGCATAGTGGGCAGTGGCAGATCTAGGCTATGGTAGTGTTGTTATAGTGAGGAACTGAGGAACAAGATGGAGACAGTATGGTGAGAACAAAGAGTCTAATACAGTGAAGCTTGCGATGAAATAGGATTTTTCACAAGGGTGATGTTGAGAGGTATGGCGGTGGTGGTCGGTGGTCAGACGACCTTCAGTGAGCACTTGAGGGTGATAGACCACGGCGGCACACGGCAGAACTCTAGGAAAATAAAGAAAGCACGAAGAGGAGTGAGGATCTAAGAGAGAAAAGGGGAGGCATCTGAGGGTTGGAGGTTGAGAATAGGGCACACACCACAGCTAATGTTGGACGGCAAGGCAAGTGGTGGTGGAGGAGCTATGAGAGACAGAGACCGACGAATTTGAGAAACAAAAACAACAAGGATCGATCTATTAGTGAGGATGTCAAGTGACGAAGACGACGAATTCGAGTGGATGGTTGTGATCCAATCAAATCTGAAAGGCTCGATGTGGTGCTTTACTGAGGTGCTCAACGAAAATAATGGGAATGGCAGCAATGCACATGTGAAGATAGTGCAAGAAAAGGAGAGAAAACAGAGGGAGGGAGAGCGAGATCGACAGATAGGGAGAGAGGGTTTACCGGCGATGAGAGATGGAGAGATGCCAAGATGAGGTGCACTGGTGGCGGCGAGGAGTTGCAGCAAAAGGCGACACAGCTAAGGCTAGCTGGGGTGGCGATGGCATGGAGGTGCTGCAAGTCACGAGCGTGGGAGGAGGAAGGAAGAAGAAGAAAAAAAAAAAAAAAGGAAAGAAAGAAAGAAGGGTGCGACGCCAGAGGGAAAAAGAAAATGCCAGGGTTTTCACCCTACAAACCAAAACGGCGTCGTTCCAAGGGGAAAAATTCACTTCCCAGGCCACTAAATGGCGCAGTTTAGGAGGGGTTGGGTTCCCAGCTAGTCCACGGGATGGGCCCAGTTCTCTTCTCTTTCAGGCCTATAATTTGGCCCACAGCACCTACAACAACACCAAAAACCCACAACCAACCAAAAGGGCTCATAAAAAAAACACCCTTAAAGAAAAGAATAAAATACAATAAAATAAAATAAAACACACTAAATTTTGGGGTCTCACAACTATCATGGGCCTAAGTGCCATATATATAATGGCAAGTCTATACATATTAAGGCAATTACTCACAGATTGAGTAATTACAATTGATTTTACGAGATATTGTCGAAACTGACATATCCATTAACTAAAGAACTTGGAAGGGAATTGATGTGGGAGATCAAAGGGATGAGTTCAAACCCAAAACAACAAAATTACCAATAATGGAAACTCAACTCAACTCTTGAACATATCATGACTTGGGTTCAATGAGCATAGTACATTATATGTTGGTGGTTTGCAAGCACTATGATATTAAAATTAATTTTTAAACTAATTTACCATCTCAAGATTTGAAGTGCTTGGTACTGTAATGAAAAGGAAAGGCTGAGCAATAGGCTCTTAATAGACTTATAACATGGTTTTGTTAAAGTGTTTAGTTACAGGACACTTTCAAGAAGTCTACCTCTATGAGTATCAGGGGTGGTGCCGCCTCCTATGCGAATTAGGTCTCTAGATTGCTCATGAAACCAGGATATAAACACAAGGTCAATCCACGTGTCGAATTTTATGAACTACCCAAAGAGAAGAAGATTTATGTGAGATATATCCAACTAATCGTATAGAATTTCTAGTTCAAAGCATGTCTATTATGTCATTCTAATTAGTTTTGATGTATTTTCACTATGTGAAGGTTCAAGTCCAAAAGACACCTTCATTTATGTATAAGTTTTCATATTCTAACCAGGATGTATTTTGAAGATGGTGAGGATTGTTGGAAACATTTTCAAAATAATAATATATATTATTATTAATATTAGTTTTTGGGATTTATTTGGAAGGTATGAACTATTTTGGAAAGAGAGGAATTATGAAAAGTTTATAAGCTATGGCTTATAGTTATAATAAAATGTGTCTATACTACAACTCAAAGTAGATGATTGCCTTAGTGGTGTTGAATGCTTGATCAAAACCTCAAAGATGCATAGAGTATTTATATGCATTATGTGGGTGGGATGTGCATGGAGACAGTGCACACGGACTTGGGGCGTGCGGCCTAGCCTGCCCAAGGTGTATGGCGCACAAGAACGGCGGTTGGAAAATAAAGTGCAAAAGTGGCAGCACTGAGGAATCAAACTCGTGGGAGTCTCCTTGGTAAGGAAGCAACATGACCCGATCCTATATTATTAGGGATAATTACAGATATTTTAATAGATTTGATAATTAGGTTATTTTTTCGGTTGACATTTTTATGGATGAAATAGGATTAAATTTTTATTTTATTAAATTGAGATATATTTTAAGATAGGTTTCTAGATAGTGTTTATATTTTTTTGAACTTCTTTCCCAAGTCCGTGCGTGCATGTATTCCTATATTGTTGGATTCCCAGTTTGAAAAAAATTCTTAGATTAAAGCCAACTCCCAACCCCAACTTATCCAATCTCCTTATAACTCACAACATCCCCCACCGCCTCATCTATAAAAGTCATCCTCGACTCCCACAAATAAACACAAACAAATCTAGAGAAGCTATAACTCACTCACGCACAACACCCTTCGCTTTCACAACCCACTCTCACCATAGCTCAACCATGAGGACACCGCACAACACACACGACAATGCACCTAGAACCGCCATCGTCGAAACCCAACAAACCATCCCTTTCCCCTGGATCAGAGCTTAGGGCAAACATCACAACCACCTGCACGACAGAAACCCACATCTTGTCAAAAACGTCCACACCACACGACCACAGCTCGACTACACTACTCCCCAATCCACCATACGTAAGTCCATCTCCCTCACGTCGTGCTTTATTCCCTCTTTCTCACTCTCTGTCTCTCTCACTCTTCGTCTCTGTCTTTCTCTCTCAAGATTTCAATTTTTCTCTCTATCTCTCTAACCAACGCCGAAGCCCTCCAGCCTTGAGCCACCTACGAACCACCCAGTTCCGCCATGAAGCACCACCAAACCCGAAGGTCACGGCCAAAGCTCACGGCCTTTGTCTCTCGTGTAAGCCTCCTCTGAATGCATGAACCATGTACATGAAACATTAAGTGTGTGGGTTAAATTACAAATTACGTGTTTATTTTTATAGGTGACCGATTACATGCCGAAAATAGTGGATTAGTGCTGCAAGGTAAGTAGCATTATCGTACCCTTATACGTATGTACGGTAAATTGCTTGTCTTTTATAAAAATATTATGCATGTACACCCTCCATTGGAAACATCTTTTTACGTACCCAAGACATGATAAAATTACAAAAATCCCTGATTTTATGTGAAGTATTATGTATTAAGTTATTTATGAAAATTCATGATTTTATGAAAGGAGTTTTGCATCAAAAGATTTATGAAAAGTCATGATTTTATGTGAAAGTTATGCATCAAAATAAATTATGAAAAGCCATGCATGATTTTATGTGAAGATTTATGCATTAAAGTATTTATGATTTTATGTGAGGAAACATGTATCATGGAAATTATGAAAGAATGTAATTTCATTTGAAATCTATGATATGATATGACAAGTATGCATGCGATTTCTTTTGAAATCTATCATATAACAAATATGCAAGTATGATTATGTTAAGATATGTAACGGCCTATGTTATGATATGAAGACGGTACCTATGTTATTGGCATATTGCATTGACAGGTCGTACATGCTGGTATTGCACCCAGTATGTCTTCCTTATGTATGGATTCCACAACCTGTGGCCACAGGCGGAATCAGAATCTACTTAGATTCGCTAACTCTAACTCACGAGGTGTCAACAATGGTTATCAACCTATGATAAGTGAAAGATAAGTTCATGTTCATGTTTATGTTCATGTTATTTACGTATGTATTTATGAGTATGCACGTCTTTCAAGAAACCTTATGTTTATTCTGTTTACTGTATGATGTGTTACTTATTGAGTATTCGACTCATTTTTGTATATTTTTATATTTTTAAACTACCCCAGGTGATGACATTTATGATAATGAGACTGCAGAACAGGACTTGACCTCGGGAGGTGAGGTAGAAGCCTAGAACGATTATGCTATGATTAGTTTCATGGTTTAAGGTTTAAATAAATTATTCTGATAAGCACATGAGACTTTCGTATTTTTTTTAAATAAGTGCTTTCACAGACTCTATTTTGGATTTTAAGTATTTATTAAATTTTTTTTTATTTATGGAATCGTTTGCATCTGGAGTGTTGTTAAAAAGAAAAATTTTCAAGTTCAAGTTTAGTAGCACACTAGCTCCCCGAAAATTCTAAAAATGTTTTATTGGGAAATAGGATGTTACACCATTGGACTAGATCCAACAATTGTATTATTTGGTAACAAGTATAAATATACCTATTCGGATCAAAATTCAAAAAAAAAAAAAAAACAATTTCAAAATTCTCTCTCTCAAAAGTTTTCATTTCTTCAAAACTAGTTGTTAGGATCTGTACATTCTGCATAGAACAAATTTCTAATTTCTTGGTTGAATGGTAAAATCTGAGGATATTCGGGATCTAATTTTGTGTGTGCATAACGCAATTAGACAAACAGACTTGTTCTGGGCTTCATTGTATCTTGGAGGCAAATCCGCTTGTAACCCGTGTGCATACTGTTATTGGTGGGGGCAAATATTATCTTAAAGAAAGCGACATTGTAATGCATTTTGAAGCAAATGCTTTTCTCTAACTATTTTCTTGTTTTGCAGCCCATTTGAACCAACATTATTATCCAAGTATCCATACATCATTGATTTACTCAGATACACAAAGATGCTTGAGGCCAAGCCCATATCATCCCCTAGAATACAATTTTGTAGCACCGTTGAATCTTTAGAATACTTATCTCTTACCAGACTAGCTAGTAGCATTTTTTGTCAACCTTGTCTTCTAGTTTATTCATCAATCAACCAAGTTGCACTGACAACTCGTGAAAAGAATCCTACTACCTCAAACACAAAGTGAACCATGGTCTTCTCATCACTAAGTCCTCAATACAACAGCTTAAAGTATTCTCTAATGCTGACTAGTGGGGTGTTCTGATGGACGTTGCTCAACAATTAATGCTTATGGTCATGTGTTTTTTGGAAAGAACTTGATCTCTTGGAGTTTCAAACACCTGACAGTGTCCCGCTAGATCACATAGGTTGAGTACAATTTCTTGCCAATATTGATGTTGAGTTGCAGTGGATTCAGAATTTACTTTGTGACCTACTTGTTGTGCCACTACTAAAAATATGCCCTTTGGCGGCGAGGTATTCATACTTTTCGCCACAAAATACTTCACCCGACTGAAATTCGTTCATGGCAAATTGGTCGAGAATAAAACATTTGGGTTGATCAATTGCGGTGACCTTTGGATTTCGTCAGATAGAATATCTTTTGCCCCGAAGACATATATTCAGAAATAATAGTTTTCAACTGAGGTATAAACATTTTTGCCGCAAGGTTGGTTCTTCGAAAATTATTATTTGCGGTGAGACTACTCGCCGCAAATAATGATCAACAGTTAAAAAATTATATGTGGCAAATTAGGATTCGCCGTAAATAAGAATCATCCTTAAAAAATATAAAAGCATAAAACCGTATTAGTAAAAATCCAAGCAAAGAAATCCAAGATCAATAAAAACCGTATATATCAAGGAAAATCAATAAAAATCCAAGCACAATAAAAATTAACCAAAAGAATAAAAATAAATGTACTCTAAAAGGTAAACATCATATAAAAGTTGAAGATGCAAAAATGACACATGGATTTCACTTGTATCATTGACAAAACATCCTTAGAAATATGTTTGCAATAGATTCACAAACCTTTTGGGGATTTCTAGGATAAGTTTTGCTTCTGGTTGAATTTTAGATATTTCATCCATTAGTCGATGGCTCAAAAGTATCTGCTATGCATGCTTTCTGTATAAACAAATACAAGGGATCAATAAAAGAAACAACGTCAAAGCTATATTGTGCACATATGGGTTTCACATCTAGCCACGGCAACTTTAAATATGTAAACATTTTCATAGCCAAAAAATGCATTTGAAAATTGTATAGTAACCAAATAGAAAACATCAAAGTTATAATATGTACTAACCTCCAATTTATTTCTTTCTTTTGTGGCAATAAGTAATTGTCTTTTGAGATGTTGAACCTCTTGTTTATGATTTTTGGATGAACAAGTCTGAGAGAATGTAATAAGTCCAACCAAAACAAACATAAAACTTTAGGCTCCAACAGAAAAACTGAATCATACAAACATTAAAAAAACCAACATAGCAATATATTACACACTATAGAGCCTAAATTTGAAGGTATTCAATATTTAATTAAGTCACCTTTAACCAGATTCTTGTTTGTTCAAAATCCTCAAAATCATCAAAATTATACGAGAATTGCAAGAGAAAAAACAAAAGTTAAATGAAAGTCTCAAAATACCAAACCAGCACAATTTCAAGACCATATAAGTGAAATGAAATGGATAAATAACAAAGTCTCAAGAGACCAGACCAACAACAACAAAAAAAATCAGTAATTGTATCTGGCTTCAATATTTGCCATCTCGCCTTATGCTTCTTTTCCTTATGATTTCTTTGTCGAATCATTAACACCTTTATAAAACCTGCAAAGTTGGAATATAAACGTTAAGGAAAAACAAGCTTGGGATTTCCATATCCCACATCGACATGTATCAAGGATACAATTGGCAAAGTTACAAAGAGTGTATGACTGAATCTAATCAATAATTTTTTATGCAGACCTTGAAATGATTATATAACAAAATACAAAAATAGTTTATCAAAACCAGAACTTTATTGGTACTTAATCAAAACAACTTAAAGTAACTACAGTCAAGGAACAAACCTCAATCTTTGAGCCAACGAAGTTATTGCCATTATCTGATTCCTAAGACAGCAATCATTCAATAAGAAACTAATTTCAAAAGCACAAAGGATCCTTATAAAGTATGCAGTTTCTTAGCCAAGATTGGAATTGAAATAACTAATTAAGATTGAGCTAAGAAAAATCAAATAATGCCAGCTATAATTAGAACCGGCAACAATGCCAACATATTTTCATTTGCAGAGCTGGAGGTAGGGGTGGGCAGCGAGGCCCCACTCCCCGCAGCCCATCCCACATCTCGGGGGCCTAGCCTCGCTTATATATATATATAATATATATATATATATATTAAACCGCCCACAGATAAAACGACGTTGTTTTGTCTGCGACAACGTTTTGTTTATGGGATTTTTTTTTAAAACACCCCAGACGAAATGACGTTATTTTGTCATTATAGGCAAAACGGCGTTGTTTTGTTTGGGTTAATTAAACCCCACCCCCCCAACCCCTCCCCCAGCCCCTCCCCTTCTCTGTCTCTCTCATATTGCACCTCCACGACTCTCAATTCTCTCTATCTCTCTGCTCATCTTCTCACTCTCTGTGTCGCATCATCTTCTTTTTTTTTTTTTTTTTTTGAGTTATGGAGATTGTATGAAGGTTGGGATTAAATGGAGATTGAGGATGAAATTTGTGAATTATGTGCTGTGGAGAATCTTGATTTTGCATGTGATTTGTGAATGTAAACTGTGAATGTGATTTGTGAATGTGCATGGGTTTCAGATTGAAACCCTAAATTAGTTTAGGATTCCAATCCGAAAACCTAAATTAATTTAGGGGTTTTATTTTTGAAATCCCGGTTTCAATTTTTTAAGTGTATATGGTCAATCCTTTCCTTATTAATTAATTATTGAGTCCGCTGGAATATTATATGTCATGTGCCAATTCTTTTAAAAACAATGGCTGCAAACATACTACATGTATTGGCAGTACTCACTACTCTTAGTACCGATGAATCTGGTCAAGTTTTGTATATGATGCATTTTAAACATTGATAATCAATTATCAAGTTTCATTAATTCCACAAAAATCTGGTCAAGTTTTGTATATGATGCATGTTAGTTTGTTGCTTGTTGCACTATCTGCCTTTTAATCAAGTGCAATTCTTAATTTTTTACTATCCACACTTGAAATACTTGTTAAAAAAGAAAAAGAAAAACTGTCCATACTTGAAATCAGTTAACTGCAACTACTATTTTTATCCCGGAATTTAAGATCATAAGGAGTTTATTTTGCCTTCTAAAAACAATACAAAACAGTCTATCATAGAAAACAACTTAACATAAGGCAAAATTCTAAAAACTGAAAAAGGTAAAAAGACAAATAAGAAGCAAATCATTGATGACTTCAATCATGCATTATGTTTATATTGATAAAGGCGAAGCATCTCTCATTGCAAGAATCAATTTCTTTGATTATCTTTTGGCCTTCCATCATCATCATGTTGCATGGTTTTAATTGTTTGAAGTTGGTGCGATGTTGCTTCATTTCAGATTTTTGTCACTTTTAGGGAATGGAAAATCTATCAAATTGTAGTGCTAGCTCTCCTACCCCTACCCCTATCCGTACCCCTACCCCAACACCTATCCCTATGGACCCTTGCCCTGTGGCTGCCGGACCTGCCCCCTTGCCCCCACAAAGCAAGAAACATATTTCTATAGTATGGGCCCACTTTACTAAATTAGAGGGTGGTGACCCCAATAACCTCTAAGTTAAGTGTAACTATTGTGGTAAGTATATGGATGTCACTATAGGAAACATGGTACATTCCAATTAAATGTATACTTAGAAGAACAATGCAAGAAAAGTCTAATATTAAAATCTTTACAAGAGAAAAGTCAATCTAGACTAGAGATTAGACTTAAAAAAATGGAAGATAGGAGTAGTGGGGATGCAACGTTGAAGGGGTATACTCAGTATGATCCCGATGAGTGTAGGAGACACCTACCTCGTATGGTCATCATGGATGACCTACATTTTCAATTTGTGGAGGGGAAAGAGTTCCAAGCATATTCTAAGTGTTTAAAACGTAGGTTTAATCTTCCTTCTCGCCACACGGTGGCAAATAATATAAA
Organism: Juglans regia; assembly: GCF_001411555.2. Classification (NCBI taxonomy): domain Eukaryota; kingdom Viridiplantae; phylum Streptophyta; class Magnoliopsida; order Fagales; family Juglandaceae; genus Juglans; species Juglans regia. The sequence continues at coordinate 19,676,352 of NC_049914.1, read as the reverse complement.
GAAACAATATATGTCAGAGAAGGAGTTGTTGAGGGGCCAATTGGCGGGTCAAATGGTTTGCCTCACCACTGATATTTGGACATCAATCTAAAATTTAAATTATAAGTCTTTGACTGTTCATTTTGTTGATTGTGATTGAACATCACATAAAAAAATTTAAATTTTTGTCAAATTTTCGATTACAAGGGTGAGGCAATTGGGAGAGCTTTGAAGGCCGCAATAAAGGACTGAAGGTTGGCACAAATGGTGGCCATTACAGTTGATAATGTCTCGTCTAACGATATCGCATTGAGACATCTTAAAACCTATCTTAGATAGGCAAATAAGATAATCATGGGTGGTGAGTGTTTGCATGTCAGATGTGCTACACATATTCTGAATCTAATTGTGACTGATAGTTTGAAAGATCTTGATGACTCGATTGCTCGAGTCAAAGCTGTTGTGAGATTTGTGAGATCTTTTCCTGCTAGATTGGATAAATTCAATGTTGTTGTGAGGTTTGCAGGCATAACATCGAAGAATGGCCTCTGTACTGATGTTCCTACAAGATGAAACTCAACCTTCTTGACGTTGGAGGCGGTCCAAGAATATCAGTAGGCCTTTACATTATTGGATGATAAAGACATTTAATATGTTAGATATTTTGATGAGCAAGGGGAATTGGGGAAGCCTATTGATGATGATTAGGAGGTGGATGCTACTTTTGTAGATTTTTTTAGACTTTTCTATGAGATCACAACGAAGCTATTTGGTTTTTTGTACCCTACGTCTCCTCATTTCTGTTAGAAATATGTAAGGTAAAAAAAGAATTGGATGACATGTGCGCGAATGACCATATTAGGATGCAAGAGATAACATTGATGATGAGGGTAAAGTATGACAAGTATTGGGGAGATTTCAGTAGGTCTAATATTTTGTTATATGTGGTTATTTTTCTTGACCCCCAATTTAAAATTGATGACATGGTATACGGATTGGGAATTGCGCATGAGAATGCATGGATGGAGCTTATTGCGGCAAGGGTTAAGGAAGCCCTTGTTAAATTGTTTGATGACTTTACCGTCTTCAGGAGTGGTAATATTCTGACATGCACACCAACCCCCCCTCCCCCCAACCTCCTCCAAAAGCTGGGGTTGTGAAAAAGCGTAAGTTGGATTGGGGTGAGAGGTTGGGGTACAATCCCATAGTCCATCATTCTACAGAGGCTCAGTCGAAAGTAAACAGATACTTGGCAGCGGAGTTTCAACCATTTGCACGAGACTTTGATATATTAGCTTGGTGGAAAAGTCATGCCATGAAATATCACGTCCTTGGAGAGATAGCCCGCAGTATTTTGGTCATCCATATTAGCACCGTAGCCTCAGAGTGGGCCTTTAGCACCGAAGGTTGCATATTGGATCCATTCTAGAATTCATTACCTGCTACCACTGTGGAGGCATTGATTTGCGTGCAGAATTGGATCAAGGGGACTCCAATTCATATTTCAGTTGTTCTTGACTTTCAGGAGGCCGACGATGAGGAGAGTCGTGATCAACCTAGACATAGACCATCTCGTAATTGTAAATTTCATTTATTATTTTAATTTATTTATATTCATTTAATCAGTACTAATTTCAAATTTAATTTTTGTAGCGATACATGAGACAGTATCTACGACTAGCTCTGCTGCTATATGACTTTATGTGTTTTGGACCCACCAATGTTATCCGTCATTGGTTTGCACAATGTCCCTTAATTGTTTTTTGTATTTATATTTTATATAATTTTTTGTATCTAATTATGCTGCTTGTATTTGTTTTAGCTTTTATAATCTCAATGTCATATGCCGAATCCTAATCCTAACTTTCCAAGGACCCAATGATTACTATCATCTTGATCATAATCTCATCTTGATTAGTACTTTTAATATTTGTAATTTTTTGCATTTCTAATATATTTTTTTTATTTTTTATTTTTATTTCATGTTTATGAATCTAATTTGTTTTTCTTTTAAATTATTAACATTTCTAGTTTTATGATCTCGATTCTCACAGTCTCACAACAGTCAGCATAACTCACTTATCTACCACCATGGCCACCCCAGATTCCATTAAAGAATGAAATCTTATTCTTTTGTTAATTTAGTTAATTGTAATATTGTTATAATAGTACAATTTGTAATATTTTTAGATGAATTTGTAATTTAATTTTGTAGTACTTTTCTCTTAATTATCATTGTAATATACTAATAGCTTAGTTAAGATTATTAGCTAATAGTTGCAACTTAGTACTATATAATTAATAATTTCTATTATTGTAAATTATATTTTTTTATTTTACTTAAATTTTGGGCCCAAAATGGCCTAAAATCCTTATTGGGCCCATGACCCATTCATGCAGGCGAGGGGGCACACAACTGGGGTGTCTGCCCCCACACCCTTGTACCGAGCGGGGTACTCCACCCCGCACCCATGTTTCCAATCTTTTGTTGGATAACTTACGTTCTACTAATTATGGAATGCTGAAAGTCACAAGGAAAAAGAGCCCTTTACAAATATTAATAGGAATCACAAGGAAATTATTTTTTAAGGATCTTAACCTCCAGCTAAGATTATTATTTTTTATAACTCCTTCAAAAGGATATTAGAGAACATATACAAAATACACTAAGAATTGAAAGGATATAAAGGAAAAAGGTGAAATGAAGGGGAAGTAGCAAATAACATGAAGAAAAAGAAGAACAAAAATAGGTTTAAGGAGACTAAGAAAAGAAAAAACTATAGTCAGTGCTGACACTTGTCTAACAACTCACGAAAGGAAATCACTTAAAGCCCAAAAATAACACAACTCAAATAACACAAAATCCAGCTAGGTTACAAACTCTCATATTAATTTTTCATTTAGCACCAAATTAAAGCTAAAATATAAAAAAAGATAACACCAGGTAGGTTACTAACCTAAAAGGAATGCTAGTGGATGCCAGAATATGCAGAAAACTCCAAGAATTAGCCACTAATGCTTTAGATATAGAGTCAGAGTGTGTGGTGCAACAATATGATAGTTTACAAATTTAATAGGCAACTAGTTGAATGGGTAAGTATGAAAATCAGAGTGATGGTTGACTGCAATGAATTTATATTCAAATTAAGCACTTTTTATGTGTGAATATACGGGCCAAAAAGACAGCAACAAAGGCAATGGACGTCTGCTAATAGATCAAACGCCATGCACACCCATACCCAAATTGGAAAAGTGCGCTATGACTTCAACCATTCATCCGGAGAGCCATAATTCTTTTTACAAAAAGCTTGCAAAACATATCAGTTTCTTATTCGTTTTCCATCGTTAAAACATGCATGTATGTGATTTCAACCATCAAGAATTTCTGGTCAAATTAAACATTTTTTTAACATAAACCAAAAGGCATTTACACAACAAAATTTCTTTTTGGTAGTTAATATTAAAGGCATCCAACATAATAATTTGGGGTTGAACAATCCCATATTAACTAAAATCAAATAAAAACTACTTTCGTGAACTCTCGGATGTATATTACCTAAAACAACATTCACCAAACCTAGCTAAAATCTTGGCCATTGAATAAATCTTGGGCTAAAATTGATGTTCATTTATTAAATCTATTCTAGTGAATTTTTGTGCAACTTGGCTAAACTTTAGCCAAAATTTGATTGAGATGGGTTGAGATGGTTTGGATTCAGAGATGAGTTAAGATGGTTTGTGAATAGTAGAATAAAAGTTGAATTATTTATTATATTTGGTGTGAGAATTTGAAAAAGTTGTTTTGAGATTTGAAAAAATTGAATTAATTATTATATTTTGTGTGAGAATTTAAAAAATTTATAATTATGAGATGAGTTGAGATGGATTTTGAATCCAAACATCTCCCTACTATTACTCGCTATCCATTAAACAAATCCATTATCTGTCCAGATGTAAGGCAAATAGTGAATCTAATTATCCGCCCTCTACAAGATCGACTGGTGTCTAGCTTGGGTATCCTAATTTTCGATGTAGGCCGGGTTTTTTCCGGCAACATGCACAAGCTTTTGTATACATGCCTCTCTGAATACATACATATCTATGTTTTTACCATTGAGCTTTACGATGTGTCTGTTTTGCTTTGCCTAATGGTATTCTTATGACTACAGACTTAAAATTGCGTAATTATCTCCATCGAATGTGAAAAAACGTGTGGCTTTTACCTAAGATATCTCTGATTTTGCAGCCTTTGAGGCCCTTTTTGGTATTTTGCTTGCCTTGTAGTCAAGGACCTCGATGCCTTCTGTCTACCTTCTGGCGCCTTTACACTGCTTTTTATTTTCAACTATGCTACATACAATCGGCCGTGGGAAATCGCCCGATAATCTGCTGATGTGTCTGCTAATACATTAATAAAAAAATTAAAAAAAAAAAACCAGCGAAGATACGAAAAATTAGAGAAAAAACGTTGAGCCTCCAAACTTCAAGAAAGCTCTTTCCTGGATTAAAGAAAATGAAGGCTTTTTCACCGAAATTTTATTTTTTACCAACACTCTATTATGTTTGTGGTCCAGGAAAGCTTTTTCATCAAAATTTTATTTTTTACCAACGGATCCAATTTAGTAGAGTTTTTCATTATCCAGAAAGAAGAAAAAAAAAATAAGAAGAGGAAGATAAAATGCCAACTCCGAAATACTTTTCTTCTAGTTTCTCGACAGTCAAACAAGACATGCAAAAAATAAATATAAAACAAGTAGGAAAAATAAAGAGGTAGATGGCTGGAATAGAATGAGAACAACGTTTTGAAGTTTTTCAATTCATTGTTATCCACATGTACGACCTCCATGAGCTGAGGTAACTTCGTCACTTTCAATCACCGCGCACAAAAAAGAATAGAAAAGACCCACCGAATTAGTGATCCTACATATAGGTACGATGAGTTTTTCTTTTTATCTTTCAAAATGACTTTTCTTTTCTTTTCTTTTTTTTAAATAATTGAAAAGAAATTCACTTTCACAAAGCTCACAAAAAGTTTTCTGTGAAGTAAGAATTCTATCGTTTTCTCAATATTTTTGTGTGGAACTGAAGGAGCAATTGAAAAGACGGAAACTATAATTTAATTTGACCACGTGAGACGCAGTGTCCCAACGATTTCTTGGGCAAGTTGTAAATAGACTTTTTCTTTTATTTTTCCTTTCCAAGTTTGAAACTTGCCCTCTGGAGATAAAAAGACTTTTTCTTTTATTTTTCCTTTCCAAGTTTGAAACTTGCCCTCTGGAGAGAGAAAATCAACCCGAGGCTAGCATAAGTGTATTTTTCGTTATGTTTTTTTAACTAGAGATCAACGGATGTCTTTAATTATTGGGCTGTGCTGCGCATCAGTCAGAAGCCGCAGCACACCCTTCATAATTTTTTTTTTTCACTCCAGCACGTTAGGTGTGCTGGGGCTTCTTTACATAATAAAGTGTGAAGAAGATTTATTCTTAATTATTAATCGGTTTAGATTATTAATTTTGTAGTATTGATTTACCATCAATAAAAAAAAAAAACCAAAACAATGGAAAAAGAAGGTGTCTGACAAAGGAAACGGTGCGTGTCTCGTTAGTGTCGGGGAAACGAGGACGATGGATCATGGGTTGACGAAGACTCGCATCTTTTCGCTCGACCGGCACTGATCCAGAGACGGGTTTCAGCTGTGCTGTCGCTTTTGGGGGATGTCCTGCCTGTTCTGGCCCTACACGTCTTGGTCTCTGGACTCTGGAGTTTGGAGGTTAAACGATGCGACCCTCTTCTTCAAGGGTTGGTTTGTTTTGTTAATGGTTCGGGGAGGAAAAAAAAAAAAAAAATAGAGTTAATTGGTAGGTGCAATCATTCTAATTTGATTTGATGATAAAAAAAAGAGTGGTGAGAGTCCTAACTTTATAAGTACTCTTGCCTACTTGCATTATTGTCGGAATGATTGTGACACTTCATCTCATACTTTATCATCTTACAATATTTAAGTTCTCTCAAAGTACTAAAAATTTATTAATAACTAGTTTATCCCATGCTAAGTCTTTTAAAAAATTTATGACTAATGTTAGAGAAATGTCTTGGATATACAAATTTTGGAAAAGTTTCTCCAAATATTAATTTTTTATAATTTTTCAAAAAAATCTAGGTTGAAAATTTGCATAAATCAAATAAAAAGAATAAAAAAAAAAACTAGATGTCATCAATTATGGAGGAGAGTATAGAACAGTGTCAACAGCAGCCTTTGATGTTCTTTTCATTCAAAAGAATCAAGATCAGTTTTGGAAGGACCACTTTTAAAAGCAAAGACAACTCAACAAATCCCCACGTATTTAAGACCCTATATATGTATGCGTGGGAGCTTCTTTTAGCGCCTATGGGAGGGGCAATTAAGGGCCTTAAATTGGATTGAAATGAAATATATATGTATAATATTTTAATTATAAAAATTTTCATAAAAATAAATTTATAAAATTTATAAATTAACATTACTATAAAATTATTTTTATATAAAAAAAAATTTATAAAATTAAATCTGACTATAATATGAAATAATGTTATTTTGTAGCCAGTTTACTTTTTGTAGAATCTGTTTATGTCTATACTATTTCTTTTATATCTACTTTATTATAATAAGCTACTATCTAATTATGACTAGTAATTTTTGTTATTTTTCTGTTAATTTTTCTTGTTTTTCCATTAAGTTTATTAAGTTCTATTTTATCAAAAAATCTTTAAAACTCTTGATCATTTAACGTGTAACTCTCTTATAGAATTTAATGAAAGATCTTATTTTATCAAAAGGTCTTTAAGATTCTTGACCATTTCAAATGCTCTCTTGTAGAATTTAATGAATGATCATGTTTTATCAAAAGACTCTTAATAGAATCGCAGTTAGATACTCTACAGAAGTTTATATTTTTTTAATTTTTAATTTTTATCTTTTTTAATTTTATATTTTTTTTAGATAAATAAATTATTAATTTTTTTATTTTTTTTAATTTAAATCGTTATATCAAGTATACGTTCCGTGTGTATATATATATATAAATAAAGGCTCCCATTTTTGTTTGTAAAGAAGATAATTAATTCATTGAACTTTTTAGAGTATTTTACTACTAATATTTGATATAGATGATGATGATCAATGGTTGTACTTCTACACTCACGAGTCACGATGGATATATCATCTAATTTATCCTGTCGTCATCAGTCAAGCCCAGGCCAGGCTAGCTATATAGCTATCGATTGAAGGGCCGAAAGCTTTCTGTTAATTATTAATATATATATATATATATATATATATATATATATAATTAATGTATTGTACGATACCCATAATGTAAAAATTATTTTAAGTCCTCCAAACCACAAAGTATTATTATAATTTGATTTATAAAATTTAAAACTTATATTATAAATTAAATTATGTCACGTGTACGTGTCTAATATATATATAGAGATTAGGAATAAGATGATGAAAAGAATATAATATAGTTGAAAAGCCACCTACAAAAACATTGATGTTGGTCGCATTTATTGTTATGTTATTTTTAAGGTCGATCGTGTCTAAATTGGTTCCATGTTGTTTGTCGGTATGGAAGTTGATTCCCAACCAACCAATCTCAATCTGTTCTCTCATGATCATCCACTTAGCTTGCCGTTTATAAAAGCATGCTAATTAATTAGAGGGGTCCCTTTTATTTATTTATTTATTTTCAATAAAGTTATCTAAACTATCAGCTTGACTACTTCTGTTTGTTTGAATTAGATATATATTGTATTATAAAATATATTGTATTTTGGTCATTTATCTATCAATGTAATATGTATTAAAAACACATTGTTTTAGGATTTTATGAAATGCATCGATCATTGGTATAGGTTTGAATAAATGAATTTTGATTTTGGAGAAGGATTTAGATTCGAGCCAAACTCCAGATCTTCCCTTTGATCTCATATAAACTAAATATTAGGTTTGAATTTGGATAAAATCTAAATAGGATTCTAATTACTCAAAATCTTGAGTTTCAAATCATATTTATTGAGAAGGAATTTCATTTCATTCTAGCAAATAGATTACAATAAATTTTAAATTGATTAGTTTCTAAATAATCCATTAAGACAAATAATTTTAAAATTAACATATTTGGAATCAAAATATTCTATTTTCAAGTCGGTGTGTAGAGCAAACCATCTAGATCACTTAAATTGTAAGATTTGATTTGTAAGATTCAAATTTTAAAGTTGAAAAATATTTTAACCACAAAGAGATTACACAAAAGTAATCTCACAAACTGACGGGGTTTAATGTAGTTTGTCAGATTATAAAGTTATTTTTATTTTAAAGTAGATCTAACGGATCAAATAAAGTCATGTCACTTTGTGGAATTATTTTTGTATAATTCTTTTGTGAATGTAGGGCTCCTCTAATAAGTACTTTATTAAATGTATTCTACACACCGATTTGAGAATAGAATTTTTCAAAATCTAAATCCAAATATAAATTTTTTTATTCGCAACTCGTGTATTTATATCAAATGAATATATACTATATGTTTCATCTAAAACGAAGTAGGTTTTTATTGGAATGAATGATTAATTGGTTATCAAAAAAAATAAAAAAAAGAATAAGGTTTTATTTCCACAAAAAAGTTTCAAGACACAATTTGGTAGCACATACATACATACATACATATAAATATATATAAACATACATATAAATGTTTATTTATATGTGTATGCATGCATATATTGTTGTGGTCATGTGATCCGTAGAATAAAACTAAGACGATCATAGCTAGGTCCAAAGTCTAGTGTATTGAATCGTGGCACATGATCAAGATTGAAGACATATTGCATGCAATATTTATTAAGACATCATGACAAATTCATCATGAATTGATTGATGATCCTGTACTACCTTTGAATGGTAATTGATCAATCTTTACTTAGAAACCTCATGAAGATTTAACGTTGAAAAACTCATAACCTAATTAGAGCTAATTATTAAGTATGTCGTGAATATACATCAATAGTTTGACCTTTAGGGTTTGATTTAATTTCAAATATCAAAAACTTGTTCATTAATGTCACTTAATTGAGTGAAGTAATCGATCTTTGTTCGAACAGTACTAACATTAGGGTATCATATTCCATTTAAATTTAATTAAATTGTTATGTATATAAGTCGTTATGTAAAGATAACATAGTTAAGCTGTGAAACCACATAGTCAAAAAACATGTCATGCTATAGGTTTCTACATAGAAACCGTGTTTCGTATATGAGTGGATGAGTTTCTTTGTTTACAAAATCCCGTCTACAAAATAATAATTACGATTTTAATTATCTATTTTAAAATCATATTTGGTATTGACTGTGTTAAAAAAAATATATCAATTATTAATATACATACAGTCAATTTTGTAACGCTTCAATGAAAGACTTAAATCACATAGTTTATATTTCAAAATGACAGATTTATGATATAATTGGAGTTACATTGGAATCTTATAAAGAGCAAGAACTTCTACTTCTCAAATAATGTGGGATTACATACATCATCTACTCTTATCCTTATCATATAGGGGTATCACAAACTTATTATTGAATTCCACATGATTCGTAAAAGATATTAGTTGATTAATTAGCATGAGCGACAACTTTTGGTATTGTTTTTTTGTTTACAAAATTCCGTCTACAAAATAATAATTACGATTTTAATTATCTATTTTAAAATCATATATGGTATTGACTGTGTTCAAAATATATCAATTATTAATTCACACACAATCAATTTTGTAACGCTCAATGGAAGGTCCAAATCACATAGATTATACTCCAAAATGATTAGTTAATAATATAATTAGAGTCACATTAGAATCTTATAAAAAGCAAGAACTTATACTTTCTAAATAATGTGAGATCCTATACATCACCTACCCTTATCTTTATTATATGGTATAACAAACTTATTGAATTCTATATGATTAGTAAAAGATATTAGTTGATTAATTAGCATGAGCGACAAACTTTTGGTATCGTTTCCAACATGAAATTTAGCATGCACAATAATTAAGTATTTGATAAACATGCAATCCAAGGGATGAGATTCGGTGCCAGCTCAGTGGTTGGTAAGAATATGATTGAAAGTTAGGACTCGTTTGGATTCGTAAGTGATCTCAGCTCATCTCAACTCATTTCAGCTCATCTCAGCTCATCTCAACTCATCTCACTACTATTCAGCAACTTTAACTCATAAATCTCACTACTATTCACAACTCATCTCATTACTATTCACAATCCATCTCAATTCATCTCAGCTCATCTCAAATCATCTTCGAATCCAAACGTCTCCTAGTGAGTGGTATAACATTTACACGCTACATGTTCATGTCACAAATTTCACCCCCTAAACTAATTTTGAATCATCATTTACTGTATGATTAATTGTGCAACTTATTATATAGAGTCGAGTTATTCTACCGTTTAAAATAGCCCGTTCGGTTTGACTGTATTTCACTTTTTGAATTTTTATTTTTTTTATTTTTTTAATATATTTAAATATTTTTAAAAAATTTAAAAATAAAATACAGCAATATACTTAAAATCACTTCCTTCATCATTAAATTTTAAAAAAAAAAAAGAATATTAAGCTGTCAAACTGAGCGGTACATTTGGACAGCAGAGTAGGCCGCTTTTTCTATTATATATACCTATGTATATATATATAGGTGATGATGTCATCAGTGTTCTTTGGCAACATATTCAACCATATATATAGTAAATTATCTCTTATTTTTCTCTATCTGTTTTTCTAAAATAATGCTAGATACACGATTATGACGTACAAATTTCGTATAATCTTTTTAAAATAATGTGAAATCTATTGTAAAACAGTTAAATTTTTTTACTCATCTAATTTGTTTTTTCAAAAGAGAAATATTTTAAACATAAATAAATTTTATAAAAATAAATTTACAAACTGACATAATTTGATATAATATATTAAATTATAAAATTATTTTTATTATAAAATAAATATAATATATAGTATAAAACTATATTAATTTATAAATTTATTATTAACTATAGCACTTCTTTTTTTAGGAAACTGAGTGTAAAACATTAGTAGTGATCTAGCTTGCGAAGATTAATGATATATCTGTAACTTTTTTACAACTATTTTATAATTTATTTTTAATTAAAAAATAAAATTATGTTACTTCATTAAAAATAAATTTTAATATTAGAAGATTATCTTTTATTTTATTATAAAAGAGTTATAAAATAATTGAAAGGTTATATTTTTGGCTATGATTGTGGTTGGGTTGAAAGGTGGGTCCTTATAGTTAGCAAAGTCCCTAGGGGTGAAAAATTGTGTGTTTGTAACGTGTTAAGTCATAAACATTCGATTATATAAATTAATCCGAATCCAACCTGCTAAGCTAAATGTGTCAAACTTTCAAATCCTAATTCAATCAATTAAGATAACGGGTCGTGTCGTGTTAGCCATTTTGATTTGTTTAATAATTAATTAGAAATATATTAACACTACACGATTCATTTAAACTCATTTGTTTCATGTAAATAAATTGAACTAAAACGTATAACTCATTTGACCTGATTAACATAATTTCATATAAAAGTTAAAATCTATATTTCCACAATATCTTAAAAAATATATATCAATATTTTTCAAATTTTAACATATAATAAAATCAATATTACAAACCATATGATAACAAATATAAACATATGTTTAAAATTATAATCTCCACAATAAAAATAAAAAAAATATAGGCATACTGAAAAATACTAGTATTACAATTTAATAATAATAAAATTTTAAACGAGATAAAATGAATTGATTTCGTATTAAGTAAATTGATATATTATTAACCCATTTATAAGTCGTGCCTTAGCGGGCCATCCGTTTTGACTCGAACTCTTTAACATCAAATCCGATCCTATTAATTTTGTATCGTATTTGTATTAGATTTATAGATCATGCCACGTATTACTAGTTGCTACCCCTAAAAGTTCCTAGTGTCAAACAGTCAAACAATCGCTTACGAGTTGTCTTTAGCTTTTGGACACTAACAAAAAAGAAAAGAATAATGTTAGTATGTTTTTCTATTTTGTCTTATTATTTTGACTACTCGTATATTTAATTTATTTTTTTAATTATTTTTTATTTATTAATTAAAGAAATGAATATTAATATATTAGTTTTTTTTTTAATTTCTTAAAAAACAAAGGAACCACGTTAATGCTTCCACGACCTCCTCGCCAACCCGACCAAAAGATCGCCGACACCCACTCACGCTCTCACTCGCGTCTAGTCCACGTTCTTATCATCTACCCCCGTTGAAACCAGGGGCTGCCTAATCCGTATGGAGAACCACGGTTAGTTAACCGCGATATTTCATAAAATCGTGATATGATGTCGAGGTTTAAGGTTTCAAAAAACAATTGTTATCTGGTTGATTTTAAGATTTGTTTCTGTTCTGACGATAGTCTTGCTTTTTTGAGATTGGAATCAAACAGTAGATAAGAACAAAAATCTGGGTAAGAGAGAGATTAATGCTGCTGATATATATATATATATTATATATATACATATGCGCTGATCTTTATTGCTCTGAAGCGTGCCGTGCATTGGGGTCTGTCATGCCGTACTGTATACGATCGATGATATTAATGTCTCCCTTCCTGCCCGTGCATGAACGAAGTCACTGCAATCGAATCAAATCATATTCTGCAGATTTCTTCAATTGAAAAATAGCAAACTAAACCTGCAAAGCTGATTCTTTTTCGCTTTTTTTTCGTATTTGCTTGAACTGTTGTTGCTGTAACAGTTGAAGGTTTACCAGACGGGCAGACGTTGTTACCAAAGTTCATCATTCCTCTGGAAGGTCTTCTGAATTTCAAGTATTTTGTAAAACTGTTGTATTGTCATTTATTTTTCTCGGAGCGTCTGAATCCTGAAATTGATCGGAGAAGAAGAAATATCTGTCATCAAGACAAAATGTGCAGTAAAGCTCCATCTGTGAAAACTTCCAAACTTCGATAGAGGCCTTTCGAGGGAGACTGCGCTTACCATCTATTTTTTAGCTAATTTGGAGGTTCAAAAAGTGCAAAAAAGGTCTCTCTTCCAAAGTCTTTGAGTCTCTGTAAAGAGTCTCCGGCCGCTTATCTTTTGATTTTAATGCTCAGAAAAGAAGGTGAAAAAGTGGACTTTTATTTTCATAGAACCATAGCCCTCACCCAACGGTGTGAATTTAATGAAATGGTTCACTTCTTATGCATGCTTAACTTGTTTTTTTGATATTTTTTCGGTTGCTCGCAGCATTTACTGTTATACTGAGTTATAGACTGGAGCTTCTTCAAGAGCTGTGGAGTAGAAGCCTTTATTTCCTTGAAAAAAATTCCAGTATAATAATCATAAAAGAGCCTGTTTTGTTTTATCGCTGATTTTCAACTCTCAAAATTCGCATTCTAAGAATGGAGGCAGAGAAGTGCTTGGATTCTCAGCTATGGCACGCCTGCGCCGGAGGTATGGTCCAGATGCCTCCGGTTAACTCCAAGGTCTTCTACTTCCCTCAAGGCCACGCCGAGCACGCCCAGGCCCACGTCGATTTCACCGCCCTACCCAGAATCCCTGCTTTCATTCCTTGCCGAGTTGTGGCCGTGAAGTTCTTGGCTGACCCTGACACCGATGAGGTTTTCGCCAAGATCAGATTGGTTTCAATGAGAAACTCTGAGCTTGGCTTTGATGACGATCGTGTTCTAGGGTCAGGTGGGTCTGAGAATCCAGAGAAGCCCGCTTCCTTCGCGAAGACATTGACTCAATCAGACGCCAACAACGGTGGCGGTTTCTCGGTTCCGAGGTACTGCGCCGAGACGATCTTTCCGCGACTGGATTACACGGCGGATCCACCGGTTCAGACAGTGATTGCCAAGGATGTTCACGGCGTGGCCTGGAAATTTAGGCATATTTATAGAGGGACGCCGCGCCGGCATCTGTTGACGACTGGGTGGAGCACATTCGTGAACCACAAGAAGCTGGTTGCAGGGGACTCCGTTGTGTTCTTGAGAGCTGAAAATGGTGATCTTTGTATCGGTATTCGGCGAGCCAAGAGGGGGAATGGACTATCTCCAGAGTTCCCATCTGGGTGGAACTCCGGTCCCTGCCATACTGATTCACCATATGGTGGATTTTCAGTGCTTTTGAGGGAGGACAACACAGTAATGCGAAATGGTGGCGGAAATTCAAGTCCCAGTGGCAATTTGAGAAGAAAAGGAAAGGTGAGGCCTGAATCGGTTACTGAAGCAGTCGCTCTTGCTGCTGCAGGGCAGCCATTTGAGGTTACATATTATCCCAGGGCAAGCACGCCGGAATTTTTTGTTAAGGCCTCGGCTGTGAAGGCAGCGATGAGGATGCAATGGTGCTCTGGGATGAGGTTTAAGATGGCATTTGAAACTGAGGATTCTTCCCGGATAAGCTGGTTCATGGGAACCATAGCTTCTGTTCAGGTTTCTGATCCCCTACGTTGGCCTAATTCCCCCTGGAGGCTTCTTCAGGTGTTGTATTCCTCTACTACTCTTATCGCTTTGTTGAAGAATTTGGAATTATGTTGGTTGTTGAATGTGTATCCTCTTAGAAATATGTTAGATTTATTATGTTTCTTTGGCACTCAGCTTTTGATCACGTTTGTTGGTTGGGTTGAATGACATTTATTAACTTGGATATTTTCTGATCGCATTTCTTAGGCTACTTGCCTTTTGTCAGTTCGTGTTACTCTAGAATCTGAGGTCTCCTGAACTTTAATTCAGGTTTGTGGAATGCTTGCTCTAATATTACCGTTGAGCCGAGCAGAGTGCATCTTGGCTTTGTAGGATACTTCTTTGCGACACTATCTATAAATTTTCACGTTTTTCTGTGTCTATCAGAAACCATATACCTAATTTTCTGGCTGCATAGTAAAACCATTTGTGATACTGCAGATCTAGTATATAAATGTTGCCAAGTATGATGTTTATTGTGTAATGGACACATGCAACTGTACAAGTGTAAGACCCAAAATTTTACATAGGGCAGTTGAAGAACCTGCAGACAATTTATGATGCTTTGTTTAAACATTTAAAATTAAGTACACACGTTGCTTTCTCTATTATTACTCTTGAATTGGTAGAAATATTCAGACGTCAAAAATTCCTAGTGGGATAAATGGCAGACTAATTTTTCATGTCAAACTTGTGCTTGTTGTGCACCTAGAGGGATTCAAATAGTGTATCTTTTGATTCCCATCCCTCTGTAGAATATAAAATCAGTGTTCTTAGGATGAACCTTGTTTCCAAACTCTGATTTCAAGAAAGAAAAAACAGAAATTTTGGGGGAAGGGGGTGGGGTAAGTAAAAGAAAGGCCACAGTTTGTAGCTATACATAATGTAATTCTACACAACAGCATTTAATCAGATTTAAGAAAAGTATCTAACATGTTACGCAAAGCCTGACCTCAATCCATCCTGCTGCTAGTATTTTCTGCTTACATATCTACTTGTTAACAACATTTCAGGTGACATGGGATGAGCCAGATTTGCTACATAACGTGAAGTGTGTCAGCCCATGGTTGGTTGAACTGGTATCACACATTCCCACCACCCATCTCTCACCCTTCTTACCACCAAGAAAAAAATTGCACCTCCTGCAACACCCAGACTTTCCCCCCGATGGCCAATTTCCACTGCCATCAATTTCAGGCAACCCCCTTAGGCCCAGCAGCCCCTTGTGTTTTCCATCCGATAACACTCTTGCAGGCATACAGGGAGCCAGGCATGCTCAATTTGGAATATCTTTATCAGATCTCCACTTTAACAACAAACTGCAGTCAGGGCTGTTTCCAGCCAATGTCCAGCGGTTGAAAATACCTTCAAGAACTTGCAATGGCATCTTGGAAGGCGACAAAAACAGCAATGAAAACTTATCTTGCTTGCTGACCATAGGAAATTCTTGTCAGAATTTGGAGAAATCGGATAATGTGAAAAGACACCAGTTTTTACTTTTCGGTCAACCAATACTCACTGAGCAGCAGATCTCTCGGAGTTCTAATGACAAAGTCTCACAAATTCTTTACAGGAAAAATACATCAGATGAGAATCAAGAAGTGAGGTTTCTTTCTGATGGTTCAGGATCCACGCTTGAGCAGCTTTCACCAGAAAAATCATCAAGTGCTGGATCTTCATGGCACCAGGGTTTCCAAGACACTGAACTTGGGCTGGACACCGGTCATTGCAAGGTATTCATGCAGTCGGAGGATGTGGGACGCACACTTGACCTCTCAGTTTTTTATTCTTATGAAGAGCTGTACAGGAGGCTAGCCAACATGTTTGGAATAGAAAGATCAGACATGCTAAGCCCTGTGCTCTACCAAGATGCAACTGGTGCTGTCAAGCAAACTGGAGATGAACCATTCAGGTGATTTTTTTTTTATCTTAATTTTCTTTTGTTTTTCGCTATCATCTTATAGCCCTCAAGATTTGTTAGTTCTTCCTTTGAAAATCTTAGACATCTTAAATATATTTCCCTCACTTTGTTGGTATATAAATAAGTTTTGGTCTTCTCTTATTCCCTCTGTTGGAATTGCAGTGATTTTTTGAAAACTGCAAAAAGACTTACTATTCTGAAAGATTCAGGCAGCAACAATATTCGAAGGTAAACCGGGAAAAAGGATCTTGCAGTTATGATCTCTGGTTCTTTATTTGCAATCTGTCCCTTCTCATTTTAGAAAAAGTCTTTCAGGGCATTTACGATTAACTTCCCGCCCTAGCATAAATAATTAATTGCAAATACTTTTTGGTTCAATAATCATTCATTCTTCAGATTCGTGTTTTGATGTTGTTTTTCAGGACGTGGATTACAGGGATGAGGAATGCTGAAAATGGACTAGATGCATCAAACAAGACAGGTCCCTTGAGCATATTTGCCTAATAGTGTGAAGTTTGATTCTTGTTGAAAAAACTGAATAAACCATGAAGATTGCGTATTTCTTTTACAAAATGTAGTTAGGAGAAACCAGGAATGAAACTCTTCATCTTTTTTTTTTTCTTTTTTTATGGTGATGCCTTGGTTTGTTTTGAATTTTAAATGTCTACACGTTTGCTGAAATTTGGTGATTAACATTATGGTGAACTTCTCATGTCTATGTTTGCCTTGAATCCGTCTCTTCTACTTTCTCTTTCTTTTTGAGACACAATGCATGTGTCCGATTTAAATAGGTCGAAAAGAATTTGTTTCAAGCACATCCCTAGCATTACTATGAGTCCTAGAAACTAAATGCCATTCATTTTATACGTGAAGTTCCCTTTCAAGTTTCTTACCTTGGTTGAAAAGTTGTGTGCTACACCTTTTGTTAGAGTGGCGGGCACTTTGTTAATGTCATGGAAAAAATTTCATAGAGATTCATGAGATGAGGTCCAAATATCAAAATAATTCCTTGGTTCAAATGTTGTTAGTTTTGTGATGGAAAATGCTGACTTGGCACAGGGCAGTTTAGTGATAGCAAATATATACACGCGTCCTATTATCGGTTATATATGACATCTATCCTGTAAGAATAATTCTATTTGAAGGTTTTTACACCACACTCCATCTATGTGACATAATTTGATTTGGAAGATAAGTTTTAAAACTTGAATCTTATAAATCATGCCGTGTGGATGGTGTTTAGTGTAAAAAGATCTTCAAATAGCACTACTGAATGAATGTTTTGCTATATGAACTTAATACCAGGATCTCTATGAAACTTTTTTCAACCCAAGGACTGGTATAGTAGTTAATTAATGAACTACCTCTGAGCATGCTATTAAAGAATCAGCAATGGCAACCTCAGGTGAATATGCTAAACCCAAAGTGTTCATGCAGCTTTGATATTAATAGTCCTGAAATAGGGTGGGTTTGAAGAGTGCTGCCCTGAAGAGATTTTCCAATATTAAAAAAAATATATATATATATATATATATATGTTCATAGCCCTGAAATCTCCCTCTGCTTTTAACTTCACGGGGGAAGCAGTCAAGAGCCTGTGAACTCTCAAGCCACAGTTAATTTGGTACAACACTGCATTTGGGTTCCTGAATGGCACTACTTCCTCTTTGACTTTCTTGAGTTGGCCATTGCTTGCTTGTTGTCTGACATCCTCTTGAAACTGGATGAAAATAAGACTGCCGTGCCAATACTAGAATTCCAGATGCCTCTGGATTTGACCTTTTTCACAAACTGATCCTTGAGGTTGACAAAATCTCACAGAGATCTATGGTTTATTAGTTCAGCAATAGAAAATGTTGATATTGCACGTACTTATCATGTCATAACCATTCGTGCCACGTGTCTTTTTATCATTTGCTATGATGATACCGGCGATTCGCGGTATCATCATTTTTTTTATTATTAAACTAATTGAGTTTGGATGAATAGATCATTTTGGAGCCTAATCTTAGGTTCTTTATAAAAACATTTTCAACCCAAAGACTATTAAAATAATTAATTAATAAACCAAACCACCTTTGAGCATGCTACTAAAGAAGAAACAGAAGAAAAAACAACAAATACAGTCAACTTATATATGTGAAAGCTTTGATATTAGTAGTCCTGAAATCTCCAGGCAGTATGGTTTTTAACTTATTGGGGAAGCAAAAGCTAATTTGGTACAAACTGCTTTGGGGTTCTGAATGGTCACTTGCTCTTTTGACTTTCTTGAGCTGGCCTTTCATTCTTGTCCTAATCTTCTGCCTTGCCCACGGAATTCTTTAAACAAAGGGCACAAGACTTTTGCGTTTTTTCATCTTTACAGTGTAGCAGTTTTAGGAAAAAATTAAGTCTGGTTTGGATTAAAAAACGATTTTATTTCTTTTCATCTCATATAATTATTATAATTTTTTTAAATTTTTAAACAAAATATAATAAATAATTTAATTTTTTCAAATCTAAAAACAATAGCAATATTAAAAAATAATATTCTAATAATATTTTAAATATAATAAATAATTTAATTTTTTCAAATCTAAAAACAATAGCAATATTAAAAAATAATATTCTAATAATATTTTATTAAATTTTTAACTTTTATCTAAAACCATCTCATCTCATCTTGTTATCCAAACGGGACCTTAATGTCTTTATGTGTTTAACCTATACTCTTGTCAAATTATGGCCATTATGCGAACAAAAATGCAAAAATATATTGCATATAGGGCCAAATGCTTAACTCACAAAAATATATATTTTAATATATAATTTTTGAAAATTAAATAATATATGCAATTGAAGTTAAAGTTATAAAATTGAAATATATATATATATATATATAAGAAATGATATTTACAGTCTTAATATGTGTAAGTTTCACGCATTTTCTTTGAAAAAAGTAGATAATATGGAACTCACGTAAAAAAATTATTTTTTAATAATGGATCCTACTTTTTTTCAAATGGAATGTACAAAACTTGCCTATTCTAAAAATGTATATAACATTACTATATATAAATATATCCATATATATAATTGAATTAGTAATTTTCTTTTGAAATTAGGAGTCTTTTAGTTTTCCAAGTAACGCAAAGTTTGTGAGGTTTGTTTCACTTGGATATGCAGTTATTTTAAATAAAGAAATGCTATAAGAAAACCTTATAACACACCTCTGCCCAACTAAACTAATATGTGATTTGTTATTTTTGTCATTCTATTTAAACATATACATATTTAAACATTAAGATAAAATGACAGAAATGACAAATCACATATTGATTAAATAGATGTATGTAGTATAAAACTTCCATGTAGAAATTTTCTTTTAAATAAATCAAAACATATTATTTAATGCTAAAAAAATAATCAGAAACTAGTTATGCCCTAAAATGCATGTTGATTTGAAAAAGCAGTCTTCTGAAAATGACCATCATCGAAGTTCTTCTTGGCAAAAACCACAACCAGTTAATTAAATATTGTACAAAATACTTTCAACCAATGTTTTAAATTTCGTACCGTATCAATCGATATGGTCGGTATTTATCGTACCAAGTAGTGATCGGTATAGGAAAGGTATTTGTTTCGTTTCGGGTCAAATACCAGTCGTACCGGTGCGTTTCGATCAATAACGGCCGATTTTTCGTGTACTGGCCGAAATTATTTTTTTATAATTAATGTAAAAATTCTAACTTTTTCATAAATTTCACTCCAATTCTCACATCTGAATATTATTTTCTTAAGTTTTTTTAATACCCTTTTTTCGAGGACTGAAAATCAAATCCCTACTTCCTTTTTCGTGATGAAGATGAGTAATTATTTTTTTAAATAGTTGGATTGAGAACTTAGAAGTATTATTGAATTTTATAAATATGTGTTTTAACTTTTTAAAATTTGTATTGATGTTATTTTGAACTATAATTTATATATATATAATTAATTTATTATATATAGACTATCTCAAAATGATATCGATATCAAAATATTTTATTTCAATACCTTGACCAAAACAGCCAATAAAACGATATTCAAAACTTTAGTTTGAACCGCCTTTCACTCGATCCCTAGAAAGCATCGGAATTGTAACTCTCTTTTTTTTTTTTTTGGGGTAATTTTGCTAAAACCGAAATTTTTGTATCCTTAAATTACTATCAAATGGCACTCTGTCCAAAATCTTAAGTTTTTGGTGGTGTTAAGAATGACATTTATTTCCCGTACCCAAATATTTGTGTGTATATGAAAAATTTATCTGTAGGGTTTATTTTTTACATACCCAACACAATGCTAATGTGAAAACATTCCACATAAACTATGTTAAGAAATTATTGGTGTTTTGGCTTTTTTAAAGTTGTAATGAGTTTTACTATAAATTGTGTGTCAACACAAAGGCAGCGTGTATCAATATATATATATATATATATATATATATATATATCAGTTCTGCTACAGGTACCCGTATTTCGGGTACCCGTTGGGGAACCACTGAGGTGGCGTTAGCCACGTCAGTTTAGTTTGAATACGAAATATTAAAACAAAAAAAGAAAAAGCAGAAAGAAGTAGACGGAAAGGGGAGAAACGAGCGCGAAAATTGTTTCTGAAAGCCTAAAAGCAAAAAGCATTTTGCGGTGAACCCATTCTGCGCAATAGCCGTTCTTCATCGTGGTCCAATTGAGCTGAAGACAAAAGCACCAGAAAGAAGTTTGCGGTGAAAAGAAAAGCCCCATAAACCATTTCGCACTGAAGAAGAAAAGCAACAGAAATTATTTTGCAGAGAAACCATTTTTGTGGGTTCCGAGTTCTGAAACGATTTTGCTGCGAAAAGAAAAGCGGGTTCTTCGTTTCAAGTGAGTGCCGTCGTACCCATTCCGTATTTGTTTTATTTTTTTTCTATTTTTCTTCATCGTGTTCCATCTTCCATGGCCAGATGAGCATTTATTGATTTTTTATTTTTTTATGTTTTATGCATCTAAGTTTTAGTTGTGGGTATGAGCATTCTTTTGTATATTTTCTATTTTTTTATGTTTTATGCATCGTGTTCCATCTTCCATGGCCAGATGAGCATTCTCTGTTTTAGTATTCTATTTCTATTTTTGTATATTTTTCGCCACTGAGTGTGATAGTATATTCCTCAAGAAACGATACCCTCAGGAATTTATTGAACACAGAACACATGAACACAGAGAGTTTTCATGTTCTATATAAACTCTAGCATGATTCACATGAACACAGAGATTTTTTATTGAACACACGAACACTGAGTTTTCATGTTCTATATAAACTCTAGCATGATTCACATGAACACAGAGAGTTGTCAGTTTGGGATCCACATGTAGACCATATCACATTGCCATAGAAATGGTTTCTCTGCAAAAGGTGATCAATGACACCTTGGAGAAGAGCTGGAATTGGCTCTATCGTGCCTGTAAACATAGAACACAAATAGCAAGCTTTTTTTACAATTTGCAGTGGTGTATGTCATGGTGATTTCATGGATCATAGCATAAGTTGGACGGCAAAAAAAAAAAAAAAAAATCTATTAGATTATAGAAGTCTCACTAGTTTGATTGTTACTTCCAGCTTCCTCTGTTATTTGTCCAAAAATTGGAATTCCAAACTGAATCAGTTCTCTCTTGTTTCCCTTCATCTGTTTATTGAATAGAATAAAGGTCTCACCTGTAGATTACGTAAGATAGTAAGATTTCGTAAACAAAAAATCCCATAAACTACCAGCTGTTTGTAGGACAAGCTTTTCCACACAACCATCATGTTAAAGAAGGCAAGGGAAAAAAAACCAAGAGTAATCTCCGAAAAAATTGCGAAGAAGTAAGAAAGATACTGAATCCAGAAGGTCCCTCAGTCTCAAACAAAATTTTGTTTTAATGAAAAGGCCTCAAACATTAAACACATTAAGATCAGGATTGGCATTAGCATGAATAGTTACACCATAAAAATGATAGATTGTTAAACATGGGTTTATATTCAACTTCAAACTCTTTCTTTGCGTCTGGTCAGGACCCTAATATGGCCTTAGTTCAACTCAATCCAACTCAACTAGGTATCAAATCCAACTTTTCAGGTTGGCTCTTCAAGAGACAATTTTACTAGCTTTATCTTAAAGACAATGTTTCGATCACAAATGAAATTGAAAGTCAATTTCAATTTTTTATTTTTTATTTTTTTTCTTTAATCAGAAGGATAAGGCCTTAACTCACCCGAGAGTTCTCCATGGTGTCCAGCTTCCCGTAGTTCATTAACAAAGTCATTCAACTTAAAGAGCTCTGTATCAGTGAATACGTCTTCATATAACTTCAACCCTTTCACAACATTCACCTGCCAGTTGCAATCATCTGCAATCAGTAATAGCAATCCAGCTGCTATTCCTTTATAGCATAAGTACTACAGGATATCAACTTATTTGTTTTCAGGTTGTTAATGGGAAAGCATTTGATTTAACTGTATCAGTGATTTAAAGCCTTTAAAATTCACAATTTAAATCAAATGCTTGCCATGCCTTCTGGCCAAAGTTGTGAGGATTTAATGCCAGGAGGGACCAGCTTGGTCTGTGACATCATGTTGAAAGAGATCCATGAAATGATGAAATAGTGAATCAACTCTAGAAATTATCCGTCATGCATGATCTATTGTAAATATGCTTTTTTTTTTTTTTAAGGAAACAAGACCAACATAATTCTTGACAAATCCCTATTGATGGTCCCTCCCAGAAAGTCATCTAGTGTTGCTGGCTTTGCTGCCATTATCCAAGTTGTTTAAAAAAGAACACCTAAAGATAGATATAGCACGTGCGTTTTTTTATTTATATATTAAAGCTTTTTAGTTATATACATGTATATATGTTTGTTTTATTTCAATATTTTTCAAGATAGATGACATCTCGTTTTTAATTCCTCATCCTCACGTAGTCCATGCAATTGGTCCCACTAAAAACCAACAACTAGTAAACATTTATTATTCATACCTTTCACTACATTCTAGTTAGTGGTCATTAGAATTCAGCTCTTCATCATTTTGGTTTCTTTCTTTAGTTTATTCATATTTCCAACCACAGCATAGCCTTTTGTGTAAATTATATATATATAAGCCGTTTGGATACATGCATGATAAGAAGTAAAATTGTGCAATGCTTTGTTGGTATGTGCAGTAATTAGCTTGCCATGCCTTCTGGCCAAAGCTGTGAGGATTTAATGCCAGGAGGGACCAGCTTGATCTGTGACATCATGTTGAAAGAGATCCATGAAATGATCAAATAGTGAATCAACTCTAGAAATACTGAAACGTAGTTATCTACTTGACATCATGTTTATTTTCATTCAAATAAACATGAATTTTGAGTTAAATCTAGAATTTTTTATTCCTTCTTTCTATGGCAACAACGGTTCAGGAAATTTCCAAGATGGTGGAGAGTTCAAACTCTAAAATCACATGACTTTTTTTCTTTATTGCTTTATTGATCTTTTTTTTTCTTTTTTATTTTTGAGAAGAAAAAATAATTCGTGGAATTATGCAGTTTATCTCCTCTCGGCATGGAAAAAGGGGAAGAAGACTCATCTTTGCAAACACCATCTCGTTCAAATTCCCCAACCGCGGTATGTTATATTTTATAAAAATTTGCTTTATTTCTGTGTTGAGTTGATATTATTTGCAAAATACATAAATAACTTGTGTAATAACATGTTAGGATATACCATCAAGTACACGGTACTTTGTAGATTACACTAGTGCTGGTTACTACGGACCACTTCCTGGCTGGCCAATGCCTTTTCCGCCATATCCAGATGGCGGCCAATATCCAACAAGCGCCGCTATGAGTGGAGGAGATGATACAGAGGAAGCACCTCTATGTAGAGAAACTGATATTCCATGTACCTCTGGAATAGGTGAAGAAAGCAAAGAAGATAGACCAAATTTACAAGAAACTGAGGAAGGCATTGTTGGGACACCGCAGTTAGAGGATGACGTTGGTGGTGATATGATTGAAGAGCCAAAGTCGGGAATGGAGTTTAATTCTTTTGAAGAATTAATGGATTATTATAAGCAATATGCTAAGAAATCAGGGTTTGGGGTAATGATAAGAAGGACTGATAAAGGGGATGATGGGACTGTCCGATATGCCACCCTTGGTTGTGCCCGTGGTGGGAAGGCCCGGAATAGGACATTGAATGTCGCTAGACCACGTCCAACAGGAAAGACAGAGTGTAAGGCAAAGGTTAATGCCTTAAAAGTTGATGGAAAGTTCCGGTTGACAACAGTGAATAATCTCCATAACCATGGCCTTAGCCCAAATAAATCTCGCTTCTTCCGATGTAATAGAGAAGTGAGTGACTCTGTAAAAAGAGTCCTAGATATAAATGATATGGCTGGGATCCGAATGAATAAGAGTTTCGGATCTCTCGTCGTTGGCGCTGGTGGATTCGAGAACCTTCCATTTTTAGAAAAGGATTGTCGTAATTATATCGACAAGGCAAGACATCTAAGGCTTGGGAAAGGTGGTGCTGAAGCTCTTCGAGAGTATTTTTGTAGGATGCAGTACAAAAATCCTGGTTTCTTTGCACTGATTGATTTGGATGATGACGGGAGGTTAAGGAATGTCTTCTGGGCAGACCCCCGTAGTAGGGCAGCCTACCAATATTTCGGGGATGTGGTGACATTCGACACTACATACCTGACAAATAGGTATGGGATGCCCTTTGCACCATTTGTTGGTGTAAACCACCATGGGCAGTCTATTCTGTTGGGAGCAGGATTGATTTCCAGTGAGGATACAGAGACCTTTGTGTGGTTATTCCAGACGTGGTTGCAGTGTATGGATGGTATCGCTCCGAAAGCTATTATCACCGATCAGGACAGAGCGATGAAAAATGCAATTGCTATTGTCTTTCCTGAAAGCCGACATCGACTTTGTTTGTGGCATATTCTGAAAAAAGTTCCCGAGAAGCTGTCCTCTTATGCTTCCTACAAAAGTGGGATGAAGAATGCATTGATGAAATGTGTGTATGATACACAAACTGTTGATGAGTTTGAGAAATGTTGGGATCATTTTATCACCTCTTACAAGTTGCATGAGAACGCCTGGCTTTCAAGTTTATACACTGAGCGTGAGTATTGGGTGCCAGCATTCTTGAAGGACTGTTTTTGGGCTGGGATGAGTACAACGCAACGCAGCGAGAGCATGAATGCTTTTTTCGATGGCTATGTTCATGCAAAAACAAACTTGAAAGAATTTGTCGATCAGTTTGATAGTGCGTTGAAAAAAAAAGTTGAGAGTGAAAATAACGCGGACTTCCATTCATTTAGCGTTACCATTCCTTGCATATCTAGATCTCCTATCGAGAAGAGATTTCAAGAACTGTACACAAATGCTAAATTTAGGGAAGTTCAGATGCAACTTACTGGCATTATCGATTTGGATCCAGAGTTACTTAAGAGGGATGGTGCAGTAAAGACCTATCTAATAGAGGACGAAGTTCGGGTTGAAGAGTTCAGTAAGTCTGTTACGTTTTCTGTGGACTTTAGTGAGGAAAATGCAGATGCTAAGTGTTCGTGTGGTTTATTCCAGATGAGGGGTATATTGTGCAGGCACATTCTCGCTGTATTTAAATGTAACGGGATAAAATCCCTGCCAGAGAAGTACATTTTAGACCGATGGAGGAAGGATATCAAAAGGAGATACACGTTAATCGATACCAGCTATGACGCAGGGGATCAACGGCCAGATGCTTCCAGATATGCAAGTCTATTAAAAATCTGTTACCAAATGATTACTCATGCAGCGGGTTCAAAAAAACATACTGAGGATGTCACACATAAGTTACACGCAATGATTGAATTATATACTGAGAATCAAGAACCCCCATCGATTTCCCTCACTGGTTCGAATGTTGGTTGTACTCAAAATGACACAGGCACAGTGGGTAGCTCAAAACAAGTACTCAGTCCATTAGTTGTCAGAGGGAAAGGCAGACCCCCATCCCTGAGGAGAGCATCCAGAATGGAAAAAGATATGCGGAGAGTTAAAGGAAAGACAAAGAAAGCAGAATTGAAACGGAAACAGGTACTCATTATTGAAGCTTTAAATATACATGTTTATATCAATAAATTTATTAATGCAAAAACTTACTTATTGCAAATGGTACTTGTTTATTAGAGAGAAGGCGGAGATATACCAGGGCAAGACACGTGCAGAAATTTATTTGGCCCATCAGAGGTAGATATTTCTAATGTTGGATACGTGCATACATATTAGGAATATATATTTGAATTGTTATATATATGTATTGATTTTTTATTTATTTATTGAAGCTTGTCCAAGAGAAATCCGTTAATGTGGTTGGTGGAACCCAGCTCGGAGAAAGGATGATTGGGAGTCAAGAAAGTGTAATATTTCTACACTTTTTAATTGTTAAGAGTAATATTGACAATGCTGAATATTTTTGTACATGAGCAATGTCATAGTGTCGATGCATAAGTCTATTATATACATATATATTATATATGATTTGCACCTCTTATGTTGGTTGTATACATCTGAGTTACAACTAGTGTCGATGCCTTAGTCCAAATAAATTTTTGTGCATGAGCAATGTCATAGTGTTTTTCGGGCTGGGAAGGGGTTGGGTGATCAGTTGGGGTTATATGCATTCTGCAGCTGCCGAAAGTGGGTTATATCACCTCTTACTGTAATACTCAGCAGAGATATATGCATCATGTGGGAGTTTTAATCAGGCAAAGAACTAAGTTTTAATATTGACTCTCTCCTTGTTCTAACAAGTTTGATCTGCTTTGCCATGTAACAGGGGTTGCGCTGACCTCTTGGTTAGCTTGCATTCTGTAGCTGCCGAAAGTAAGCATGAGAACTGTGTATAGGAAGTTCTCATGTTCAGAAAGGGGTGCTGTTGCGAAAGACCTTTCAAGCAACTCGTGAAACTTGTAATGCATTTTTGGAACAATTGTCGTGGTTTTCCAATAGGGGAGAGCTGCAGCTGCTGTTATGATCTTTATTATATATTTTTTTTTCTTCTTCCTTTGGTAGTTGTAGAAACAACTTGTGTGAAGTTCAGGTCTTTTACAGTTATTACTCAAAATTGTGACTTTGTTATTTTGTGATCCCAAAATTGTGACTTTGTTATTTTGTGATCCCAAACTATATAGCTTCTGATATAAACGATATAGCATGCAACGGAGGAATTTTGGCATGATTTATTAGAGGCATCAGAGCCCCAGTAGGGAGGATTGAACCCTCCAGTTTATAGTCCCATGGTCCAATAAATGCTTATCCATGTAACTTATTGGAACACAAAAAGTGTTGGTTTCTTCTTCTCCTTTTTAAAATAAAAAACCAGTTTAAAACACTGCAGCTTTCGGTCGTTAAAACACTGGAGCTTTCGGTCTCCCTGTTGCATTTTCGGTTCTTGAAAGGACTGAGCCAAACAAATTATCACTGGATGGAACTTACAGTTATGCCTCTATGTTCTCATTTATACTTTCTTTTCTGTTTTTTTTAGGTCTGAAATGATAATGTTCATAGGAGATCTAAGCATGCCAAATTTCAAATAAGAAACAATTTCTGGAAGCATCTAGTTACCTGAAACATTGTTTAAGAGATAAGCCACAACATTGTCCCGACCATGTATAACTTAAGACTAAAAAAGTATTATAAAAATAGCGAAATTGCTTACAAAATGATTGTCAAGAAAAAAAAAAAAAAAAAGGCCAACAACATGGTGCAATATTACGCAAACAGGGATCAGATTGTTAATTCAACTTGCTCCAATAATAATGACAAAAACTACACGAATTGCATAAGTCAAAATTAAATTCCCTTCCAAAATGCAAGTACTTCCTGAATGAAATTCCCTTACACAGATACAAGTAGCTACTTCCACAAGTCATTAACATAAAATAGAATTAGACTATTGCATCAGACTAAGTTCTAACATCACCAACCAACATATAAACAAAGAATATATACATAGCAACTAACTTCCATCACTAATCTTAAGTAACTTATTTGCAAGCCAAGTAACATGCTACAACAAATGCGGCAGCCCAATACACCCGAAGTAATTTGCATGAACGTCTTATTTTAGCTTCGCGAACAACAAGTGCCAACTCTTTGTTCACAACCTCATCATTTCTATTCGATAGCACCATCTCTCTCATCTCAATCTCATCCGCTCTCTTACGGAGGTCAAGCTTGCTCTTTTCGATCTCATCGAGTATCTTCTCCAGCTCTTTCTTGGTTCTTAACAGTTGATAATGAGTTTCTCCAAGATCGTAGTTTCTTACTTCATCCGCCTCTACCCATTTGAAATACTTACAATATGGTAATCCCTAATCATTTTAAACATCTTTTCAAAACTTCTTAGATGCACATAATATTAACAAATTTTATTGAACATGAATGTAGTTACCTTCGTGTTGTACTTAGGACACCCTAAGAAGGGTCGTCCTGGATTTTTTGCAGTAGATGAGTATCTCAATTGGGCTTCAACTTCACAGAAGCATAATGGTCGACACAGAGTTTGTTCACCAAAATATGAAGAAGAGTCCGTGGTGAATGATGAGATATTCTTAAATTTAATCTAATTGAGACAAACATGATAGTTAAATTGAAATGGTGTAAAATATACGTATGTTTATACCTACTGCATTATAGTTAAATTCAAGGCCAAGCATTATTAATATGATAGTACTCAATTAGGTTAGTATTAATGTTATTAATCTACGTCTGTTTTACCTACTGCATTATACTAGTTTCACTTGACAAAAGGGCAAACACAGACAAAAAAGTTCAAGTCATTAATAAAAGGAGTCCCTCTTTTATACAGAGACAACTTGAAGATACTGGTTTCACTTGAAGAATGAACAGCCCTCGAGTCAGGGACATCAGCAGCATATGCCATAATCATTTTCTTGGATTTTTTCTTTTATTTGAACGCACACTGTCCTATTTCCATGCTTCTAAGACATAGCTATGAACCTTCTTCTAGTAAAGCAATTTGAGCAGTTGGTATCAGTTGAACACTCAAATGCATAACAATTATCGGGATTCTCGCATTAAATTAGCATAATCATATCTCCAATTTTACTAATGGCTTCAAAACCAGGGAAGGAAATAGAAATTATAGTCATAGCAATGTTAATATCATTCTTCAAATTATAATACCAAAAAAAACCAATTCTTTTTTATGACAATGATGAAATTATCAACATGAAACAGAGCTATATTTGTACGTGCATATATGCAAATTTCTCTTTAAGACTATATTAATGCCGGAAATTGGAGCAATATTAATGCCTACAGATGGTGCAATATTAATGACTATATTAAAACAGAGAGAGATGTTATGGGCTGAAGAAACACTACCAAATCAAATAAACCGGGTGCAATTTCCTTATAAATGTATTTGATATTGTCTAAATCAAATAAATTAGTTGCAATTTTGAATCTAAAACAAATGTTATTTCGAATAAGTGAGAGTTTCCAAATATATAATTTACGGTTAGGGTTAGGGTTAGGGTTTCCAGATTCTCAAAATAGAAATAATCATGTGCACATTCAATATTTCTAGAAAAATGAAATGCTATTTCAAATAAATGAGACTAATCGAAATCTCCCAATTACGGTTAGGGTTTCCACAAATTCAAAACTAAACCCATACCGATTGGGTGATTTTGAGAACACCCATGAGATCGAGGATTCAAGAGAATGAGAACACCCATCTAGTTCAAGAGAAACTCGATACCTGTGACTCCCTTCGTGTTTCGTCTGGCAGCACATTGGTGGGCAAAATTGTTTGAGGAGAAGTTTATGCCCACCCATCGTAACTTTGTAGGGAAATGGAGCACGCCGCAA
Source organism: Juglans regia (assembly GCF_001411555.2). NCBI lineage: Eukaryota > Viridiplantae > Streptophyta > Magnoliopsida > Fagales > Juglandaceae > Juglans > Juglans regia. The sequence continues at coordinate 19,645,962 of NC_049914.1, read as the reverse complement.
GCTTGGAGCTGTTTATAGTGCGAGCTGAAGATTGGGGTTCTTCGTGCGATTTCATGGGTGTAGTGCGAGCTGAAGACCGTATTTCTTCGTGCGATTCCATGGGTGTTTTAGGGTTCGTCTTCAGACCTAAGGTGCTAGTTGCGGGTTGTATACTCGATTTAGAAAGCATTAAGCCTGAAACAGACATAAGGTGCAAACGCACCGTTTGACTTAAGGTGCAAACGCACCGTTTCAATAATGCTGAGTTGGACCCGGGTACGCGGCGTGTCCCCCGTCCCGGGTGCAACCAGCATTTTTGTTACTCTTTTTCCTTCCGTCCATGTGTGCGGCGCTCCAAGACTTCTTTTTTTTTTTTTTTTTTTTTTTCTAATTTATTATGCATTAGTTATTATTTATTTTTATAATCTATACTTATAAATTTTTTATAAAATATGATGATATTTTTTTATAGAATATAAAGATATTTTTCATAGAATGTAAGTATGAAATGATGAATAGTAACCGATAAAAAAGAAAAAAAAAAAATCTTTTTCACATCTTGTTCCGTGTATGTACGCAGCTGCCTCTGTTTTTCTCACATTGCTTTTTTTGCTAGTAGGAACCAAAGAGGTCAATTCCTTTGAAGAGTAGATATCTTGTGGTTTTTGTACGGTTTCTCGGTTTCTTCCTTCCAATTGTTATTTGACTCTTCAAACCATGATGGCCCACACTTGTAAAATTTACTTGTTTTTTGACCGGATTGTGTTTGGATGTTAAACTAAATTGAGATGATAAAATATTATTAAAATATTATTTTTTATTATATTATTATTTTAGAATTTGAAAAAATTAAATTATTTATTATATTTTATGTTAAAGTTTAAAAAAATTATAATAATAAATTGAGATGAGTTAAATTTTCAAACGAAGTAAACTGTACGTGTATTACTCAACAAATAGGATCATGCTACGATATGATGGAATAGATCCATCACTGTATTTATAATATTTTTTTTCTTTTAATTAATTTTTAAATATTTTTTAAAAAATATAAAATTTATTAATAATTACTTCTTTAATCATTAATTTTTTTTTTTAAAAAAAAAAGCATCGATCAGTTTAATCAGTAGGATGTATCGGTTTGCTAAAAGCATTTTCAAAAAAAAAAAAAAAGGTTGAGAGCCTACTTTTGAAAAGAAATTCAAAATTGAAACTTTTGCCAAAAGGCACGTTCAGAGAGTACTGATTCTGCTGAAAACCACATCAACAACTTTAAGGAAAGATTTGGATAATAAGATGAGATAATTTTAAATAAAAATTAAATAAAATATTATTAAAAAATTATATTTTAATATTATTATTATTTTAAAATTTAAAAAAATTGAATTGTTTATTATATTTTATGTAAAAATTTAAAAAAGTTATAATAATGAGATGAGATAAATTTAAGTGATTGTTGAATACAAACAGGCTAAAAATGCTTTATGGGTGTTTACCAAACAGTAAATAGTTCTTCAATAATAAAACTTTTTAAGAAAGCATACAATTGAAAGCTTTAATACTTCATCACATTTTCAACATAGTTCCTTCAACACAAATACATACTCCAACATGGTAATGAAAAGCACATTCCTAACACCATCATTTTGCTTAAGCATAAATCAATTGCTGCTACCTAAGTAACACAAGTGGTCAATTAAAAACTTGGAATCATCACACAATGTAAAATGATGAAACAAACATCATTCTTTAAAATTACTCGAACATTAGAAAACATTGTTTAGCAGAAAAATGGTTGCTCAAGTGTTTTTGTGAATGCTAGCACAATACCTTAAACATACCTCTTTAAGGTTTTGTTGATGTGATTCTGAGTTCTTGGATGTAGTAAATTATTGAAAGATTTCCTGCTTATTTAGTGTAGAATAATGTTGTGATGGAATGTGACTCACATCTTGAAATATTTTGTGAAAAACAAATTATCATTAATCACATAAACAATTACAATAGAAACTGGGAGGTTAAATCATGTAGTTACATAAACTAAACTTTGAAAAGCTCAGACAAATCTCAATATGCAATAACTTAAAGCTTCATTATAAGAAGAAATATCTGTACAGTATTCCTCCCCCCTGCCAAAAAAAAAACAGGAAATGCTGTAGATAAAGGGAAAAAAAATTAAAACCTGGTGTAAATCTTATTCAGAATTTCAGTCCTGTAAAGAAAAAAAAATCATAAACAAGAAGCAAATATTTCCTGTACTTCTCATTTTCTCCAAACAGTGGTCAAATGGAGACCCAAAAGAAATTGGATGTCTGCAGCTTAAACAATCGACGGAATTTGAATGCTCCATCGGAGATTTTTTTCATCAGTAAATAAGAATTTTATCAAAATAGGTGAAGCCAACTCCATCAGAGATTGGGAACAGCAATGTAGTAGTTCTCAACAAGAAACTTGGAATTTGCACAAACCGCATGAAATTTGCAATTAAGCATTCAGGAGGCAAGGTTACTGATGCTGAAGTAGACAGTTTTCTGTTGAAATCCATTGATTGCATAGTCAACCTGAAAGTGACCAAACTGAGATTTAAACCGAAGACCATATCCCAGCCCAATACCGGATCCTGGTTTGCCATGCCGCAGAGCTGGATTTCCTGGAACCCCAATAAAAATATGCATCAGTAAGATATAACAATTTAATAATACAACACAAAAGTAGTTACAAAAGTATCTTGATTTGTGTTCACATAATTCTTGTAATGGGTCTTTCAAAAGTAGTATGCATGTTTCACCAAGTGGTTGCATTTGCTGCTCTGAAGGCCCTGATGGGGGGGAAACCAACAATTTCATTGAGGAAATTGGCAAAACCCATCAGAAATTCTTGATGCTTTTTGGAGTACAAAACCTGCCGAACTCTAGAATCTTTCTGAGGATTTGAATCCCCTAGAGTTTTTGACCGAATTCTAGGATCTAAACTGGAAGAGAGATAAACACATTAAGTGGGTCCCATAGCATTTATCGAGCATTTAACGCTGCTCAATAAATTCACTCAGGCAGCTATAAATGTTGTGTAGTCCACTTTCAGCCCTAGAGTCCGTGCTAGGGATCTCAATTCTCTGGGGATTGAACAATTTGGGGGACTGCTGTATTCTCTTGCATCTTTGAAAGCTTGCAACTAATTTGAGTTCTTGACCCAGAAAAATAAAATATAAAATCTAATTCCTTCAGGATGTGCCGAAAAATATGCAAAAAGTGGTACTATCTATATAGAGAAATTATTTGTAAAAGCTCCAAATAGACAAGCCCCATGCAAGCCCTTGTAAAAAAGTGGACCTCACCTTAAAAAAGTGTAAAAAAAAAAACTATTCTTTATTAGTGAGACCCATTTTTTTACAAAGGGCTTGTATGAGGCTTGTCTATTTGGAGATTGTACCTAGCCATTACCCATCTATATAAGTTGATGATCGTGGGTCTAGTGGTAACCAAGGTTTAGAAGATTGTTTGACAATTTATTTATTTTTTATTTATTGGCATGAGTGTTTGGAAACAGCGTCCTGACTAATCTCCGGGGTGCACAGGTCCTCAGTAAGAAGTTTCCCGCTTGTTTACCTCGGGTAATTCAAGGGAAAAATCCTTCAGTCCGATGACCCCTAGAGATTGTTTGCACCTAAGGGGATTTGAACCTTAGACCTGGGGGGAGATACCCCCCCCAAGGCCTTTACCACTTGAGCCAACCCCAAGCCCAATGTTTGACAAGTTTATGTCTGGCCATAATAACCTTTCTTTTCTTAGTAACAAGACATAATAAGGTTGTGCTCACACCAGATAACTGGTCTTGTAAACCCGACTTTTATTTCGAGCTGTCTTTGAGCAACTGGGGCTTCCTTCTGTGTATGGTCTCTTATGCCAACCACCTAGCTGTATATGTTTATCTATTAGATCCATACATGGGTATTGGTCAATGCCAAACAACAATCTAGGCACAATACTCCTAGAATCACATTCTATAAAAATTTATATATTACCAAAAGAAATTGTTCTTCAAGAGAGAACAACAATTAAAAGAACAATTTATATGCAAATTAGATAAAAGCAAATCAAGTAACTGATATGTTCTTCACAATGAACCATGTTACTCTTCCTGATCATTGTGAAAACATTCTTTACTCACTTGTATTATATACTCATTTTTAATTGGTATACATTTCAAGGGAGATTAGATGATATCGCAAGATTGATTTAGGAGCTTTAAAATATCTTATATCTCACTCGTAAACCTGCTCTTTGAAACATCCCAATTTGCTTGTAGCTCCACAATAAACCAATCACAAGTGGCAGTTATGATCTCATAATTGGCAAAATCTCCTTTCTGGAGAGAATGCATGAGTCACAACTGCTGTATCATGAAATTCGTACAAACGGGATTGACATGAGTTTTGCCTTTAACATATAAGAAATAGATTTATCCCTTCAGAAGAGATAGTAAACAATTTTCTACTATGTTTACAAAGTTTACCAAAGTCGCAGAGAAATAAGATCCTCTAAGGTTCAACATGGAAAAGTAGTTATTGAGAATACTTTCTCAAACGTCCAGAGACTGACTCAGAAGCAGGATCTGATGTCAATATGCTTCTTCCTTTGGTGCCCAAGGCTCCAGGATAACTATAATGAATGGAACAGATGCATACCATTATCCATAAATAGTAAGGGTGCAAATCGGTTGGTCTGGTCCGGTGATTGACCGAGCATTTTCGGTCCATCATTTTCCTGGACCAGACAGGTAGCTATCGGTCCGTTCGGTCTGGCTTAATTATTTTTTTATTTTTTTTATTTTTTAAATCAATTAATAAAAAAATTTATTTAAAATACTAAATTAAAATTAAGTGACTTATTGATGTGGATTATGTAACTAACTCAATAAAAAATTATTTTATATGGTCAGTGATAATAAATCAGAAGAAAATTACATTATTAATTTATATAATTACTATATAATTAGCTAATTGATATTATATATTAGTTAATTGATAGAATATTAACAAGTGTTAATAAAAAATTTAAAATTTTATATTGTTAATGGTGATAGGTTAGATAAAAATTACATAATAAATTGTACAATTATTATATAAATAATATATATAAAATTTATTTTTTATTTTTATTTTTCATTCGGTCCGGTCCGGGGTGGAAAAACCCTGGACTGGGACTGGACCAAAACTTTTCGGTCCTCTAAAACATGGACCGAGACAGACCTGTCTCAGTATTGGTCCGGTCCGGTCCAGCCTGAAACGATCGGTCCGGACCGACCGTTTATCACCCCTAATAAATAGCAAGACGTTACTCTACCCTCCCATGTATAGAAATGTTAAGTACATCAGTGTATATGGGACTGAATTATAGTAATAATTACTAGGTCAACTACATTGATTATAGCTGCCTTATATACCAGAATGTTCAAAAGGTGTCATCTTTTCCTCTCCTTTCTGAGTAAATTGAATCCTTAACATGGTATCAAAGTAAGATTATAGGTGACTTGGAAAGGATCAATATAGAAGACCAGTAATCTTATGGCCCAACTCTTCACTCTAGCAAGGATTAAGTACATTAGAGCTCTGCAGTCGAATCCTTTATTTTTTTTTTTCATTTCCATTTTCTTATGTTTAGCCTTCTTTTATTTAGTTTCCCTATTGAGGTTTGGTCTCACTTGTTGTTCGACAATGCAAGTGTGATGGCGTGCAATGATACTTGGGACACTGTTGTCACTGCATCATTTACATGGTGGACAGCAGAACCGGAACATGGTCTTTGTAGTGAAATCCCTTGGCTGAGAGGATAACTGACTCATGGAAATCAGGTACTTGCAGTGGGCTCCTGCGGCCAGTTGTCTTCAGCTGTCTGCAGTGGTGGTAGTAGTCTTTTTTTATGAGCATTGTCGCTCGCTACAGTATTCAAGGTGTGCTTGAATGTTGTGGTTGTCCATGGCTTTTGGTGTGCTTGAATGTTGTGTGGTTGTCCATGGCTTTTGTACTTTTGTCCTCTTGGTTATCTGTGCCTGTATTCTCCGCGCTTGTTGGAGTGAAGCTCTTGCGGCGGTTGGCTAGCTATTTTGGTAGCTGTCGAAGAATGCTTGAATTCCCATTTAAAATTGGAGAGAGGTGTTTGGTTATGAATGAAAACACAATTCTATCTCTGACTTAAGGATAACCGAGGATTCTTGGTTCGGATTATAGTGGAGGTTAACTTGGGCAATCAAACCCAGCCCACAACAGAGGTAACCCAGACCTGCAACCAATTCAACAAGGATCTGGAAACTTCAAGCTGGTTCAATTTTCAGTCTCATCGAGTTTTGGAAGGTTCAGACTGTTTGAGCCCGGTTTAGATAGTTTTTCAGCCAGTTTGGTTTTTTTCCCATCTGAGTAAGTTGAATTTTTTACCTATTTTGTTCGCTTTTGACCACTCTTGCCCTTTTTAGACCATTCAGCCTCAGTTTTTTTGTGCCATTTGCATTACCTCCTAGCTTTCTAGATCTCAGGATGTGCTGTCAACTCTGACCGAAGGAAAACCATAAATTGTAATTATCATTGTATATCAAAATGAGAGATGGGATCTTGTTGATTACTTCCTAGTTAACAAACTATTGGATGCAAAAATGGGTGTAAACAGTAAAAGATTTAGTCTGGATGGCTCTATCAAGTGCTTGAAAGCCTGGTTGGTAGTCAAAGCTTACACTCAAACATGTGGTGTTGATTATGGGGAGACTTTTCCTCATGTTACAAGATCTCAATTTGGATATTAATTTTCCTTGCCGCTAATCTTTATTGATTGTTGTTTCAATTGGATGGTAAAGATGTCTTCCTACACCTTGATTTGCTTAAGGGTAAAAAGGAGCAACCACATGGATTTGTGGCTTAGGGAAAGTACCGAGGTAATGTGAGCATCAAGTAAACTAAAGAAGGCATTATATGCCCTAAAACAATAACCGAGAGCATGATTTTGGATCATTTTTAAGGCAATAGTAGAGTTTGGTTTTTTACATAACCCAAATAGACCATTCAATATTTCATTTGCTTATGCCACCTAGCTGCATGTCGATACATGCTACATTTGTAGATTGTAGATGATATTGTGATTAATGTGAGCTACTCTAGACGTATTGCTAAGTTGAAATATTTTCTTATCATACTGAGATCTAATATGAAGTTGCTCCGTCTCGAAAAGGTATTACCACATCTCAGAGTAAATATGTTCTCGAATTTTCAGAAGAGATAGCTCTAAACCCCTAAGGGTTGGCTCAAGTGGTAAAGGCCTTGGTCTTGGTGGTATGCTCCCTCCAGGTTTAAGGTTCAAATCCTCTTGGGTGCAAACAATTTCTAGAGGTCATCGGACTAGGGGAACTTCCCCTTGAATTACCCGAGGTGCACTTTCAAGAAACTTCTTGCCGAGGGCCTGTACACCCTCGGGATTAGTCAGGACTTTGTTCTTGGACACCAAGTGCCAATTAAAAAAAATATATACATATATCTATTAGGAGCTTGACATATTGATGCTCCTTTGGATCCAAGTAGTGAGCTCCTTAAGGAATAAGGAGAATTACATGGAAGACTGAACAGATATTGTCGGCTTGTTGGAAAGCTAAATAATCTTCTTATTTTTTTTACAAGTAAAATAACATTTTATTGAAACTAGTAAACAGGCATAGCCCAAGTACACAAGATGTATACAAACAACATACACCTAGTTACAAATTAGAAGCTAGAAAATTATATAAGAAAATCATTTAAGCAGGCTCCATTAACAACACAGCTGAGGCCCAAACAAATAAGCTAAATAATCTTATTATTACTAAATATTATATCTTGTATGCAGTCAGTGTGGTGATCAATTGTCAGAAAGTTGAATATTGGAATGTCGTTAGCATATTTACCACCTAAAGTGAGCTCCTGATCTTGGTTAGTGTATAAACCGAATGAACATATTAAAGTGGAAGGATTCACTGATGCTGACTCAGCAGGCTCTCTCATTCAGATAGAAAAAACAAGTAAAAGGTAGTGTACATTTCAAGGAGGTAATTTGGTTTCATGGAAGAGTAAGAAACAAAAAGTGGTGATTGGGTCTACTGCAGGGTCATGTATAGGGCAATGGCTCGCACTTTTTGTGACCTAACATGTTTATAACTATTACGTCAACATTACAGATTAGTGCTACTCTATGTAACATAATGTTGTGAGAAATGAGGTATTATCTTTTCTTTTCCTTGTTGTACAAACCCATAACTGAAAAGAAAAGTAACTCTATATAACAGTTACCAGAGACAATGTTTCCTTATTTGAGTGCATTCCGAAAAATTAATTAAACTCCAAAAAACTTCAAAAAAAATATGTGATACCAAATAATCCAGCACCAATGATTCGATCCTATCAGCCAATACATTATATACTTGGGAAGACCAGATCATATCATAAGAAATATTATGCAAAGAGTACTGCTACATCCGCAAAGAGTACTACTACATCAAGCCACATCAGTTTGTGGGATTACTTTTGTGTAATTCCTTTGTGACTAGAGTATTTCCCTTATGCAAACAATCTATACAAAATTTGAAGCAACGATTTACTAAAAAGGCATTTTAAGTCACTCACATGACAATCTGAGTATCAGGCAGCAAAGAGGGGTTGGTTCTTAGAGAATAGTAGAGCTAGGGCCTATGCCAAGGGAATTGGGAATGGGGCAAAGTTGGGCCAAATTTATTAGGCCCAAAGAAAATTCAGCCTCTTCCAGTTGGATGGTTGTTATCCCACTTATTCTAATAATAATTATTTACTTCTATCTTATAATATGCTTTAAAGTTTTTAAATAGATGGAGCCGATCGTAGAGATTTGAGCCCAAGAACTCATGGCTCTATTGCTTAGCATATATGAGTCGCAACTATTTTAAGGATGAGACACAAGAAGAATACTTATAAATGGAAAAAGTTATCAAAGGGCGCGGTTGATATTGGCCAGCAGCCCAGAACCTAGAAATTTTCACCTAGAGCCCGTTTGAGCTTAAAATATAGGGCCAAACAGTGGGCCCAGCCAATGGATCCCAACCTAACCCAGTTTGTGTACACTCCAAGCAGCAAGCAATTCAAAGCATCTCTTCTCCATTACCTTTTCAACAAATACCTGTAAACATTTTTTTCTCTCTTAAACAGCAAGTTACTCCAAGAACTACAAGCTTTTAATACCAAAATTCAAGACTTATAATATGTCGTTGTTGTAAACATGCAAGGCATATTCAAAACTATTCCAAATCACCAAACCATAATTCTCTTGCTTTCATCATACACAACCATCAGTTCTCACTTCTAGCGTTATCATGACATAACATCCATATTGCACTAGTAAAACGAAAAAACAATCTTTTCTAATAAGCAGTTGTGTAAAGAGCAGTAAAAACGATAAGTTTTATAACTGCAAGGGGGAAAACTGCAAGTAGTTCGATTTTCAAATGGAGCGAAAGAACTGTAACTCACCAGGTACATGATGACCAGAACCTAAGTCAGTTCCACAGTCCATGAAAATAGCACCTTCCAACATCTTGTTCTAAAAACAATAAGCAAGGGTGTCAGGTCAAGTAATAATGTGGTAGCTTATTCAATAATATGTAAAAAAATTAAAGAATCAAGTGCAAAATTATGAAGAGTTTGACAGTTAATTATAAGTGATTCTACTCAAAAGATTTAGAGATTTAGCTTTCCCATCAAATGATTTTTTGAAAGTAGCTTTCATATCAAAAGAAGTGAAAAAGTAGGCAAATTTCCATGATGAAAGCAATAACATGCGCAGATGACAGTACCAGCAATAACATGATCAGATAACATGTGCAGGAAGAAATGAAGAGAAGTCTTACAAGCTATCAAACAGACAGAATGGTTAGCCCCTAACCATAATTATGCAGGAAATGTCAACACGGGTTTGGGTTTGATATAAATGGGTTTGGGTCAGAACAGGTTGACCCGATAAGACACGATTAATAAATGAGTCAATTGCAGGTCAACCCGCAAAATCTGCAATCAATCCGTATAACATGACTAAATTCTATTTTTATATTTTACAACTGTTTAGTCTTACTCGTTTCTTTTTTGTTGTTGGGAAAATGTGATATTAATATTAGAATTTGACCATGTTACATCTCAAACTATTAAACTTTGTTGTTAATATGTAATTTTATTTTTTAAATATATAAATTTACTTATATATTATTGGTTTGGATATTGATAATAAAATATTTTATCATGAAGTGAATTGTAATTGTGAATAATTTATATGGTTATACTTGTATTATATATGAAATTATATTAATTGGGTTAAAAAATAAGTATACAGACCAGCTCACCCATTTATATGAAATGAGTTAATTGAGTCACGTCCAAGTTAACCCAATAAAAGTTAATTATTAAACGAGTTAAACAGATCGTGTTATGTTACCAGTTATTTATACGGGCCGTGTTAGGGTTTTAGGATCTGACCCTTTTAATTAAACGGGTCGTGTTTGGGTTGACATATAGTCTAATACTCATAACTGACACGACACGAACACGAATTGCCACCACTATTCATAATGACAATTTTTTCTTCCCCATATGCAAGAAAGGCATTGGACCTATTCGCCCTATGAACATAGTCATTAAAAATTAATAATGCTACAAGAATATATGTGACTGTCCTCAACAACAGCATCTTTGGGAAAAGAGTCTCGGGTATTTTGCATGGAGAACTCAACAAATATTTCCATGAAAGTGGTGATGAGATTGAAGCTCCAAAGTCTCCTGGGATAAAGGTTTCTTCATTTTTTCCTTAAACACTCGATGAACCAGGAATTATGCTGTTTATTGATGACTACAGTGAGATTTTTTTTCCTAACATATCCCTCTTCTACAAACTCCAAAAACCTTGAAACGAAGCAAGGGAAAAGATCATATTTCAGGGCTTATTCCATCTTCTTGTATTTTTAAATCATGTGCTGAATTTATCAATATTCAGATGGTCAAAAGGTCTTTGAAGACATACTTCTATTTCCCAGTTGAGCGATAAGAACACAGGTGTGAACCCATGCATTGGCAAGTTTCCCAAAAAATCTCTAAAACTTTATTTTTAAGGTTTTCTATTCATTATTTTCATACTTAAACACCCCCCCCCCCAAAAAAAAAAAATACCATGAAAAAGGGAAAAAAAAAATTGTTTCTACCCTTGTAGAACAAGTCGGACATATAGGCCATACATACATCCAGTAACCTTGCCCTTCAACTCAAACAAAAGTATCATTCATTGGCATGTAAAAAGACAACTGCGATTTTGCACTGGATATTAGTATTGTTCAACAAGGCAATTGCTTCTGAGATACCCACATTCTTTTCTTTATATATAATAACTATTCCTTTTATCTTAAAGCTTGAAGTAGTCATATTTTAATTCTACACTCAAAAGCAATGGTTCCTGAACAATTTGGCAGTCATTTACGCGTGCTTTTTTCCACCTTAGCATCACTTAAAAGTGCTTAAAGGCACATCACTTTATTTATTTCAACAAAAAGGCTCTAGCCAACCTTGTGACTATTAAGAAACATTTGATACCATCGTGCAATCTTTTGTATTGCAGTAATATGTCAAGACAAAACTATATACCGAGGCCACTTCTTTGTTTAGTAGTAAGATTGGATCCACGTATTGAAGAAACTAACCCTGAAAGTTATTTTCATTCTATACCCTATTTTTAACAAAGACTCTAACACCCCAGCCCACATTCATAAAAACGAATAACCCACTTAGAGGCAGGTGCAGGGAAAATTAGGTTGGTATAGGATGGGTAACACCCTTAACTAGACAACGCATGACAAGATTGTATAAACCTTGACCCAGCTGGCAAAGGATGTCAAGATTTTTCTTTTATGAATAATGCATGTCAAGATATAACAATGATTGTACGCTATCAGGTTACCAGCAAACAAATAGCAATGTTTCCAATACCATAACTAGTTAAATCATTCTGTGTTCACAGCATGCTTATCAGAAAACAAAATTACAGAGTCAGAAGCTAGCATCTCTATACACGTGCATTTTTTTTCGAAAATGCAATATTTGTAGATAACTAGATATAGGTTCCAGACAATACATATGCCTCAGCAATTAGAGAGTAAATTGATAAGTTGCATCCACAAGAAATTTGTATATTTATCCGCATGTTTAAATTTACAAATTTCCAATAAAAGCCTTTCTTTCTATAGCAATTTCTGGATTACTGGATGATTTTTTAAATAGAAATAGAAAAAGAATGAAATAGAGTCACTCTAAGGTTCACAATAAGGCATGGAATGGAACCACTACAAAGGAGTCCCTGAGTTATGAGGGAAACTTTGAGCGCATATTGATCATGGGTTGAGAACGGGAATTGAACTCTTAAGTGATCTAATCTGCCATTGTTCCTCAGTGGCTCAGTGGAAGAGCGGTCAGCTATTAGCTGCCTGGCTGTAGGTACATACGGTAATAATCCAAAAAATCAAGGTTTGGCTATTGCAAAAATTTGCAGCCACAGGAAATTGGTAAAATTAAGCCCAAATAATTTAGGCATAACTCTGGTACAGGCTGTGTGGCAGTGCTAAATAATTATTGTTAACTGATTCTCTTAAGCGAAGGACTAAGCAGATTTTACAATGACTACTCCAATTAAAATGGAGATCATACACCAAATAAAAAAGAAAATTAAATCAAAGTTCAAAGACCATCTAAATATTGATAAAGGCATACTTACCAACGGTAATGTCAATTCACTGTTAGCAACCAGACACGATCTTCCAGATCCAACAGCACCCTCACCATAACCTCGAACACTGCCAAGACCCCCAATTGCGAATGCTTGGTAAGGAGCCATGTCGCCTACAATGGAACCACCTGTCAAGCTGTCATAGGAAACATAAGAGTAGCAAAGTAGAACAAGTATATAAAACCATATTTAGTTATCCATAAACCATAGAAAGCACATAGGGGCACTAAGGAAAGCCCAGCATGTTTTCAAATTGGGGTAAATGAAGCTTCCGCTGTAGGGTAGGCCTCATGCTTTTGAGCACAATCAGTTGATTCTGTTTATACAGATTAACACTCACCAAGTTCTTCACACACTTTACTAAGGTCCCTCTTCACCATTATGGCAAAAGCCATTCTCCTTTTTACACTTCTCCTTCCTTTTCAAGAAATTATCAGTTTCAATATCTAACATTTTTTTTGTAAGTAAAGTTTCAATATCTAACCTAATAACATTTCCAAATAACCTAATGCTTTTAGTAAATTTTTGTGATTCATTTAGTTCACACCCTCACACACATCCTGCATTCTACTTTTTTTCTCAGTAAAGAAGAAATTGCAACAGCTAATTGTGACTGTCTAAAGATACAAGGAAATCATGAATGCTTGTGCCATTAAAGTTCTAAAAGCTTCTCTAATATTCATATTCATTTCCTCAATGCTTCTTGCTTCCCTTCATTCCATAATTTCATGTTTCTGCTTCTCACTTCGGCATACCACTCTCCCCACCGACTCCAGAAACTATGCAGTATCTCTCCAATACAGAAAATAAATGTAACGCACCTTGCTAAAAGAAATGCTGGCCCAAGTTTGACTCCCTTTGAAGCAACAAATTTAAACCGATTGAAGATTAGCCACTTAGATAGAACCGGAATCCCTTGCTCTATCTGCAGACTAAACTGAATTCAAGACAAACTTGCAGTTAGCAGAATACATCGGACTGGAACCTAAGACATACAAATCCAATTTAGTCTAAGAATCTCATATCATAGATTAACAGGGGAAGAGAACTCACACGAGAAAAACTACATTCATCTGCCTTTGCAAAACGAGATTCTTGCCTTAACACTACCATACTGTCATGGACATTGCCACTGCATAGCAAGTGAATCACAGAAAAGTTTAGAAATCATATCAACAAATTTTTTAAATACTAGACTTACTTGACAACTACCTGCAAGTCACAGGAAACCCATCAAGATCTCTGCTTATTGAGCGGCCATCATCATTCACCGGACGAACATGCTGCACAGGATTGCAGTAAATAGTTTCGAACTGTTAAGGACAGACAGAAAAAACTGCAGATGAATGTAATACATGAAAATAGACGCCTAAAAAATACTGATAACATCACAGCGGACCTCAAATTTTATGCTGGTTGCACTGCTCCATTTGGAACTTGCTGGCTCATTCAGATCCAAACCAACTGATAATCGAGACAAATTCACACTCCCACTGCCTGAACGAGAGAAATTGTCCATGGGAACACCATGGACCCCAATCTCAGGTGAAATTGAGTGCTGGGAGGAGAAAAAAAAAATTCAAAGAAAGAAAGCAGAAAGTTACAAACTATGAGATCATGGCACAATTTCAACTCAAAATAATTGGCATTTCAAATTATCAATTTTGTTTTCTTAATTTAGATCAAACAGCTTTGGAAATTCCCCTTAAAGCTCAGTTCAAATTTACCTATCTTGTCAAGTTTTCTTGCACAATAACAACAATAAAAAGCAACAATATGATAACAAAAATAAAGCAGAAATAGACCTGAATAATAAAAGACTGTTGAGCAAGCCATTCAGGTCTCGGCCTCCTATAAGCTACCAAGACATTTGAATCATACAGGCCCTTGTCCCATGATACATCAAGCTTCTCGCTTCCACCAAATAAGTTCGGGTGTTTAATGTAAAGACTGAAACAAACAAACTGAACGAATTATTACACCAGTTAAATGGTTCTACACTTGTTGAGATAGTTAAACTAAAATAATATAAAATGTTACTTATCAAAAAAATATAAAATGTTTCTGATTTCAGGTTCCACACTTTTTTGGTTCCAGAAACTAGAAAACCAGCACAAACAATTGATCTGGGCATTGATTTAAACCATTAATGAGAAAACCCAAAAATTGTGGCAAAGTGTTTTCGGTTTCCTAACATTTTCTCATCAATAAAACATGATATATGTTTGTAAAACCAATGAAACCATAGAGATTGAGAAAAAAAAAAAAAATAGAGACAACAAACTTTACATAAATAAGAGGAAAGAAATTCAAAACGAAAATTGGAGCAGTCCATTCTCGTCATGATCGATCCAAAAAAAGTTACCTCCCAATTATCAGAGATAAAGGACTACCAGTGCTCCTGTTAAAAAAAAAAAAAAGGAAGCGAGAAAGAAACCAATTACTGAATGAAAAGTTCTGGGCAAGGAAGAAAACGGAATCAAAGAATGAAAAAAGCAAAAACCTGAAAGGAGTAAGCATCAACGAAGCGCATAGCTTGTGAGTGAGATCAACATTAACATCAATCTTGGCTGTCACATACGAAAAGAGGAAACATTACTCATCACCATGAATGACAAACAAACAGCACAACTGCAACCATATATCCGACCCGAATAATTGAAACGCTACTGGGTTATTTGCAATGGGTTCAAGAGAAACAAAAAAGATAAGATTGAGTACACTGACCTTTGCCAGCATGGATGCTCTTCTGAGCTCCCATCTAATCACCTGTGCATTAACCATTAAATTTACACCGGAAATTATTAAGTGAAAGACAGATTGCGTGGATGAAAGACTGTTCGGTGTTTAAGGGAGAAGAAACAAAGTTCCTAGCTTGTGAAGTTTGTTATCCCTTTGGCCTTTGCTTCTTCATTGTTCTTACCTGCATGTGAGATTGCAATGGATAATTGCATATATACTTTTTATCTTTTCCCCCTCTTCTTCTATTCCATTTTACATTTCCATTCAGATAATATAAAATAAGAGTACGGGGAAGAAAGTAGAAACCCTAACAAAACTTTTATATTTAATTGGCATTTTTAAATATTATTTTAAATATTGTTTTCCCTCTTCTTCTTCTTTTTCTTTTTCTTTTTTATAGAAAATGTTTAGAAATTCTTCTCTTTTTATTTTTAGTAGAAAATGTTTAGAAATCGAGTCTCTATGCTTTAAAGGCCTCAAGTGTGAGTAAAAGGAATATATGAAGTAGGCTTACAATATTTGATGCTAATTTAATGTAATCCGAAATATTTATACAGATAACAATAAATAACATAAAACGTGTCACATTTTCACATCTAAAACTCTCAAATTCGAACAAAAATAGATGCAACCTTTTCCAATTAAATACAACTACCGAAGCTTTCTAAAAGATAATATCATAAGAAATTTCAATGTTTTATAAAAATAGTCGATACACCATATTTCACTAATCAAAGTCACAAGAATGCCATGTAGGGTGTATATATACATATTTTTTAACCAATAATAAGTGCATAATTAGAACTGTAATCAAACTAAGCAAAGCCGGTCCTTGAATTGCCGATGAACGGAGCCCAAGCTCGAGATTTGTATATAATGTTTGTTCGAGCTCAGTTTGGTGAGCTAAGATTCCAACTTAAGTTCGAGCTCAACCCAAAAACTAGCTCAAGTGCCGAGCTGGCTCAGTTCGAGTTGTTTATTTTAAATAAAACATATAAATTTAGTATAATTTTTACAACTTACAAGTAGAACATCTATTGAATTAAAAAATTATAAATAATTAATATGTAACTAACTGATATGTATCCATAATAACAATATATTATATATCAATATTTCATATATATTTTCAACATATTAGTATATGAAATTATTAAATCTTATTGAGTAACTATTGTACAAATTATAAAATATAACTATGAAATATATTCAATATATAGGCACACTTGACTAGGCATAAGTAATTACGTTACATACTATATATTTAATTATAAAAGATGTTATGCTTGTATTATTAACTAATATATATGTATACATATACAGAGGTGTATGTAAATATTTATCAATGTATGAATGAGCTTTAATCAAGTCGACTCAAACATAAACAAGTGAGCCTTAACGAGTTTTAGCTGAGTCGAGTCTAGTTTAATCGGGTATGTGTTATTTACTAATCGAACGGGTATCTGCTTTCATAAGCTTTTTAGGTCACAAATTGAATTTGATTCGAGTTTAACCGGGCGAGTATTGAGCGAGTTATTGAACAAACGGGTTCATTTACAGCCTTATATATAATGGTTTCTCAAATTGAATGCGAACTTTCTTAGACCAAAAGTCTTTTTTCCCACATTCCTTGATGCATCTTTTTCCATTTGGGATGTGTTTGTTTCACTGTAAAAAGATTTTTTTATATATAGTTATTTAGGTTTTTTGGGGTTCAAATGTGTTTGGAAAAGCCAATCAAACAAATAACAAGATTTTAACTTTTGATTTAAAAAATTTCCATGCATCTAGGTCCTGACATTCGGTCTCCTAGCTTGCGCTGAGGAACTTTATCTCTTACGGTAGGCAAGATTTGTCTTCTAGTCTTTTGACTAAGAAGGGTTGGAAGGAGGTTTACTGGGCAGGAGAAAAGACAAATGGCTAAAGAAATAATCAAAAGGTGGAGTACATTCAGTTTGATAGAAGAGAAACAACATGAGATCAACCTTGATATCACTGCTGATGTAGTGGTTAGAAGATGAGGAAAGTAGTGCTTGATAGGTCTGGTGGTATCAGGCAAACCGATTAATAGGGAAGATTTCAAGTCTAAGATGTTAAAGGTTTGGAGACCGAATGGAACAACGATGTCTATGGAAGTTGGCATGAACATGTTTATGATTGAGTTCCAATATGAGGACTTGCTGAAGGTGCAAAAGGGTAGACTGTGGTCTTTTGAGCATAACCTATTATGTCTAAAGACGTTGATCGTCGATAGGGTCCGAAAGACATGATCTTAGAGAAGGAGTCTATGGATGCCATTTCACAATATTCTATTCGAAGGCATGACCAGAGAAATTGGCACACAGATTGGTAGTAAGGTTGGCGAGGTTGAGGATGTGGATGTGGATGAAGAACGTATCGGTTGGGGACCTTTTATGAGGGTGAAAGTGGCCATTAATATTACTAAACCTCTTATGAGAGGGATACTTCTTAACTTGGATGGGAACAAAGTCTGGGTTTCATTCCTCTATGAAAGGTTACCATCATTTTGCTTCAAATGTGGAATAATTAAACATGAGGAGAATGGATATTTAGTAGACTTTACTACGAGTTCCATGCATGGCAACACTCAGACTCAATATGGGGCTTGGCTTAGAGCCTCGATGGTGAGAGATGGGCCTAAAACCAATCGTAGTGGCAGCGGAAGGAGGGAGAAGATAGCTACACAAAACTCAGAGCTGCATGGAGAATATGATGACGTGGCAAGTTGGAAGTTGCAAGGCTAATTCTGGAAAGGATGTGGGAGGTGCTGAAGAGGTGGCAGAATCAGTGGAATTACCTAGCAAATCAGGAAGATATCAGGAAAGTTTCCATAGAGAAGATATGGTGGATATCAGGGGTCAAACTCCAAATATGAAAGGTAGAAATTTGATTGAAATTTTTTCACAGGAGGAAGGAGCTGATGTATCTAAGGTGATTGAGAGATCTGAGGCAATCATGGTGGTGAATGCTAAGAGGGTAATTGATAGAGCTGATATGGACAAAAGTTATAATGTGACAATTCAATTAGAAACTTCTGAACTTATTAGTAGGGGAGGCTTAGATGGTAGTCCATTAACTCAGCACAGGGATGGTAAAAAAGTTTCTCAAGTAAACAGCAGCATACCAACTAGTGAAGGAATTATGAGCACTAAAAATAACTTGAATAAGTCCATGGTGGGCAGGTGGAAGAGGAGGGCTCGAGATAATAATGTTATGTCTTTAGACCACACAAACATGAGCTTAGGCCACATATCCCATGAGAGCCCAAAGGCAAGTAGGAAAAGGAAGAGAAGAGGAAGGGGAAAATGAGTTAACTCAGAGTCTAAGAGGAGTAAATGTTTACAGAATGAGAATGTGGAATACACCAATTCATTAGCAGTGGGTGGTTCCCAACCCTGTCAAATGCAATGAGTCTATTAGTATGGAACTGCAGAGGGCTTGGGAACCCTTGGATAGTTAGAATACTTAGTCTTTTGACTAACGATAAGTGCCCCAATTTGGTGTTCCTGGTGGAAACCAAAAGCTCAAAGAACTGTACGGTAGAAATAAGATGAACCCTGAGATTTGATTGCTATTTTGCTATAGATAGCTTGGGATGCAATGGTGAACTTGCATTACTATGGAAGTTTGAATGGCAAGTGAGTATTTGCAACTATACAAGGGTGCCATTGTTTAGGAACATGAGAATGGCCCCGCCTGGATGTTCACAGGTTTCTATGGTCATCCTGACACTTCTAAGAGGGATGATAGTTGGAAACCTATGAAATATCTTAAACCACCATCACTTATGCCTTGGATTTGCACTAGGATTTCAATGAGATATTAAGCCAAAGTGAGAAGTTTGGGGTAGCATTCAGACCTAATAGACAGAAGGAGTCCTTCAGACAAGTAGTCGAGGATTGCTTACTAAATGACATTCACTCCTCTGGGTAGAAGTTTACTTGGTCAAATAATAGGCATGGAATGACATTCACTCCTCTAGGCAGAAGTTTGCAAAAGAAAGGATTGATCGAGCCATGGCCAACAAAGAATGGAATGACTTGTTTCCAAATGTAGTTTGCAATGTGTTACCTACAATGAAGTCAGACCATTCACCCATCCATATCAACATGCAAATGAGTGATCCAAGGAGAAGAAGGTCTAATTTGGTATTTAGAAATGAAGCTGCTTGGGAGTTAAGGGAAGAGTGTTCTAAGACTATAGAAGTAGCTTGGGACAAAAGGCCTGTGGGTGATAATGGGGCCTCCATGATTAGATACAAACTTGAGCAATGTCCAAGAGCTCTTCTGAAGTTGAACTCAACTAAGCAGAATCAAGGTGCCAAGGTAGTTAAAAGAGGAATGGCCAGGATTGGAGAGCTTCAAGAGCATGGATATGGTAATCATATTTCAAAAATTCAGGAAATTTAAAAAGAAGTGGATCATTCTTTGGTAGAAAAAGATCTGAGGTGGAAGCAACGAGCCAAGCAGCACTGGTTGAAGCATGGGGACAAGAAGGAAAGCTAATGCAATCAGAAGCATAATTGACCATAATGGAGTCACACTAAACTAAGTAGAATAACATTGGTTCTCTTTTTATAGGTTTTTTCTCTGATCTCTTTACCACTTCTTTGCCTACTAATCTTGAGAGGTGTTTTCATGGTTTGGCCCCTAAGATTACTGATGACATGAATGAAAGGCTAATGTTGAAATTTATTGAAGCGAAGATGAGAGAATCAATCTTTCAAAGGAATCCAATGGGCTCACCAGGTCCTGATGGTTTTCCAGCTCAGTTTTACCAAAACGACTGGGATGTGGTAGGAAAGGAAGTCTGTAAATTCACTCTACATATGCTCAATCAGGGTGGATCTCTCCAAGATGTCAATGATATCTTCATCACCCTCATTCCCAAAGTCAAGAATTCTAAGAGATTGGCTGATTTTAAGCCTATTAACCTATGCAATGTAATTTACAATATTGTCTCTAAAACTCTAGCTAATAGGATAAAATCTATCCTACCTGACATTATATCTTTGAATCAGAGTGCATTTTTACCTAAAAGGCTAATTTTTGACAATATTTTGGTGGCTTATGAGACTCTACATTCCATGAACTCTCGGATGAAGGGGAAGACAGGGTTTATGGCTCTAAAGTTGGACATGAGTAAGGCCTATGATCGAGTAGAGTGGTATTTTGTGGAAGCTGTGATGACCAAGATGGGGTTTAACCAACGCTGGATTACCCTTATTAGATCCTACATATCATTAGTCTCTTATTCCATTTTGGTTAATGGAGAACCTTAACAGAAATTCATACCTTCTAAGGGACTTAGACAAGGAAATCTCCTATCTCCCTATATGTTCATTCTATGTGCAAAAGTGATATCTTCTCTTTTATCTAAGGTTGAAGCTTGTGGAGACATAACCAGTGTTCCAGTTGGTAAAGGCCCCACCAGAGCCAGTCATCTAGTTTTTACAAATGATAGTCTCTTATTTCGCAAGGCTAATCTTGAAAAGTGGGGGCGTGTGTTTCAGATTCTTGAATTGTATGAACTAGCTTCTGGACAAGTCCTAAATAAAGAAAAGACTTCAATTTATTTTAGCAGAAACATGGCTACTGAGGCACAAAGAACAATCCTAAGGATGGCTGGGGTAAAGTCTACTGGAGTTTTTGAGAAATATCTTGGGTTACCTACAGTGGTGGAAAGATTAAAGATGGCAGCTTTTCACTCTCTTATTGATAGGAACTTGGGCAAGAATTGCTACTTGTAAGACAAAGTTCCTGTCAGCAGCAGGGAAAGAAGTGTTGTTAAAGGATGTTCTTTAAGCAATCTCTAACTATACCATGGGGATTTTCTTACTCCCTTTCTCAATCACTCAAAAACTAAACAAGCTGCTTAAAAAGGTTTTGGTGGGGATACAATAAGGATCACTCGAATATTTAGTGGATGAAATGGAACCAAATGAGTCATTCAAAAGACAAAGGGGGGCTGTGATTTAGAGATTTCAAGAGTTTCAATTTGGGCATGCTTTCCAAACAAAGTTGGAGAATAATTCAGAATCCAAATTCTTTGCTGGCTTAGGTTTTCAAGCAAAAATATTTCAGGAAGGTAAATATGTTGGAAGCTAAACTGGGGCTAGTGCCTTCTTATGCTTAGAGGAGCATTTATGCAAGTTTGCAGCTACTAAAAAAGGGGCTATATTGGAGGACTGACAATGGCAAAAGTGTAAACATTTGAATAGATAGGTGGAAGCCAAGACAACAATCTTACAAAGTGGTATCATTTAGAGCTGGTTTAGAATGCTGTGAGAAAGTGGCTGATTTAATTGATCCTGATCTGAAGCAGTGGAAGGAAGAGTCACTGCAACAGCTATTCTCTACTTAGGACGCTCAGTTGATCAAGTCCATACCAATTAGCCTTGGTGACAGGGCATATAAATTGGTATGGTTACATACTATGGATGGCAAGTATTCTGTTAGAAGTGCTTATCACATCCACAGAGAGCTTGAGACTAGTAATGAAGGAGAATCATCGAATGGGCGGGTGGGTCAGGAAGGTTGGAAAGCAGTGTGGAGAATGAAGGTTCCAAATGCAGTGAAGATGTTCATTTGGAGGGCTTGCAATGAAGCTCTCCCCACTCTATCCAATTTAAGGAAAAGAAAAGTGGTTGAGGACAGCTTATGCCCCATTTGTAGATTGGAGCCTGAGACCTCAGGACATTTTTATGGGAGTGTGGTGCTGCTAGAGATGTGTGGAGCCAAAGTTACAGAAAAGACCAAAAGATAGTATGCCACAGTGTAACGACCTGACCCAATAATTCTAATGTCAGAATATTGATAATTTTTATTGGGCCTAAATTATATTTAATGGGCTATATTGGATAAGTCAATGAGCGATATATTATTGAAGTTGATTAAGAATTTTAATTAAACTTAATAATTAAGTTAAATCTCATTTATTATTTATTGAATGAGTTAAACTTATTTTAAAATTTAAAAAGTGGCTATTATAATTTTTTTTAATTTAAAATCATTACTGATTGTAGTTATCTAGACAATCTCAATCATTCTCAATCAACTATTTAATTGTAAAATATATTTTTAATTCAAACTCTAATCTCATCTGTTGATATTATCAGAGTCCAACCTGAACTTTTCGTCGTCCTTTTCCAAATTTCTCTATATATCTTTCCCCTTCACGATATCTCTCTAAGGTTATCCTCTCTCTATCCTTCTCTCAATAGTTTATTAGTTTATTCTTTATCAATCTCACGTTAGCAGATAGGTAGGCTTAAGCAAGAGATGATGACTGACTATTAATAACCTTCTCGTGTAACCCTTTATATCAAGTGAAAAGAATGTCATTCTAATGAAATATTATTATAGCTTTTCAAAAAGTATGTTCAAACTTTTTTTAAATAAAATATCATTTATGCCCAATTGGCTTGAAGTCTTCCCGTCATCTTTGTTTTCTCTCACTCTCTCTCCTTAATTCTCTCTCTATCTTTATTGGTTACGTACGTACGGGCAAGGATGAATATTGTCATGAATTTCACTTAAATTTGCCATTGGACTTAAGATATGGACTTGATGAAATTATATGAGAAATTGGCCCAAGAAAGGGTAGGTCATACTTTTAGGATTTTCAGATCTTTAGGAATTTATAAAATTTAGGTTAATTAAATATTTCGGATTTATAATTAGTTGGTATGCTCCTTATTAGTAATTTACAGGGCAATATGTTTATTTTATAGGTAATCAGTCATACCTCAAAAATATTGGATCAGCTATACGAGATAAATAACATGATCATACCCTTACACGTATGTACAATAAACGACATGTCTTTTATAAAAATATTATGCATGTACGCCTCCATTAGAAACCCCTTTTTAAGTATCCAAGTTATGATAAAATTATGAAAATTCATGATTTCTCGTGAAAAATTATGCATTAAGTTATTTATAAAAATTCATGATTTTATGAAAGGAGTTATGCATCAAAAGATTTATGAAAAGACATGATTCTATGTAATAATTATGCATTAAAATATTTATGAAAATCCATGCATTATTTTATGTGAAGATTTATGTATCAAAATCTTTATAAAAAATCATAATTTTATGTGAAGAAACATGTATCATGAAAATTTATGAAAGAATGCGATTTCATTTGAAATCTATAATATGATATGACAAGTATGCAAGCGATTTTTTTTTTTAAATCTATGATGTGATAAGTATGCAAGTATGATTATAATGAAGTATGAATGATAAGATATGTAACGGCCTATATTATGATATAAAGATGGTACATATGTTATGGGCATATTACATTGCCAGGTTGTACATGCTGGTAGTGCACCCAATATGTCTTATTTATGCATGGATTCTACAACCCGCGGCTATGGGCGGAACCGGAATCTACATAAATTCGCTAACCCTAACTCACGGGTGTTAATCGTGGGTATCGACCTATGATAAGTGAAAGATCAGTTCATTTTCATGTTCATGTTATTTACGTATGTATTTATGAATATGCACGTTTTCAAGAAATCTTATGTTTACTGTATGATGTGTTACTAATTGAGTATTCAACTCATTTTTATATATTTTTATGTTTTTAAACCACCTTAGGTAATGACATTTATGGGGATGAGACTATAGGACAAGACTTGACCCACGGAGGTGAGGCAGAGGCCTCGATAGTTTATGTCATATTCAGTTTATGATTTAAGATTTAAATAAATTATTTTTATAAGCACATAAGACTTTAGTTTTTTTTTAAGTAAGTGCTTCCGCAGACTCTATTTTGAATTTTAAATACTTAATAAAGTTTGTTTTATTTATGGAATCTTTCGCATCTGGCGCGTCATTAGAAGAAAAGTTTTTAGTCAAATTTAGTAGCACACTAACTCCCTGAAAATTATTTTAAAAATGACTTTATTGGGAAGCGGGGTGTTATACACAATGAGTTATTTCTTGATATCTGGAACAATATAGTTAATCTTCTCAAACAAGAGGAACTTAAGGAGGCTGCTATAATATCGAGATTGATTTGGACTAGAAGAAATGAGTTTTCACATGGGAAAGGCTTCAAACATTCTACTCTTCTGCTAAACAAGGCTAGTGATGAATTGGAGTTATTTAAAAGCTCAAGACAATCATCTCAAAAGAGATCCATTCAAATGGCACCTGTGTAACTTAAGTGGCAGAAACCAAGGGAATGAGTATACAAACTAAACTGGGATGCTGTAAATAGTGCAGAACGCAGAATTAGCATAGGTGTGATTGCTAGGGACTTTAAGGGATAGGTCATGGCACTCTTAAAGCCTCAAGAAGTCAGAGTGGTAACTCATTTGATGCAGAAGCTCATTCCCTGGTGTTAGCTGTTGTTTTTTGCAAAGAAATGGGCTTAACACAGATCATTGTAGAGGGTAATGCATTGCAAGCGGTGAACTTGTTGAAGAAGAATAAATCAAACTGGAGTTTAAGGGGTTTACTAATAGAGGATGCAAGGAGAATTCTGAATTCTTTCGCCTATTGGTTAGTGACACATACCAACAGAAGTGCTAATATGGCTCCTCATCACCTTGCTAAATATGCTCTCAATTTTGATGAAGACTTGTTTGATTTGGAGGATTATTCTCAATGTATTCATTCCATTGTTTTAAGTGAGATGTTGTAAATCTTTAGCATTAATAAAGATCAGTTTCATTTAAAAAAAAAAAAAAAAGGAATAACAATTCCGGTCTTAGAGAACTCAAGCCTTCTTTTTCTTGAAATTGGTTTCTAACTAAATAAAATTGGAAACTGATTTCCAATCCTACACAATAATTCTCAAAGTTTTAAATAACAGTGTTCTTTCTCTCCTCAAGTCCCTCTCTATAGGTGTAATTGGTCTGGTTCAGTCCAATTTTATACATTTTTTAGAACCGAACCGGTATATATTGATTTTGAAAATTTAAGAACCGATACCAGACCAACTCACTACTGAAATCGAAACTTCCGATTGTTCGATTTCGGTCTGATCCGGTTTGATTTTTCCAGTTTTACGAATTATCTATGTTACTAATAATATTATGTTTACATATACTACACTATTAGTCTATTTATATTATTGTGTAAGTATATTATTTTATAATAATTAACACATACTAGTATAGTATTGAATTTAATATAGTTTATAAAAGTTCTAGATTTTTTATATGAATATATATGATCAAATGTGTAAAAATGTATTTACAAAAAGAATATATATATATTATAATTTATTATGCCAAAAATATATTTATCATTGATATATATATTAAAAGTAAGTTTAAATTTACAACTTAAATTAATTATTATGTTTAAGTTTAAAATTTTATGTTATATTAATTTTATATTATAAGATTAAAATTTAGATGTTATATCAAATGTTACATTAAAAATTATAAGGTTAATTTTTATGTTATATCACATGTTATATTAACTTGGAACCTGGTAGGTCCACAGATGAATTCCACCGAAGGTGACCACTGAAAAGAGTAAATTTGTTTTTTTTTTTTTAGCTTTTTTTTCATACATTTTTTTTATATCTTTAAATATTGGTTTTTTTTAAAAAAATTCACAATATCATTTAAAAATATTTCCTTAATCACTAAGTAAAAAAAAAAAAAGAATCGGTGGAGGGTTTCGGTAAAAAATTTTTATGGGCATAGCATTTTCCTATTAACTTTATTATAAAATTAATAGATTTGAATAATAAGATTAAAATTTCATGTTATATGAATGAGCAATTTAACATATAATATAATATAGAAAGTATAAATATCTACACTCATCTGATTCTAGTTTTTAAAATATGAAAATCGGTATCGTACCAATTTTGGATCAATATTGATTCTTAAGAACCAGTACCGTACCAAACCGCTTATAGGTTAGACCAAATCCATCTATTCAGTCCGGTCCGATTCGATTTAATCAATTTTTTTTTTTTTGTTTTTTAACACCCCTATCGCTCTCTCATATTTCTCTCATCTCCTGAATCTTCCTCCCCTCCCTCGCAAACCTTTTTTTTTTCATTTCTTTCATTTACGACTAAATGCTTTTTATTTATCTTTTATAGTGTGGTATCTTTTTACATTTTTACATTTTTTAATTTCTTTTATTTTTAATTTTATATTTCTAACATTTCTTGGAGTTTTAAAATATTGTTCTATATTTTCATTTTTTTTACATCATGTGGCATAACATGTTAGCACAATAAATAGTACTTTACCAATATATTTATAACGAAATGACCGATTTGATGACTTTCGTTTATTTTTATATATATTTGGATATATTTTCTAGATTTGTCATCTGATTGGACTTCACAGGTTAGGGTCATTACACATATGATCGGTATGGAAGGTGAAAAAAATGTTTATATAGTGTGATACACATGATCCGCACAACCAAGTCAATCAAGAATCAGATCTAACGGCTACAATTTCACGTAAGGAAACCACCCGCCTAGCCAGTCAAGGACATACAAGTACATATTTCATAATAATACAATCAAGCACGGAATCCTCTCAGTATATTTTTCAATTTGTAACGTTACATTACACATCCTTTGTATATTTATATAATAGAAGGCTCTTCAGAAGCTCTCACCGTGTGTGTGGGACATTTTCATAAAGAATAATTATAAGCTGACAACTTGTATATAAATTTTATACAACTAAATAATAAAAAAATTGATTTTTAAGAGTTTCCTTTGACTTTTGATTTAATTTTGATATGTTTGAATTTTGAACAAATATTATTTTATTGCAAAGTTGTAGAATAATGGTGAACCAGTTGTTAGTATATCAGTACGCCTGTAAACGAGCCGAGCTCGAGCGAGTCTGGGGTGTGCGAGCTCGGCTCGTTCACTACTCGAATCGAGCTCAGGCTCGGCTCGTTTATCAACCGGACAAATTATAGCGTCCGAGCTCGACTCGTGTAGAAGGGAAGTGAGCTCGAGCTTGGCTTGAGCTCGGTTCTGTTAACGAGCCGAGCCTGAGCTCGACTCGAGCTCGGCTTGCTTATTACAGAATTTAAAGACTACAATATTTAATATAAAATTGAAATAAATGCATCAGTAAAATAACAAATTAAATACAAATTTACATTATAAAACAAGAGTATTATGGCTATGGACCTATGTACATTAAATTACATTTTTAATTTTTACATCATAATGGAACTAGTGAATAAAAAAATAATTTACAAATTACAACAATAAATTATGAAATAAGATACATTATGATAAAAAAAATGGGCTATGAAATGAATGAAGTCCTCATTTGTTGGTGAATGGAGCTAGAAATCTTGACATTGTTGCCCGCATACACTAATACACTAAAAAATTTAAGGTTATTTTTAATCCCTTGCTCAAGTACTGTTAACTTAATAATACTGTCAATGGATGTTTGACAGAAAATGCAAAACTTAATTTGCCTAAAAAATCAATGGCATCTCTAACAAATTACACAATACAATTATACAAGCAATCTCATAAACAAATATGTGCATTAGGGATTCAGACTCATTGAAATCTGAAATCACCATGACAAAGTCACAGAAGTCAACAAGATTAATAAAAACAGAATCAGATAGATGTAGGGGTGTAACCGGTCCGGTCCGGTCCGGTTTTGGATAAAATCTAGGACCGAACCAGTATGTACCGGTTTTATATTTTTCAAAACCGATTACGCACCGGTTACCCTCCTAAACCGGTACTTCCAGTTTTACCGGTTTCCGGTCCGGTCCGGTCCGGTTTTCCGATTTTTTAAAAATATAAATTTCACAATTTGTCATTAAAAATTTGTTTATAAAAAAAAAATTGATTTAAAAAAAACTGTTTTATACTTTTATTAATATATTAGACTATATAATAGTATTAATATTAGACTATTGGTATAGTTATAAGTTATATATTAGTATTAGTTATAAACTTTTAGTGATTTAGTATTAACATTTTATGTAATAATTTATAAATTATAATAAGAAATTATTTCATATATGAATATATATGTTATATATAAAATTTCACATAAAAATTTATAATTATACATTATATATAAAACTTATATATATTAATATTTAATATATAAAAAATATTTTGTATAAAACTTATATATAAAAATATTATTTTTTATTTTTTTTTAATCAACCGGTCCGGTCTGGTCCAAAAAATTCCGGAACCGGAACCGGCCGGTTTTTACGTTTTAAAAACCGGTTCCGGACCGGACCGGTTCAAAACCGGTAAAATCGGTCCGGTTCGGTCTGGTCCGGTCCGGTTTTCCGGTTTGAGTTTACACCCCTAGATAGATGTGCAACAGGGATTCAGCTAAGTTACCAACTGTAGTTACCAAATGCAGACTATGCAGTTACCACTGAACATATCCAAAACAGCGACCCAGCAATAGGCATGACTCATATAAGCCAGACAACTAACTGTTAGGTAGACAAGTTGACAACTTCAATAGGTATAGACTAAGTAGTTACCAACCATTCAGCTACAGGCCCACAAGAACAATCGAATCTGCCAACCAGCAGGCAACAATATGCAATACTCAATAGGCATACACTAATACCACAAACACAAACCAAATAAGTTATCAAAGAAGTTACAAGTTCAGTAACAAGTTCACAACAAGTTACCAAAGATCAGCAAAATCAGCCAGACAACCAAGACAGACAACTGCAGACTGTAGTTACCAAAAAAAGTTCACAACAAGTTACCACAGTCCAACAAAAGTAGCTAGAAAAAATCAGCAGAAAACTAACTAAAACAAGTTCACAAATCACAAGTTACCAAAGTTCAACAAAATCAGCTAGACAATTGCAGACTGCACTAACAAAAATTAATCAAAATCACAATGACAGGAAAATACCAAACTTATACAAAATCTGAGTTCACCATGACAGAATTCAGCACGTTCCCAAATTTTAAGAAAATCACCATGACAACCTGCACACACTAATACGATAAAAAATATTAATATAATTTTTATTCCCTTGCATCATTACTCAAGTACTTTTAACTTGAAAATATTGTCTATGGATGTTTGCAATGCAAAATTTAATTTTCCATTTAAAGAAATTTAGGAAATCTGGATGGTGAGGAGTTAGAACTTAGAAATTACCTGAATTGTTATGACTCATATCATCCCAAACAAAATCAAATAGAACGAAACTGTCCAAATATTAGATAGCAAATCATATAGATTAAATAATACAGACGAGATAAAACTAGAAAGCTACCCAAATGTTCCATAGATTAAACATGATAAAAAAACAGAATCTAAGTTTGTATGGGCCTATGGCTATGGCAAGAGAATCTGAGTTTCTGATGGAACATCCTTCTATTGACAAGAAAAAAAAAAGGCATTAGTATTTTTGTAAATAAATTAATAATAGTAAGAATAAAATAGTAAAAAAGCAACATGCAGTTAAAATAAATAGATTACACTTACAGAATTTGTTGATGATCTTTTAAGCCCATATAATGCTCTAACCCAATCAGACCCACATAACAACATCTGGACAGTTTTAGTTGACAATGAAGCTCGATGAGGATCAATGACTCTGCCTCCTGCGCTGAATGTTGATTCTGAGCTAACTGTGGTAATTAGAGTAGCTAATATATCTCGGGCCAATTTGGACAAAGTTCAAAACTTAAGACTATTTGCTTTCCACCATTCCAAGGCATCGAAACTTGCATTTGAACCCTCTTCACAGATATATATACTCTCCTCTAAATAATTGTCTAGTTCTGATTTATTAGGTTGCACGGTATCAACACTTCTAACAAAAGATTTAAATAATGACAGGCCACTCTGCATGTTTCTCCCAACACTTGAGGAACAACTGGATACGTTTATTCGAGCATTTTCTTGCTCTCTTTGTGCCTCAAGAGTTGAATTGTATTCATGAACATACTCATTATATAACTCATGCAACACTTGAGAGACGTAATCAATACTCTTAGAAGCGTCCGAGTCTTGATAAATTAAAGGAAAACATAATTGGATCAGGACCATTTTGAATCTAGGGTCTAACACCGCAGTGATTGCCATCAATAGATTACACTCCCCCCAATATTTGTCAAACTTAGCAGTCATTTTCCTTACCATTGATTTCATGTATTCATTCTCATCTCTACTCTTCTTACCTAAGATGTCCTTCATTCTCCATACTTCAGAAAAGAATAAGTTTGCTGTTAGGTAATCACTTCCGGATACAATATTGGTTACTTCATTGAAAATAGCAAGTAGTTGACAAACATTTTCAACTTGCCCCCACTCTTCAACAGTTGGAACCCATTCAAAACTGCTATCTCTATCACCATATCTAGGAAAAACTTCTTTGAACTGAATTGCAGCATCCAACATTAAATATGTGCTGTTCCATCTTGTAGGCACATCTAAAATCAGTTTCTTTGAGGGCAATTGCAACTGTTTTGCAATTTCACTAAACTGTTTTAGCCTACTCTCTGATGCTACCAGATATTTTATATCATCTCTCACACAATCAACAATCTCCCTAATCTCCCCAAGTCCATGCTGCACAAGTAAATTAGTTATATGTGCACAACAACGTACATGAAACAATTTCCCTCCTACAGACAATGTTTTCTTCAATCTAAAATTATCTTTCAAGATCTTAATGACAATATCATTAGAACTTTATTGTCAACTGTAATTGAACTAATTTTATTCTCAATTCCTCAACCTTGGAAACACTTTTCTAAAGCATCAGCAATAAGAAGGCCAGTATGTGGAGGTGACACATTACAAAAGTTCAAAACACGCATCTGAAGATGCCAATCAGTATCTATAAAATGACATGTCACTACCATATATGAAAGTTTTTGACAAGAAGTCCACATGTCAGTTGTGATATGAACTTTGTTAACAGGTTTAAACAAAGCCTTTAACTTTGTCTTTTCACTCTCATAAGTTATCATGCATTCATTCTTTGCAGTAGTCCGAGACATTTTTTCCCAATATGAAGTATTTGCACTCATGAACTTATTAAATACCACATGCTCCATTAAAGAAAATGGATACTCATGGTAAAATATCATATGAGAGGCAATCTCTCGGACCCTACTACGATCATAGGTAAAGTTTGAGACAGTGAAGTCACCATCTTTCTCCTTAGACTCAACTGCTAAGACTTTCTGTTTTTTCTTAGACCCCATATATGGCAAACAAGTTAGCAAGTGTCTATGTAGTGTAGTCGTAGAACTTGATCGAGATGCTTTAAACAAAAATTTACACCACTTACATTGAGGTTGTTTAGTCCCATCTCATTCAAGTTCGACAAAATCATTTCATACATTGGAAATCCTCTTCCTCTTTTTCCTTTCATTAGCTACTGTTTGAACTTCTGTTTGGCCCTCAGTAGAGACAGTATTAGGGGCATCAGTATTTGCAGTGTCTCCACCATCATCAGATATAGGCTCTACATGGCTAATCCCAATAGAGTTTTCATTTTCATACTCCTCCACTGGATCAACCAAATTCACATGATCATCCATTTGCTAGGGTCTAATATTTTTAAAACACAAAATCATAAACATAAAATAAGCATACAAACATTGACCATACAAATTATATTAATCAACTAAAATGAAAACAACTTTGTCTTGATGGCTTAAGGTGCCTCCAGAAGTAAGGACACTAAAATATGCTAAAGTCAAAAACATTTGACTCCAACAGTTTTACCTTGGCAGCCTTACCTTGATGGCTCAATGTGCCTCCAAAAGGCAAGGCTGATATAGGCTGATATAACCAACCAAAACATGTTAAGAGTCAAACAATTTTGACTCGAACAGTTTTAGTGGACTCTTGCCTTGGTGGCTCGATGTGCCTCTAAAACAGATTGAAGAAAGCATATTTAAAGACTTGAACTAAGAACATAAACACAAAACAGATTGAAGAAAAATTAATCAACAAAGACATGTTGAAGATGTCATAATTAAATAGTTGAAGCAAGAACAATATATGATAATTTATAATCAACCAAAACAGGTTCAAGAAAACATATTTAAAGACTTGAACTAAGAACATAAACACAAAACAGATTGAAGAAAAATTAATCAACCAAGACATGTTGAAGATGACATAATTAAATAGTTGAAGCAAGAACAATATATGATAATTTATAATCAACCAAAACAGGTTCAAGAAAACATATTTAAAGACTTGAACTAAGAACATAAATACAAAACAGATTGAAGAAAAATTAATCAACCAAGACATGTTGAAGATGGCATAATTAAATAGTTGAAGTAAGAACAATATATGATAATTTATAATCAATCAAAACAGGTTGAAGAAAGCATATTTAAAGACATGAACTAAGAACATAAACACAAAACAGATTGAAGAAAAATTAATCAACCAAGACATGTTGAAGATGGTATAATTATATAGTTGAAGCAAGAACAATATATGATAATTTATAATCAATCAAAACAGGTTGAAGAAAGCATATTTAAAGACTTGAACTAAGAACATAAACACAAAACAGATTGAAGAAAAATTAATCAACCAAGACATGTTGAAGGTGACATAATTAAATAGTTGAAGCAAGAACAATATATGATAATTTATAATCAATCAAAAAATGTTGAAGAAAGCATATTTAAAGACTTGAACTAAGAACATAAACACAAAACAGATTGAAGAAAAATTAATCAACCAAGACATGTTGAAGATGGCATAATTAAATAGTTGAAGCAAGAACCAGATAGGGTCAGATTTATAAACAACCAAAACAGGTTCAAGAAAGCATATTTAAATACTTGAACTAAGAACATAAACACAAAACAGATTGAAGAAAAATTAATCAACCAAGATATGTTGAAGATGGCATAATTAAATAGTTGAAGCAAGAACCAGATAGGGTCAGATTTATAATTATAATCAACCAACCAACCATATTTATTATCAACCAACACATCTTTCTATACTTAAGACAATAACCAAACATGAACAATAAAACATCACTAAATACTTCAAGCAAGAACAAAAAACAATAAGCAAGAACCAGATAGGGTCAGATTAATCAACCAAAACATTTAAAAGGAAGCATATTTAAATATTGGGAGCAAGAACATACTCCAATCAACAATATACACAAATAACCCTAGACTACTTAGAGAAGCAAATGAAAACTTAATACTCACAGTGGGCTGTAAATGTTGCTTCAAGCACAGATCTGTAGACAAACTCTTCAAAATGTTTTTTTTCTTCAGTTCTCATATATGAAATATAAAGCTTAAAACATATATTTGTAATTGTAAACAATAGCAAAACAGCCTAAAGTCTTGACAGGGCATATTTTGCCATTAGAAAATAAAATAAAAAGATAAAGCATAAACTTATCAATCAAAGTGATGGACATTGAACAGTAACAAAGCTACAAAAGCATGCATATACGACTGGGGATGTTACTGATGTATGGCAGTCTGGCAGAACAATGTCAAACCAATGACCACACAGCATGTTTGGCATACAGTGTACTTAGATGATTAGATCTAGATCTAGATCTACAACACTATAATGTAACAACTAACAACACTACAATGTATAAAGAGTTAAGATAGAACTAGAATGAATCCTAAAAAATGCTCAGATAAAACTATAACTAGATAAGAATCATAAGATCAATCAAATCTGCCAAGTTACCAAATCTCAGACAAATGCTTAGAAACAAGAAATAAACAAGGGTAATCGACTCATAGATGGACGAATCGGCGAACCAGAGAACCACAAACCATAGAATCAGTGATTCAGTTGGTTGAGAGTCATAAATGCATGCATTTAATGACCCATGTGTCGAGGACTGACTACAATCTCAGAGGCTGAGATTACAGCCACGGCTCCCCAAAAATACGGTCACCGGCTGCATCTGCTAGGGTAACCCATATCGAGACGACGAGAAACCCATATCACAAGATTCACAACAGAAGCCCATCGGGTTCTTGAATCTTGATGGCTGCAAGCCTTCAAGAATTAAGAATGTAAGTGACGAAGCCGTTGAAGCGTAGAAGGCTAGGGTTTCATGCTGGCTTTGAGAGGATAAGTGAGGAAGTGTGAAACGGCTGAAGGAGAAATGAGAATCGAGATGCAAGTGGGCAGTGGCCAAGTAGGTGGGGCGGCTAGGGTTTTGCGATGATTGATAAATCAACGGTTTAGATTTGGATATAAAGATCCAAGGGCCTCAAAAACTCCAAATGTCATACGGGTAGGGGTAGCCTCTCTAACATGTAATGTAACACAACTAGTCTACTAAGTACTAACACGTTACATGATCATGTAACCCATAAGTTTTTTTTTTTTTTTTAACTATTTTAATATTTAAGTTGTAACACATGTTATATACTATAAAATTATATATTAGTATATTATTATAAGTTAATATTTAAGTTATATACTATATTTAAGTTATAGTACAAAACAGTACAATGTTATAAGTTATAACTTATATACTATAAAACTATATTTTAATATTTAAGTTGTAACACATGTTATATACTATTATAATATATAACTATACTAATAGTATGATAGTATAACTATAAGTATATAACATTGTCTGACTTTATATTTTATCAAACATTATAATTTATTACTCATGATATAATAGTATAGTTCTATTATATACTAATACGATAATACTATTATACTAACATGATAAGGAGATGGTGTAATTTGTAATGTTAAAATGTTATATATTATGTAAGATTATACTACTAATAGATTAATAATACTATATAGTTATTAATACACCACTGATATTGATACACCACCATCTGTATATACTAATACTAATATGATATGTTAATATTATCCATCATCATACATAGTAACATTACTAATATCTTATACTAATACACCACCATCTTTCTTTCATATTAATATTAGTATATTAGTATATCATATACCACTATACATTAGTAATGGTATATGAATGTATCATCTTTCTAACACCATTGGTCACCATCTTTCTAACACCAATAATATATTAACATACATATACTAATATACTATTACTAATATCAATAGACAATATACCATATTTGAGTTCATACATTTACTAATATGAATATATATATATATATATAATATGGACCATATGGTGTAATTTGTAAATTTATAATGTCATATATTTATGGTATGTATTCATCATAACTTCTAGTTTTATAAGACTATAAGTTAATATTATAAATTTATATATAGTATATGTAGTGGACTATAAGTCTATAGACTATAATAATAACACTAAGTCTACATACTTAATTATGAATATTATAAATTATATACATATCTAAATTTTGGTTATTATATATAATATATTGTATTATTAATTATGTATGTATAAATATATACGAGTCGAGCTCACGAGTCGAGCCGAGCTTCATACGAGTTTGTTCACGAACATTAATCGAGTCGGTCGAGCTTTGTACGAGTTTGTATTGTTTAATAATCGAGCCTAATTCTATGTTTACGAACGGCCCATTTAATATTCGAGTCGAGTCGATTTCGAGTTTAGTCGAGTCGAATTCAAGCTGCCTATCGAGTAGCCTGTTTATTTTACAGCCCTATACATTAGTGCTCTTTCACAAAATACCTGCTTTACAATTGTCTTAAAATAAATTATTTCTGTAAAATAAATTACACAAAAAATTTCCGTAAATAGTTTGTTTTAAAGTTAAACAAATTGGTATAATATATATATATAAATGCTAGGGACAACTAGGGGTGGGTAGTGGAGCCCTGCCCCTTGCTACCCTGACCCCGTCCGCTCCGCATGGAACACCCCATGCAGGGGCGGGGGCCAGGAGGCGGATTGACCTCAGCGGGGCCCTACCCCCGCTCTCCACTCCGCACTCCTCCAATTTTTAATATAAAAGATTATCATCTTTAATATTTATATAAATATATTGTATTTAGATATATACAATTTGTTAAAAACTTGAATTCAACTTCAAGTTAATAGATTGTCTTGGCCTCCTAGACCACCATTATATAAGAGGCCTATGCAATACAATAGTGATAATTAAGTAATTTGAGACTTACTGTTCCAAAATATAACTCTAATAAGTTTATATTTTTTTTAATGTATAAATTTCAATTTATACTTTAAATTATATTATAATTTGGGTTTAAAATTTTTTTTTTAGACAATAGGTTGAGCGGGGGTTGGGTGGGGTGCAGTTTCAATCCCACTCCTAGTAGCAGGGCGGGGGGCCCTGCCCACGCCTCTCGGGGGTGGTGGGGGTGCCCTCGCCTCGCACCATGCGGGAGCACCCTTAGGGACAACCACCCGCGGAACCAACTGCCACGTCAGCAGTTAATATTAAAAAGAAAATGGGGAACATCCTGTACACAAAAATAGGGGAAATCAAAACAAAAAATAAAGAGTTGGGCAAATTGAGAGCTGGAATAAAATTGCTAAAAAATCTCTAAAACCAAACTACTAAAAACTCCGAATAAAATTCTTCAACTCACACTGAACTCTGAACTCTGCTGGCCCTTTCTATAGAACCAAAAAGCATGAGGCTTCGTCCGCGTGCAAGTAAAAATGTCTCTAAGGCAAGCCAACTTTTCTTTTCCTTGTTTTCTAGTTTTATTCATTCTTTTCCTTTAGTGCCACAAGTCTAGCACTACAATTCCATTCTTCTTCTTCTTCTTCTCTTTTTTTTTTTCTTTTTTTTCTTTTTTTATTTTTTTTAATTTCTTCTCCAAACCTTGTCTTCGTTTTGTATCTTCCGCTGCTGGCGTGCATGAGTTTTTATTCCTTTTCCGTGTTGCATGTCAACCTTCCAAGTCTTGCATCCAGCTGAAATTCCCTACATTTAATTTTCTGCATCAAGAATGGATGGTCCCGCGCTGCTACTTCTTTTCATTTTTTATTTTTATGTTCAAAACTGAAATCAAGCCCCGCATCGTTCTCCCGGTGAATGTTTTTTTTTTCCTCCAACTTGCATTTGGCTTCCGTCTCTTTTATTTTCCTTTCCTTCTACATGAGTGCATTTCTTGCTGGGTTCTTTATTTTTCTTTTGCGTGAGTTGACCAGCTCTTTAGTCCTCCCGTGTCCTCCAACCGAAAATGCTTTGTCTTCCTGTATTTTGGCTCTCAATTCGCCCACCTCTTTGTTTTTCTTCTACGCGAGTTGCCCAGCTCTTTCTTTTCTTTTCTTTTTTTTTTAATTTCCACTCTTTCAACATACAGGATGGTTCCACAACGGAGGGACGCATGGGTGGTTGTCCCTAGCATTTCTGATATATATATATATATATATATATATATATATATATATATACACAACACACACTAGTTAAGATTTCACATGCAATGCACATAGGTCTAGTTGAAGATTAATCAAGCAGTATGTCAGTCGAAATGACCTTATTCGATGATCTCGATCAACTGTTATGTCTGTCGAAATTCTCGAGTAATATGTCAATTGGACTTGTCTTGTTTAGTGATCCTGAACAAGGATTAAATTTTTGCATTGCTCGCTATTATTGATCAGTGCGTTTTTCAGACTGCACTTGCTCAGTCATCCCGAGCAAGGGTTATTTTCTTGAGATGCTCGAGCCTATTTAACAATGTGTCGGTCAGAATGGCGCAAGGGTTATTTTCTTGAGATGCTCGAACCTATTTAACAATGTGTCGGTCGGAATGGCATTGATTGGTTATCCTAAGTAAGGTTTATCTTCTTCCAATACTCAGAATTATCAAGTATTATGTTGGTCAGACTGGACTTGCTTGCTAATCCCAAGCAAGGTTTATTTTCTTGTAATGTTCATAATTTATGAGCAATGTGTCATTCGGACTAGCTTTGGTTGGTGGTCCAAGAAAAGACTAAATTCTTGCGCAATGTGTCGGTCAGATTGTCACGGCACCTATGTCTAAGTAAAAATGTTGCTACATTTTCTATATGAAAAAATATAATCTTTAAAATACATATTAATTAGAACTAATCATTGAGACGGAGAATCATTGAGGAAAAATAAAAGAATGTTAATATGATAATGAATAATGTGAAAGTGTTTTGGGGGTGGTTTGGATAGCAAAATCATCTCAACTCATCTAATTATTACAACTTTATCAATTTTTTAAATAAAATACAATAAACAATTCAAATTTTTTAAATCTCAAAACAAAAATAATATTATAATAATATTTTATTCAACTTTCATCTCAACTCACTATCTAAACCACTCCGAGTTTTGTTGATTATAAAAATAATTATTAAATCGTTAGTAGCAAAGGTAGCAAACTAATGATAGATATGTGAATCAAAACATGGCTTCTAAACAAATTAAGTCCAAAGATATATATACAACTATTGTAAAGTTTAGGCTATGCATTTGTTTTACACATGATCATGCTGTTAAGAGGATGGATAATTTGTTTTATGGAAATAGAAGTTGTTTTGTTCATAAAATTGATCTTCCCAACTCATGTATAATCTTTCTTTTACTGCAAGGCTCATGCCTAGGTCTACATGTTTGTATATATGAAGATCATCTTGAAAGTGGAATATTTTGAACTAAACTAATGAAAATCTAAAATAGAAAGGAACAAAAATAGAACATTAGTTTGATATTATTTAGTACGCTAGCTCTTATGATTGGACAACGTTTTTGTTTATGTTAATGGACAGAAAAAATTATTAGATGGTCTTACTTCTAAATAACTTTATTCCTAAAAACAATTACACATGAAGCTAATTTTAAGCGTGTCGTAGCATAAGAAGATGACCAAATTTACCTAAAATTTGTCCAAAAGAAATAGCAGGGTTAAAAATGTAATTCTATTTAAGAGACAATAAAATCTAATTAAGGCAAAATAGGAAGTAAAAAAAAGATGGAAAACACAGGAGACACTAATCATGTAAACGAAAACCTTGGTAAATTTGCCTGCTAAATAAAAAATATTTTAGAACCTCATGGGAAAAGAGGTAGTTTTGCTCACCAAACACAAACCTAAGGACAAAAGGTGACTTTTGCATCAAACACAAACTACTAACAAACTTCAAGGACAAAAATGGAATTTTCCATCAAACAAACTATTCACAAATCTAAGCACAAAGAGGGAATTTTCTCACTCAAACAAAATCCACCATTCACGTGCGAATAAATGCTTTTATATATGTGTAGTGCTACACTTACCGAGGATCAGCATTGGTATTGGCTTAATCAAAAGTCTAACTAAATGTAAAATATGATGAATTTCATCAAAAGAGAGTTGCATTGGATTAGCCAAAAAGATAAATGTGAAACTTTGAGTTACAGTAAATGTATAAGTTTCTTCAAATTTGAAGGGCTACTATTCATTCTTTAATTTTTTTTTATTCACTTTTAATCTCCAATGGTATTTTTTATTCACGTTTAACCTCCAACTGTCTTGTAATAATAATGTAAGAATCAAATTAAATTATTAATTAACATACGATTAGTATAATTATAAAAAATTAAAAAAAATAAAATATTATTATTAAAAAAATAATATTATATTATTATTTTGATGAATTCAATAGCTAATTCAATGTGGAGTTATGAATAAGAAAATTTTAGATATATAGAAAACATGTACTTTTTATCAAAATTTGAAGATGAATTTGATGAGTCCAATGCTAGTGCTACCCAAGAATGGATTCTAGTAAGGACATTTGGTTTTTTTTTTAATTATATTTTTATATCCTTGTATTTTTTAAAAATATTTTTAAAAAAGAAAATTTACAATATTTTTAAAAAATACTTACTTAATCATTAAATAAAAAAAAATTATCGAGACCCATGTCAGGACCCATTTATTGGGACAAGTAACATTATTCTTTATATATATTTATATATATAAAGAGGCTATTAAACGAGATTTTCTTATTTTAACGGAATTTTCTAGTTTTCCCGTTAAACATAGCGCCGTTCGTCAAAATCCGTTCTCTCATACTCCATCGTCTTCTGCTGCTCCTACGCTCTCGGCAAGTGACTCTCCTTCCTCTCATCTCAGTGTTGTTTGTACCACTGTAGCACCTCCATAGAAAAGCAGCAAAATAGAAACTTTTCATGTTACAAAAAAAAAAAAAAAAGGAAAGAAAAAAGAAATGCAAACCTAGAACAAGATCAGAGTGGTCCCGAGAAACACAAAGACTGATCGATAACCAGCCACACAGAAAAAAGTATAAAAGACGCTTTCTAGGCTTACTTTTGATGGTTTTGGGTAAATGGTGCAGAATTGGGCACGAAGAGACGAGATTAGTTTGGGTAGAGGTTGAATGGAGTGAATGAGGAGAGAGAGAGGAAAATAAAAGGTTGAAAGAAGGAAAATCACGAGAAATATCATACCGAATCGGTATGATATTACCATAAACATAATTGTATATACTGTTAGCCCCACAAACACCATGAATCATATTAGCATTTGCCCATAGCTAGCTGTCGAAAATGTAAATTTTTGGGAAGAACTAAAATTTCTAAAGGAATCAAGCATTGCGATTCTACTATTGTTGTACGCGAACCTTCTGGCTTGCCAACCCAAAACCCATGGGTTCAGGCCAGTATTGCAGAGGACGTTATTATTATTATTGAGAAGAAGCTTGTATAAGTTAGAGGAATAGTTGGTCTGGCTTTTATCATTTCATTTTTATCTGCCCAAAACTCGGACAGCTGAAGTGGCAAAACGAGCCGTTTCAGTTGGGCTGGTGGATTTGTGCGCGGATTCATTCCCAAAACGGAAAATCCTTTCAACATGGCTTGTGTGCTGCTTAAACATGAAAATAAACTTGAAAATAAATTTTTACAAAAATAATTCCGCTCAACCACTCCACCAAGATGCTTGAATTTTACAAAATCTTAAAAATAGAATGTCAATCATTTGAAGATTTATCTAGTAGCTTCCTAATCATATATGTACATTTGTTTTTTTATTATCTCAATTCAAAATTATTTTGATCATTCTCAAATTTAGTTATAATTAGTTAGATATTTTGTTATGTCAATGTTAAATTTTATTAATCCGTTTGTAACATTTCTTATTTCTTTACCATTTAATATTAGTAGATCATCCGGGTTCTTTGCAACATATTTCAACTCGATACTTCCGTTCAATAACTTCATTTAAGAGGCAGATTAGTTACTATTAGAAGAAAAAAATAAAAATGATATTTTGATCAAGCTTACAAAAATTTGAGACTCTAACCTCATTTTTCAGTCGCTCATTCTCTAAACCCTTCATAAAGCATCATGTCATTCTCATCTATAGAGATGACAAAGAATACTTATATAGATATATATGTATTTTATTTTTATTTTAATAAAATATAATAGTACTTTGAACTGGCACGTAACCGTCGTAACGTGTTATTAGTATATATATATATATATATATATATATATATATTTATATTTAAAGAAACAATTAAAGAGAGGTAGGTTGTCATATCTTTGTGATGATAATAAGAGAGTATTTCGCCAAGAACATGTCTCTTTTGTTCCATATATAAAACGAAAACTATATACCTGACACCTAACATCTTTTTCTTTTTCTTTCGATGCCCAATTAATATATATAAATAATTATTGAAATGAGCTCTTTATATAGCTTTGTAATGCTTTTGTTGTTGTTGCATTTTGTGTCAAGTGCTAATGCAAAAGTGCATATCCATGTCATTAATAGGCTTGGAGATGGGCGAAGCATGAACATCCACTGTCGATCCAAAGACAATGATGTTGGCAATGTCGTTCTGGAAGATGGGTTCGAGACCGAATGGAGCTTCTCAGTCAATTTCTTGGGTACAACGTTGTTTTACTGCAATGTGCGATGGGACAACTCCAGTCTGTATCATTTCGATGCGTACTCGGATGGTAGAGATCATAAGAGGTGTCATTCGGAATGCCGTTGGATGATTTCCAATGACGGCTCATTGTTTGGCTACGACCAAGAGCATGACCAATGGGAATTGTTTCCCTTAAGAACTATGTGATTAATTTGAGGGGAAAAAAAAAGGGGAATTATTAGGATTACAAGTATATTTTACGCAATGATATTTATACGTTGATGCGGTATGATTAATACTACGTTTTATGTGTTAGAAGTATGAGTTATTTTATTTTTTAACCGGTGTTTAGAGTATACTATTCACATCATTTAAATAATAAAATTTGATTTGTAATAATTAAATTTTAAAATTTATTTTTTAAATTAAATTATGACACGTAGGTAATTGTGATGTGAAGATATTAGAAATTTAGAATAGCATTACTCCTAAAAGTATTAGTGATGAACGTAAAGTGCCTGCTTGGGAACACAAGTGTCCTCACTTGTTTTCAGATATTCTTAAGTATTCTTAAATATCTCATTTATCACTTAAATATAAAATATTTTTAATTTTAAATATTCAAAATTTTTTTTTCTAACAATTATAAAATTTTCAAACTCTCAAATAAAGTATAAAAAATACTATATTTTTTTTTTAAATCTAAAATAAAAATAATATTAAAAAATTATATTCAAACATTTTTATAACTTAATATTTTTATTCAACTTTTTCTTTATCATTTTTCAAAACCTAATAAAACATCTTATTTGAAACTATTTTACTACTATTCACATATATTCTAAGTAAGGCTCATGGAGGAGTTTGTCTCCTTACTTCCAATCATGGAGAGAATTAGGGCATGCCCTCGGCCTCCACATGGACTGAGAGATACCTCTCTTTTATGAATTTGTTATAAATCAATTAATGAAAAAGGCTTGGACAAAGATAAGGAACGAAAGTTGCAGTGAAAATAATCTTGTAAATGACGTGTTTCACACCATCAACTACTCGAATAACCTGCAACAGATGAGAGGGCGACATTGGGTGCCTAGAGGAGCTCCGATGCCTAAGTTAGAGAAATGTAGTCTCAATATAAGTGTGTAAGTAATAATGAATTATCTGTTACCTTCAGGTGTTATTTATAGAGGTGTTGAGGATGTAGATAACCATTAAATCCAATGGTTCACCATGAATAATTCCTTAATAAGTGGACGAGATAATCACCCTTATCTATTGGCGTTATCATATCACGCGGTTCGTGCCATGGGCTCTTATGCCGTGAGTCTCTCAGTCTTGGGCCCATAGGCTAATCTGCCCTCTAGTCGTGGGCTTATTGTCATGGGACCTAAACATCAATTCCAGTTACCTCGCTAATTTTCTTTGTGCCAACACATAGGAAATTAATTTGTTTTATATCCTTTTAATTCGCATGAGAGTACTTTACTCTGCTAGCTTGGGACAAGTAGGCGGCCACTCAGATTTTCTTTTCTTCTACCCCGCTAAGGGTCTATGTTAACTAAGGTATGGGTCTAAACTTCTCGCTCTACCCCAAAAACGTGGCCCACGTAACTATTCACGTGTTTTTATTCTCTACTATTCAAAAGAATGGTAACCGACGACGGTATCACCCATTTGGTTTTCCAAGAACCTCCTCATCATTACTTTTTCCCCTCTTTCATCTTCTTGATTCATTTTCTTTCTTCCATTC
The DNA here is from genome assembly GCF_001411555.2 of Juglans regia. Lineage (NCBI taxonomy): Eukaryota > Viridiplantae > Streptophyta > Magnoliopsida > Fagales > Juglandaceae > Juglans > Juglans regia. The sequence goes on along the minus strand of NC_049914.1, from coordinate 19,601,876 downwards.
ACGCCACACTTATTCTTTTTACTTTCTCAAATTCTCTCTCATTTCCCTTCTAGTTTCTTCTTGTTACTTTCTCACATTCTCTCTCATGGCTAACCGCAGCTCCTCACGTACTTCTAACCAACCTTCGGCCCAGACTCCTGTGAGGGCCTCCTCTCATTCCGCCGTAGAGTTTTCCGAAGACCGAACCCCTCCATTCTTTAAAGGATTCACTTGGTGTTCCACCCTCACAGAGCGGGACTTGACGAAGCTGAGGTCCACCTATCGCATCCCAGATTCTGTGGAACTGTCCATTCCAGAGGGAGGTTGTGTCGATAAGGAAGGATATGTGGGATCCGTTGCTTTCTCGGTTTGTGCCCTAGCGCACAGCTTGCAATTCCCCTTCATTCGCCTAGTCTGCGATGTCTTGGATTTTCTGGGGTTGGCTCCTGCCTAACCTCATTCACATGCGTGGCATGTTCTACTGTACTCATGTGTGGTCTTCCTCATGACCTTGGAGCCCTTGGGGGAGACATACCCAGATTTACCCGCTAAGGAATTCCTATCTTTTTATTCCGTAAAGGAATTATCAGGTAACATCTGTAGTTTCCGCGTTCGTTCACAATGCTTGCGGCGTTTGAGTCTCGCCACTCTAATGCCAAACAATGACAAAGAAATTTTTTCTTTATTTCTAGTGGAGGTTGGGAATTTCCCACCTCCAAAATGCACCTTCAAGATTTTCCCGTTCGTGTGAATTGGGGCAAAGTCCTCGAAGACAAAAGTCTCTTGCTGGTGCTAACTAACAAAGAATGCTCATGCGTTGATATAGTCCTCAACTGAGCTAAAGAGAATGACGGTGGCTTGGGGACCGAGCAACTCCTAACCACCGCCAACATCAACAAGTTCCTCGTAGTGCCTAACCGTGCCCATGTCAGGGGGCATAAACTTAAGGTTGTGCTGCCTCCGAGAAAGAGGCATGCTTCTCAGTTTGCTAAGCCTCTCAAAAAGCACCCTCGTCGTAGTGAAGACAGCGAGGGTGAGACTATATAGTCCGTCATGGGAGCGGAGGTGGAATAAAAAAGGGCCATGGTTTCTGGTTCCAACCTTCTTGTTGGGAGTGAGACCGCAATGGGCTCATGGGGCAAACCTTTATTGACTTGGCGATGGCCTTTAACTTTGACTTGCCCTTTAAGGGGTCCTGTTTAGTGGGTACTCCACTCTTTGAGTTTCCTCCCTTTCTCTCCTCGACTTTGACTCCTAGTGGCTGCGAAATATTTGAAGACATCTATTTCTATAGGCGTGTCTGGGGGGGCCGCTCCTAAAGCTGTTGATCCCCTAGTTGGAGGCGCCCAGACCAACGTTGAAGGCGGCGGCGTTGAAACCCGTGGGGAGCAAGATCCCAAGCCAAGTTTCCTTCTTGCGACCATCTCGGGGAGTGAATCCATCGATAGATCAAGAGAGGGTCTATATTCCCTCCCCTTCCCCCTCTTCCTTTGGCAGTGATGGGGACTCTATGACTCCCTGGGAAGGGGGTAGTTCATCATTGGAATAAGTGAGGGAAGAGGAAGATGAAGCTGAAGTTGGCAATGGGAGTCCTGGCGACCAGGGGGAAGGGGGCCAAGGTGAAGGCCAAATTGCGTCTGTATCTGAGTTAGGGGTTCCAGCCGCCCCTTTCTTGTCTTTGGTGCATTCCTCATTAAAGAAAACTCATACGGCGACCATAGCAAGTGGGGTTGAGGGGGCTGCGCCCAAGTGTTCCCTCCTCCCTCCGGGCTAGTGGCAGAGATGTCACAATGCCTGAAGAATCTTTTGTCCCTGGTATTGACTTGCTTTCTACTTGATCTTCTTATTTGATTGTGGGTTGTTCTTGCTTGTAACAACCGTCTTATTTGGCCCTTTATGTTGTGCATGGTGTGGATGACTTGGCTGCTTGGATTTTGAAGATAAGGTGGAGTGCTAGAGAGGAGAATTTGCGGGTTTGTCACCAAGAAGGAGATAACTCGACTTTTGGCCAAGAAGAATAAGGTGGAGTGCTACTTAGAATAGGTTGATGGGCACATTTGTGCCTTAGAAGTTGACCTTGAGTCTCTCTGGGATGAGTCATGTGAGCTTCGCGGTGAATTGCTTCGCGCCTAGTCCCTCCAAGCTCGTGACAATTTTGCTTTGCAACTGGTAGAATCAGAACAGGCATATGCTATAGCCCAAGTGTCCCACCTAAGTGGGGTGCTGGCATCCTCTCAGCAGTCACAGGCAGATGCTGAGCAGCGTTGCTAGGAGAGTCTACTCAGGCATTGTCTTCCTCCTAGGAGGAGTGCAAGAAACTTGCCCATGTGCTGTTAGAGGTGAAGACTTTGCATGCGGATGAGCGTAGGCAGTTCAATCTTCAAGTGTTCGAGATGAAGGGGAATTATGAAGAGTTGAAATTGAGGTTCGCCGCCTACAAGAAAAGCAGGGAGAATGCCGACGCCACACATGATAAGACAAACAGAACCATGCTGCGCTTGGACTCCACAATCAAAGAATAGAAGATGAAGCTACAAGAGTTGGAGTCCCAATTGGTTTTTGCCAAAGGTGAGTTGTATCATTTGCATCCTCACGTGTGGGCTAGACTCCCCCTCAATGAGTGGCCCAACACATGAAATATTTAATTAATTGGGATATAGTATAGAGTCAGGGTTCGAACTCAGGACCTCTGCTCTGATACCATGTGAAATCACCACTTATCTCAAAAGCTTAAACTGATGAGAAAATGTAGATTTTATTATTTATTTTATATCTTAACACAAGCCTATGTGTTGCACCGTGGATCTTTCGACTCGAGATTGGTGGCTAAGTATAGGGAGTCGTGGGGTCTTCTGACCTCCACACCCATGCGTTGCACCACGAGTCTTTGTATTCGACACTAGTGGCTAAGTATACGGATCATGGGCTTTTTTGATCTCTATGTCAATGCGTTGCACCGTTAGTCTTTGGACTTGACATGATGGCTAAGTATAGGGGTCATGGGGTCTTCTCACCTCCACGCCCATGCGTTGCACATCAAGTCTTTGGACTCAACACTAGTGGCTAAGTATAGGGGTAGTGGGGTCTTCTGACCTCCACACCCATGCATTGCATCGCGAGTCCTTGGACTCGAACACTGGTGGCTATGTATAGGGGTCGTGGGGTCTTCTGACCTCCACACCCATGCGTTGCACCACGAGTCTTTGGACTCGACACTAGTGGCTATGTAAAGGGGTCATGGGGTCTTCTGACCTCCACGCCCATGCATTGCACCGCGAGTCTTTGGACTTTTGGACTTGACACTGGTGGCTAAGTATAGGGGTTGTGGGGTCTTCTGACCTCCACGCCCATGTGTTGCACCATGAGTCTTTGGACTCGACACTGGAGGCTAAGTATAGGGGTCATGGGGTCTTCTGACTTCCACCCCCATGTGTTGCACTGTGAGTCATTAGACTCGACACTGGTAGCTAACTATAAGCAAATGTGTGAACCGAATAGCCATCTGCCTTTATTGACTTGTCTCTTAACAAAAACTTAAATTTTGCAAAAGTATCTAAGGGTAAAACCTCTTCAGATGCTCGGTGTTCCAAGGGTGCTGCAGCTCATTTCCTTGACTATCCTTGAGGCGGTAGAAACTCGGTCTGTTGGTGGCAATGACCAGGTAAGGTCCTTCCCATCATGGGCCCAGTTTCCCCTCGTCTTGGGTTGTCACTCTCGTTTTCTTAAGTACTAAGTGGCCCACTTAGAAGACCTAGGTTTGACCCGTTTGTTGAAGTAGCGCTTGGCTTTCCTTTTGTTAAGGATGTTTTAGATTTTCGCTTCTCCCATCCTTTCTTCTAGTAGGTAGAGGTGTTGCTTGAGTGCTTTGTCATTTTCGGATAGGTTGAAGTGGGTGGTCCAGTATGTGGGCAATCCAACTTCCACAGGAGCGATTGCCTCGCTCCCAAAGGCCAAGGTGAAGGGCATCTCTCCTGTTGGGGCCTTCACAGTTGTCCTATAGGCCTACAATACTTCTGGGACTGGGAGCTTTTCTGCCCATTCTCCATTTTTTTCATCGAGCTTCTTCTTTAAGATCCCGAGCAAGGACTTGTTCGTTGATTCTGCCTGTCCGTTGGCTTGTGGGTGTCCCGCTGACGAGTATTTTACTTCGATGCCTAGCTCTTGGCGCTAATCTTTGTAGTGTTCTGAGTCATTTCCCGTTGTAGAAGACTATACTGTTGGGAATGCCAAACCTACACACGATGTTTTTCCATAGAAATTCGATAATGGCTTTTGTTGTTATGGTTACGAAGGGCTTCGCCTCCACCCACTTTGTGAAGTAGTCTACTGCGAAGACTATGTGCTTTACCCCGCCCTTACTTGGCTGGAAGGGGCCAACTCGGTCAATCCCCGATTGGGCAAATGGCCACGGGATAGTGATGGAGAGAAGTTTCCCAGGCGGACAGTGTGGAACAGGTGCGTACACTTGGCAATGAGTGCACTTTTTTGCAAATTGCTTGGCGTTCCTTAAGGCGTTGGGCCAATAGTAACTTGCCCTAAAGGCTTTCCTTGCTAAAGCCCTTACGCCTGAATGGTTTCCGTAGACGCCCTCATGTATTTCTACCAAGACGTATTGCACTTCCTCCGGCGAGATGAACCTTAGTAGAGGGGCTGCGAAGCCCTTCTTGTAAAGGATTCCATCAACTTTAATGAACCGCAACGCATTCATTCTGACTTTCCTCGCTGCCTCCTTCCCTTCTGGGACCTTGCCGGTATCTAGGTACTTGGATATTTCCTTGGCCCACATTGGCCCAATGTGGTTCACCTATACTCTGATGATTGGGATCTCTATTACCCTCTTTTATACTTCCTAGGGTAGGTCCATAACATCTCTTGCAGAGGCTGCTTTGGCTAGTGATAAGTGCACTCTAAATACCCTATTATAGGACTAAAATGCTAAAATGTGAATAGAAATCATAAGAATTAATGTATATTCTTGAATTGAGTTTCTATTTTACTTTGGAATACTTCTAAGCAGATTTTTATATTTAATTTCAAGGTATATAAAAGAGCAAGTCAAAGTCTAGTCAAATTCAAATGAGGACTTTCAAGTGGGCAAGACGTTGGAACAATCTAAGAACTTTCAAAGAGTGTAGGACTCTTCAAATAAGGATAATGATGGGGTTTAAAAGTAATTCGGATCAGAGTCCAAAAAGGGCTAGGAGACAGCCTAGACATACTTAGTATTTTGATCATACCTTTCCACTTACACATCTCATTGATGCAATTCTTGATGCGTTGGAAATATATCTTAAAGGGATACAAATTTGTCTCTAATAAGAATTTTTAAATTCAAACTCTTGAAGTGCGTGAGTGGCTTCCAAGATGAGTCATAAAATTTAGGCCAGTTTTTATGCGGGAATATGAAGACATTATGGTTTCTTTCCTACTCTATATAAGTATATCATTAGCACGAAATTGAAAGTTTTGAATAGGGAGATGGCTCAGTTTTAAAGAGAGGAGAGAAATACTATTTTTATTTATTTTTAGTTCTTCCATGGAGAACTAAATCTTGGATAAGGCCTAGGGAACAAATTGATCGGTGAAAATATTTTGACTTTATTTCAATTCATAGATTAAACTTTATTATTTAAGATTCTAGAATTCAATTCTTTATTTATTTTGTATATTATAAGTTTGAGACAATTATATTAAATCTTGCTATGGCTTGATTTTGTTGAGTTATAGGATTATGAATATATGATTGTGACTTAAACATGCTTTTCATGCCATTAATATGATCTTTTGCTACATTATTGTTTGTGAACATAGTATCGTCTCTAGATCTGATATTCATTTTTATATATGAAAACCGTGGTTTATAAAGGGAGAATAGATTCTACAATTAAATTTGATGAAGTAGATGACTATAATGTCATATCTTCCAATTAGGAATTTGGTGCTATAATTCTTAATTGTGTATATCGTTTGGATTGAAAAAGTCAGAGTATTGGATCCAGTTGATGGAAGCCCAAAACTTTACTTGCCTTCTTATCCGTGCCCTAATCTTATTTTATTTACGTGCTTTAGATAGAATTTTCAGATTCTTGTCATATTATAATTTGATATTTTATTTTAAGCTTGCATCTTATTGTGTTTCTTCCGACTCCCTATAAATCGACACCCTGAACTATACTATAACACCGCATACTAGTTTGGGTGTAATCAGCTAGCTTATTCGCTAATGCGTTATTTGCCCTAGGCACCTGTTCAAGACTAAAATAAGCGAGCTAGTTGTGGATCTCCAGTACTCGGTTCAGGTACTTTTTCAGTTTTTCCCCTTTCGTGGCGTACACCCTAGTTACTTGGTTTACCACTATTTAGGAGTCTGCCTTGGCTTCAATCTCCCCGGCGCCTAGAGCTTTTGCAATTGAGAGTCCTGCTATTAGGGCCTCATACTGGCACTTATGTTGCTTCCTCTTCTTTGACTACGACTGCTGAGACGGCATGTGGGGATACCGCCAGATATACATATAAGGTTTCCTCCTGGTTGGGCTGCTTTAGTAGAAGCGGGCTAGCCAGATATTGCTTCAACTCCTGGAAAGCTTGATTGTACTCTTCGTTCTATGGGTGTACCTTTTGTAAGACCCTAACAAAGGGAAGAAATTAGTCTGTAGACCTTGACACAAACCTATTCAAGGCTGCTACTCTACCCGCCAGGCGTTGGGCATCATTAATGTTTTTGGGTGGTGCCATGTTTAGAATGGCGTTGATCTTCTCGATGTTTGCTTCAATGCCTTTCTCCAAGACAATAAAGCCCAAAAAATTTCTCGAGTTGACCCTGAAGCACATTTCTCTCGATTCAACTTCATCCTGTATTTGCGTAGCACCGCGAAAGATTCTTTGAGGTCTGCTAGGTGCTGGGCAGGTTCCCTACTCTTCACTAGTAAATCGTCAACGTATTCTTCCATAGTTTTGCCAATTAGATGTTTAAACATCCGATTGAATAGTCTTTGGTAGGTTGCCCCGGTGTCTTCAATCCAAAGGGCATCACTCGGTAACAATAAAGACCTCTGTCAGTGATGAACATTGTCTTCTCCTCATCCGCTTTATTCATTCGAATTTGATTGTACCCCGAATATGCGTCCATGAAGCTCAAGACTTTGTGCCTTGCCGCGGCATTTACAATGACATCAATTCATGGAAGTGGGAAATTGTCTTTGGGGCAGGTTTTGTTGAGGTTAGTGAAGTCTAGACACATCCACCACTTCTTAGCTTTTTTGACCAGTACTACGTTGGAGAGCTACTCTAGGTAATACGTTTCTCTTATAAATCCCGTCGCTAGGAGACGGTTTATCTCTTTTGCTATGGTCGTGCATTTCTCCGTACTGAACAATCTTTTCTTTTGGCGTATCTTTTTTGCCTCTGGGTTGACACACAACTTGTGTTCTACGATGGCTTTGTCAATCCATGGCATGTCTTCGTGGCTTCAAGTGAACACATCTTGGTGTTCGATCAGTAACTGTTTCAATGCCTCTCTGTGTTCTGGTGAGAGCACCGACCCGACCCGACCCGACCCGAGTCATGGCATTTGGGCGATCCGGGAATAAGGCTATTATCTCTAAAGGCTCATTGGCCTCAGCTTGCATCAAGTTTTCATCTATTGACTCTATATCCTTGCTGGTTTTGACCAAGGGCGAGGGTGGTAGTCTTCTGTCCAAACTGTCTGCGACACACACGCTAGGCGCCCCTACCTTCAGCTCTTGAACATAACACTCCGGTTCTAGGATTTGTTCTCCTTGAACCTCGTTGATGCCTGCTTCCATTGGAAACTTCATTTTCAAGTGGTAGGTAGAGGTGAGTACCTTTAAGTCGTTCAGAGTTGGACTTCCCAATAAGGAGTTCTAGGACAACGGAGCCTTGGCCACTAAGAAATCCGTCATTGTGGTAAGTATGTGGGCGCCTTGGCCAATTGTGACCGGTAGTGCGATGGCACCCATAGGTTGGATAACTTCTCCTAAGAACCCTTCTAGGGGGGGATGGCAACCGGGTTAGCCTATTAGGGCTGATGCCCATCTTGGTGAAAGCATCAGATAATAAGATGTCGGCTGAGCTCCCATTGTCGATTAGAATCTGCCTGGTAGTGTAGTTGGTTATCAAAAGGGTGACAACCAAGGCATCATCGTGGGGGTACAAGATCCCTTGACAACCTTCATCTCTGAAAGAGATGGTAAGGGTGGTATTTAGTCTGGGTGTTTAAGAGGCTTATCCACCATATACACCTCGTGATACCTTGCTCTACGGACATGAGCCTTCTACTGGATGTTGTTACACACCTGCTGGCGAACCCTCCCGCTTTGGTACGAATCTCTCCAATAGGAGCTTGGTCTTGATCACGTGGTTGCCGGGGGGTGTTCTGTCTCCGTTCCCTTTCTTGTTTTTTTCGTTTGGGACTTCTGTTTCATTTGGGTTCACACTCACGACCTTCTTCTCTCTGTGGCTTGAGATACTTGGCCAACATTCGCTCGAGCTCCCCGCTTCCTGCCGGGTTGGCAACCCATTTTTTCAACGTTGAACAATCTTCTGTCTAGTGAGTGTCCGACTAATGGTACTTGCAATAGTGCTACCCTCTTGCCGACAGGCGCGTTTCCTTCCTCGTTGATTGAAGTGCCTTTCACCCTTCCCATCTTGATGACCTTTCCCGGTCTTCTTGTCTTTAGCGCCATTTGAGTTCCTAATCTCCGACTTTACTTCCTATTTCTTGGGCTCCAGAAGAGCCTATAACGTGTCCTTGGCATTAACGAAATCGTCTGCCCTATCCATGAACTCCCTCGAGGTGGATGAGATTTTCTTGGCCAGCTTAGCCATGAATAGGCTCTGAGGCCATATGCCCCCCAAGAGGGTGACTAGCATGATCTTTTAGTCTTGATCATCCATGGTCAAACTCTCCGTGTTGAAGCGGGTCAGATACGCTTTTAGGCTGTCGCTTTCTCTTTGTTTAATGGTAAGCAGGTAGGCTGCTGGTCTTCGGTGCCTCCTACTTACCTTGAACTGCGTTAGGAACTGCTTAGTTAATTCCTCGAAGCTACCAATGTATCCTGGAAAGCACGGCAAGTCACATCTCTGGGAAAGCCGTGGAGAGTCATGTACGCCTTAAAGTTCTTCAAGTGATCTACAGGGTCCCATGACCCATCATACATGTCGATCTGAGGAACTTTGAACTTGGGTGAGAGGGTCATTGCCATTACTTCCTCGCTATAAGGAAGGTTTGTCCGGTTAAGCAGTTGTTCAATGGAAGAGGACCTTCCCATCTCCTTATATTTGTCAACGAGGTTACACAGTTCGTCATGTAACCTCTTCTTTTCCAGTTCTTCACCATTCATGCCTCCTGCACTGTGTGCATCTCCTTCCACTTGCCAATTCTAGGTAGGTGGTGTAGCGGCATTCTGCCGCTTCAACTCTTCATTCACTTTCTATAACTGCTCAACCACTGTTATGGCCTTTTTCAACTTCTCCTCGGCTTTTGCTATCCTTGCTTCTTCCTCTACCACATTCATCTCTTGATCGCGGGTTGCTTGAAATTGCTTAGTAGTGGGCATGTGAAAATCACGCTAAAGTCTGGAAAGATCCCACAAGCAGTGCCACTGTAAATCATGTGTTTCATACCACCAATAGCTCGGATAACCTGCAACAGATGAGAGGGCGGCATTGGGTGCCCAGAGGAGCTCCAATGCCTAAGTTAGAGAGATGTAGTCTCAATATAAGTGTGTAAATAATAATGAATTATCTGTTACATTCTTGTGTTATTTATAGAGGTGTTGATGACGTATATAACCATTAAATCCAATGGTTCATCATAAATAATCCCTTAATAAGTGGATGAGATAACCACTTTGATCTATCGGCATTATCATATCACGCGGTTTGTGCCATGGGCTGTTAGGCCGTGAGGCTCCCAGTTTTGGGCCTGTAGGTTGAATCTACCCTCTAGTCGTGGGCTTAGTGCCATGGGACCTAAACATCCCTTCCAAATCACTACCTCCACCCATGATTTGTTCAAATTATCAGAATCTCGAGGAGAAATAACGGAGATTTGAAAATAATTCTTCTAGTCTAGCAATTTCCTAGCCTTCATACATGGATACAAAGGTTGTTGTCACGTGGCTCACTCCTACTAATTACAAATGGGTGTGTAAACGCACCACTTGATGTGAGACATATTTTAGTTATACAATAAATCAAAACATTTATATATACCTTTTAATGCTAATTGATATATATGAAAAAACTTCCAAATCAATATATATAGTGTGTTGAATGCGTTAATAAGTGAGCTTACAAATATTACAGAACAAAAAAAAGTGAGCTTACAAATAGGTTTTTTCTTGTAAAAAATGTCTATAAAATTCTTTCATGATAGAAAGGTATATATTAACATTATTAAATATATTTAATAATTTGAACTGGGTCAAGCCTAGCTAACATAATTTGAGCTGGAGCTTATTATTATTATTATTATTATTATTATTATTAGTCAAATATTCCACTTGTCATCAGCTTGTACGTTCAAAGTTTTGGAAGCACCAGAGATTCTTTACATGTAATTGTGGGGTAACATTCAAGTAGGAATAAGGGGCATCGTGTCCCCCAATTAACTTGGGAATTCTTCTTCCAAGGAAGATATTCTGATAAGAAGATTTCCAAAAGGCGAGAAAGAAGGAACCTTCACTTTCCCCGTGCATGAAGTAATTACATCTACGTGAACAAGGGATATTTGTATTCTTAAACAATAAAAGTAGGTGAAAAGGGAATAACGAAATTCAAAGAAAGCACAAAAGCTGATCATGAGATCACACTGTAATAACCAGCCTAGCTAGCTTCCCTTCATGTGTATAAAACTCAACGTCAGATGCCTGAGTTCATTCGGAAGTTGTCAGAACAAAGAGAATAGCCAACTCATCATAAAAGAAACTTAAGTTAAGATGGATGCCATGCCAACAGTAGATGATCGTGTTTATGAGGATTTTGAACCTCAAATGGAGTGGACTAAAGAGGAGGACTGCGACACTTTAATCCTTCTCCTGCCAGGTGAGTTTATTTTTCATTCCTCCTTAGAGTGTTTATAGTTATTGTAAAATTATCACTTGTCTCAAAAGTTTAAACTGATGAAAAAATGTAGATTTTATTATTTATTTGATATTTTAACACTCTCTCTTACGTGTGAGCCCAACTTTCACTCAATGGGTGGTTCAGCACGTGGAATATTTAATTAAATGAGATAATGTTAAGTCAGGTTTAAACAAAAGTGGTTTTGCTTTGATACCATGTAAAATATCACCCTTTTCAAAAACTTAAACGATTTTACTATTTATTTGATATCATAATATGAGTTATAATTAATTTGTTCAAAGTTCTATGACTTGGCCGAGCAAGACAAGCCTTGCTCCAATATATATCAGCTTGTTAGTAATGAGGGGAGAACGAGTTAGGCCTATAAGGAGATCAATTTCAAAATTAAAAGAATATTTGTAAATTGATGTAATTTGACATGTTATTTCAGATATATTTTATATAACAATAAACTTTATAATCTGATATACATATTTCATTATGATGATATTATAAACTAATGTGGTAATACATGTTCATCGTGTGAACTAAAAAACCGACATGGTATCCTATTGGAAAAAAAAAAAAAAAAAAAATTAAATCAAGCCTTACAACAATATAAAAAAATAAAAAAAAAAATCTTTAAAAGCATAAAAATTAAGTAAGAAAGTTAACCGATCGATTAACCCTAGTCAGACCGCCCATATATTGAGACCAGGCTATGGCCATGAAGACCTATTGGAAAATAAAACCGCTGGTCTTTTGCCAGGACCTGGCTAGTCTCTGGTCATGAAGGCCTACTTATGGTCTCCAAGGCTTGGTCTCCATGGACACACCATGGAAGAAGAAGACCTATGGCTAGATTGTAGTTGTCTGATCTTGTTGTTGGTCTTTCAAAACTAGCCCAGGCCATTGAAGACCTACAACCACACCATGGACCAGCTTCTACCATGGCCATGGTATCTAATCTTGAGAGGATCTATTGTACTAGATCTCCATGATTATACTATCTACAGAACAGCCGATGACAAGAATTGGATGGAGACCCAACAAAGGGTCGTGAATCTTTCACGGTCGTGGAGACTCACGTATGAGTGATCTCCAATGGCCAGGGGACGTGGTTGGTTACCCCTCAAGTTATTCTGCATTTTTATTATGTTTTTCAAATAAGATTTGTGTATTTTAATTATTTTAATAATGTTTACTAGAGATTTTACACGCTAAAATTGTTTCAGTACTTGAGGAAGAGTGTTGGGTTATGTTCAACACATGCATGCAAGATATATACCTAGAAGCACCCACAAAAGACAAGAAAATATTAACATAACTTGTGCGAGTGTTTCTTATTTAAACAATCTACCGTGATGGCGTAGGTTTTAGAAAGGAGCAATTAAAGGTTCAGCTCACCTCAAATCTTACTCTTAGGATTAGCGGCGAACGCCCGCTTGGTGACCAGAAATATCGGCGTTTCAAGAAGGAAATCTCGGTCCCATTGAATACAGAGACAACTGAAATCACTGCAGAGTTTGAAAAAGGCACACTTTACGTCAGACACCCGAAAGCGATCTCTCAACACATGCCCAAAAGTGAACCACAAGATCAGAAGGATGCTCATGAACAACAGGCTGCTCCAGAAGTTGCTTCAAAGGCCAGTCATGTGGAAAAACCATCATATGAGAAAACTACTGTGCAAGAAAGTGTCTTAGATCATGGTAACAAAGATCCTCAAAAGGCACCAAAGAAAAAGGAGTCGAGCAGTAGCGATGGAAAGAGTAGCATGGTTGAGGATGCTACAGGTGAATTAATTAGAGTGCTGAAAGGCCGTTATAACCTAGTGGTTGGTGGCTTAAGTACCTGGGATCTGAAGAAGCCAAAGACATTGATGATGCTTGCATTAATATTGGTTCTGGTAGCTGTGCTATCTGTTAAATTAATTGCAATGAAGCCTTCTGGACAACCTAAAAGTACACATTCCACAGTGTAGTTATATTTGTAAAACTTTCACTGCATGTAAGTTCAAATGGATTCATGAATTGAATAAAGGGGCTTCAAAATTGGAGACATATCCCTAAATCACCGCTTATTCCAAAATTTTAAACTAATGGAAATAGGTAAATTTTATTATTTATTTTATATCTTAATACTCCTCCTCACGTGTGGCCCAAACTCTCATAAAATGGATGACTCAACACGTAGAATATTTAATTAAATAGAGTAGAGTGTATAGTTAAGGTTCGAATTCAGGATCTCTGTTATGATACCATGTGAAATTATCACTTGTTCTAAAAGTTTAAACTGATGGGAATGAGTAGATATTATTATTTATTTTATATCTTAATACTCTCTAATCCCGCTCGTTGTTTGCGATTTAGTTCTTCAAAGGAGACAATGATCAAAATATTAATTTTTTTCATGAGGAGAAAATATAGGTTGTGGAACCTGGCCTGTTCCTCGATAAAGGATCTGGCAAGGATCCGTGTTACCAAAGGTGCCAACTGGCCGGTCGGCAACATCTTGGACTTAGATTGAGAATAAGCATACAATGGTGATCACAAGAAAGTGCATGTATAAGGAAATAGACATTTAAACTGTAGCGGAATAAGTAAAAATCAAGCACTCTATTTGTATCAGCATAATAAGGATGCTCAACCACGCAGGCAAGGGCTAACACACTTGTACAAGTGATGTTTATATATCCTTTGATCACTAGTGCGAGTGTTAGCTCTGATCGCATATGCATTGCTAACACTTGGCTTCGAGGATGGCAGGAGAGATGCTCGACCGTGCTAGTGAGGACTAACACACTTGTTCAAGTGGTGTTATCTTTTGATCGCCGTGAGTGTTAACCCCAATTACATATGCCTAACACTTGGCTTCGAGGATGGTGGGAGAGATACTAGACCGTGCTGGTCCTCCAGTTGTGTGAACAAAAACCTATTAATAGATAAGGACACACTCCAACTAATTCCCAAAAAATATAAATTTGTATCAAATTAGAACTAGTTACAAATCCCAACATTGAAGCATTGAAAAAACTCATATAAGAAAAAAATCTCAAATATCCTTAATCATGAGACATATAATTGTCACTATAAGTAAGAACCATAATTCCAACATTAGTAATTAAGATTAACATAATAGAAGTAAGTGGAACGATCAAGTAGCTAAACTCTAATGAAAAGTCATTATTGACAGTCCAAGACCATGTAATTAATAGATATGACTATGATTTATTTTCTGAGTTGACAGATTGGCTAAAAAAATCATAACTATACTTAACAATAAAACACTAGGAAAAGTCCACATATAGTGAAGATTTTTTGTTGCCTTCGGAAAAAGGAGAAGTCCCACCCTTACTAATCGCCGAGTATGAGTGTTAGCTCCTGATCGCATGCGTGTTGTTAACACTCAGTTTCAAAGATGGCATGAGAGATACTTGATCGCACTGGCGAGGACTAACACACTTGCTCAAGTGGTGTTATCATTTGATCACCAAGTGCGATGGTAACCTTGATTGCATAAGCGTTGCTAACACTTGGCTTCGAGGATGGTGGGAGAGATGCTCAATCCCGCTAGCGAGGATTAACACAATTATTTTAAGTGGTGTTTTTGGCCGTTTGGTTTGTTGGATTATTGCGTGAGAGATAACATTTGAAAGAAAGTTAATTTTATTGTATTTCCAAGTTACATGAGAAAATTTAAGAAAAATATATCTTAAGGTGTCCAGCATTCCACGAGTGAGTTAACTCCTTTCCTTCCATGTCCTTGAGGAAGTATGATCCAGTCTGTGATTGGCCACGACCACATATGGCCCTTCCGACCAAGGGTCAAGTTTTCCTTCTCCTAGAGTCATCGTTCCCGTTACCTTTAGCACTAAGTTCTATATTTTGAATGACCTAGGTTTGACCCTTCTGTTAAAATAGTGCTCCATCTTTCTTTTGTAAGCGGCCATATTGATTTCTACCTCTTACCTTCTTTCCTCTAGTAGGTCGAGATTCTCTTCTAACCCTTTGTTATTCAACTCCTCGTCGTAACATTGGAATCTATAGCTCAGTATCCCGACCTCCACCGATATGACCACTTCACTCTCATAGGCCATGGTGAATGGGATTTCTCCTATCGGGATTTTCATGGTTGTCCTATATGCCCATAAGACTCTTGGGAGTTCCTTAGCCCATGATCTCTTTTTTCTTGCCAATCTTTTCTTCAACTACTGTGCACGATTTTGTTGGTAGCCTCGACCTACCCGTTGGCCTGGAGATGACCTAGAGAGGTGTATTTGACTTTGATTTCAAGTTTCGTACACCAGTCATGGTAATGGTTAGAATCGAATTATCGTCTATTTGTCCAAAATTATGCTTCAAGGTATACCAAATTAGCATATGACGAATTTCCAACCCCAGACCCGAAAGAATTCATCTTCCTCACCCAAAAAACTTCTGGAGCGCATAGCACCATTGGTGCATCCTGTACCACGGCGTGCAGCACCCCCACGGTGTGAGCTACACCATGGTGCGCATAGCACCACCACACAACGCCACTCCTATGAACGTAGTACCCCTGTTGGTGCACGCAACACCGATTGATGCTTGCAGCAGGAGTGGTGCTTGCAATGGCTCCGCCAACTCAAGCACAAAAAATGGTTGTAATTAGAAAAATAGAGATTCAAACTACGTTAAAAGTAGGGGCATTCGGTAAACTGGACGCAACAATTTAAAAGCTCTGATACCAATGTAAGAGGGTACAACGGAATACCTCAAGCACAACTTTTCGAGTTGCTCTACTAGTTTATCCCTTTTAGCCAAAATTTCAACAAGCCTCAAGCATCTACTCTTGGTGGTGAAGTATACTACTTAGAATGAACTAGAGTTATACTCAAAAAATTCCACAGCCTAAATGTTTACTCAAGAGAGAATGAAAAATAGAAAGAGATTATGTGCAAGTCAAGAATGGTGTGGGAACCAGCTGAGGAGGGGCTATATATAGCCCTCCTCGTGCACCACTCACGATTGGTCTTAAAGGTCAGCTTTTAATCTTCATGAAGTGGCCGTAAGCCACTTTCAATTTGAGGCATAACGCATGACTTGTTTTTATGTAACGTTATTGCACCAAGAGAGGAGAGGCATGCCCACGTGGGCACCCCTCCATCTCCCAATTAGAAATGCCATATTATTGACAATTCGACACATGATATCATAAGACTGATCACATGTGAGCCACATGAATAGTATATTAAAAAATTTTAAAAATAATTTAAGAACTCAAGAAATCTAAAACTTAAACGAATAAGACAAAAATTAAAAATTAAAAAAAAAACTGAAAAAACTACATTAAAATTAACTAACTTCGAAATTATTTAGCTAAGGGCGAGTTACCAAGGTAACTTCTCTACCCATGCTCTTAGCCCATGTGGACACAACAATGACAACGTGGATTTTAAGCCATCTATCAATACAAGAGAAATGCTATAAGGAAACTCTATACCACACACTTCCACCTAACTAACATGTGATTTGTCATTCTATTTAAATACACATATTTGAGTATTAAGATAGAATGACAAAAATGAAAAATAAAATTTTGATTAGTTGGATCCACCTTATCAACATGTTATTTGTCATTTTTGTGTTGTAAGACTTCTATGTGGAGTTTCATCCCATTTTCTTCCCAAACATAATTACATTTTCAAACTAATTATTACAACTTTCCCAAACTTTCAAACAAAAAATAAAAAAGATAATTCAATTTTTTCACATCCTCAAATAAAAATAATATTATAAAACTATATTCTAACAATATTTTAACTTTATAATATTTTTATTCAACTTTTTCTCTCTCATTTCCCAAAACTCAAAAAATACTCAATTCAAACTATCTGACTACTATTCACAAACTATCTTACTATTATTCACAAAATTTTTATCTCATCTCATCCCCCAAACAAGCCACGAATATTTTAAAGTATCTCATATCATCTCATCTCATCTCATCTCAATATCCAAATACCACAAACATAAACATTTTTCAATTTTCAATTATTAATTTTTTCATTTAATCATTATAGCTTTCCCAAACTTCCAAAAATAAAAAAACAATCAAAAAAAATTTTCAAATCTAAAAAGAAAAAATAATATTATAACTCTCTTTTAACTTTATAATTTTTTTTATTCAACATTTTCTCTTGCCTTTCTCAAAAGTCTATAAAACATCTTAACTCAATCTATTTCACTACTATTTACAAATTATCTTACTATTATTCATAGGTTTATCATGTCATTTTATCTCTTCTCATCTGTATAACCAAACTAGGCCTAATTCTATATGAGAAATGATATTTGTAATCCTAGTGTATGTAAGTTTTGTACACTCCATTTGAAAAAAGTGACTAAATCCATGGATCCACATGAAATTAAAAAATTATGTTTTTAATTGTGGACTTTATTTTTTTCAAAGGAAATGTACGAAACTTATGTATTCTATGACTGTATTTAATATTATTTATTTTATATATAAAGATGTCAACTCTCACTTTTATCTCCATCTTACTTGATCAAGTCAAATTTGGTTTAAAATATTAAGTCGACAGAACGTGCTCTTAAATTATTGTACGTATGAGTAATGAACTTTAAACCTACACGTTTCGAATTCAATAGGAGATGTTTGGATTCAGAGAAGAGTTGAGATGGTTTGTAAATAGTAGAATAAAAGTTGAATTATTTATTATATTTGGTGTGAAAATTTGGAAAAGTTGTTTTGAGATTTGAAAAAGTTGAATTGTTTATTATATTTTATGTGAGAATTTGAGAAAGTTGTAATGATGAGATGAGATGAGTTGGGGTGAATTTTGAATCCAAACCTTTCCTAAAAATCACAATGGAAAATGTTAGTATGATTCTCAAACGTGCATATTCATATATTTTAATATTTTAATTTTTTTAATGATTAAAGAAGTGAGTATATATATATAAGTGAATTTCTATTTTTATTATTTTTTCTTAATGGTAAGAATGTTTAAAAAATACTTTAAAAAATAACTATTTGTACTAATATGTATATTAATTAGAATGCATATTTGTTGTCGCCCTAACATTTTCCAAAATCAAAACGGCCTGCAGGTCACGTAGGAAGAAATCTGATCCGCTTTTACGATTAATATTTGGAATTACTAAAACGGCTACCTTTTGAAAATTTCGTTTTCAAAAAAAAATAAAATAATAATAATAATATTTGAGTCAGATCATCTAACTTGAAAAGACCAAGTTTTTCGGGTTTGAGGATACGCGCCCCTTCAAAACCTTTGTGATCAAGCCATGAGAATGACTTTTTCTATTCGAGTAGATTTGGTTGCACGGATATTTTGGACAGAGGAATGCTTTAATTACAAAATAACTTCACAATATAACATGCTTAATGTGTTACGTAAAGTTGTAAATTTTTTTATTATAAAGTAGATATAATATTATATCATATATATATATAAAATCATGTTAGTTTGTGAATTTACTTTTGTAAAAAATTTTTAACTATAACACTTTTTTTGTTATTCTAAAAGGTCTGATCATCAAACGGTGTATCTATTAGAACGATATTCTCTAACATGGTGATGGTTCTCATAAAGGATGATGTATAACGAAGTGTCAGTTCTTAAGGTTGTGACTTTTGGATTACTATTGGTTTACCAATAGTTGAGCCCTTTCACAATAGGATGTGTCACTCTTTAAAATTGTGACCTTTGGGTTACTATTGGTTAACCAATGGATGTGCCCTTTGCCAACCGATGCATGATGGCTTATAAATAGGGGTCATTGGTGCACAAATGATAGCACTCAATTCTCTTTGTTCATCACCAACTTGTGAGACAAATACCCTCACGGGAGTGTCACCATATTGTTGTAATTCCGCTTCCATTTGTTATTTATTTCTCTACAGTGGTATCAGAGCCAGGTTATGTCAGAGGGAATTTTATCGCGCATTGCGAAGACGATAAATAGGCAAGTGCTTGGTTTGGCAACTACACTTGCATATTTTAATCATCTTCGCTTGTTTGAAAATTTGAGAGAGAAACATTTTCAGATCACGGTGGGGGGTCTAGAGTACATTGGTAATCTTCAAAATCTTGTGAATTGTTATTATTTTGAAGAAAATTGTTGGCATTATTTTACACAAAGAAATAGTGAATTAAATAGCCCATTTTCACACACTGTCACTGTTTCGGCCGGTCGCTGGAGCCCCTCACCGCCGCCGGACTTCGTGGACCTCGGGAGCATGTCGGAGTCTTCGTCGCCGGCCACCAACTGGTCGGACGGAAGTGAAGACAAAACCTTCACGATCTCTTGAACGTCCCAGCGCAAGGTTGAAGACAACCCAGGACGAAACGGTACCGTTTCATCCAACGGTCACCCAGTTCGAACTCGAGAGGGACTAAACGACAGTGTCGTTCAGCCCGTAGATCCAAACAACAACGTTGTTTGGTCCAACGGTAAGGAATTTCAAATTCCACCTAGACTAAACGACATTATTGTTCAACCCAAGGAAAAAAACGACAACGTCGTTTTCGGCACTGAAGAGCCACAATGGTCACCTCCAAACGGCACCGTTTTTCTCCCTTAAAGCCGAGCCGAGCCGAGCCGAGCCGAGCCGAGCCGAGCCGCTTACCAAGCCGTTGACCGAGCCGCCAACTGCCAATGTTCTCTAGAACCCGGTTTGAACCGGCTGAACTGGTTTACCCGGTTTCTTGAACCGGTTCGTGGCATATTTGCTCAATCGGGCCGTTCAAGATCATTTCAAGCATGATTTGGCCCGTTCAAAAGCCGTTGTGCTCCAAATTTCAAGCCAAAATATTACAAAGCACCTGTTGGTCAAAATTATCGCCAGAAATTCTTTGAAAAATGTGAAACATCAAGGAAAGGTCGTGGATATTCTCGATCGGGGCGTCACTTTCATTATTCTCCTTATATAAAATATAATAGGAGAATTTCTAGGTTGTCACCTTAGATTAAATCTAAGGATTATTATTACTATTAAGTTTGTAATAGTTTTAATTTTTTCACAGTTGAATTATTGTATTTAAATAGTACACATTTATTATTTCTACATTCTTCTTGTTGATTAATTTTTAAAATTTATTATTCATGGTAACAAAGAAAAGTATTAATCCCTCAGGGACAGAAAAATTAAATGGAAGAAATTTCCTCGCCTAGAAAATGCATATAACTTTTCTTCTAACCCATAAAAAGACCTTATATACATTAACAACACCAAAGCCATGTGAAGAAATTGTAGAAAATAATAAAAGTGAAAGTGGGAGCAGCATTTCAAATAAAGATAAATGGATAGAACACAATGCATTGACAAAAGCTTTAATTTTGCATTGCATGATTGATCATATTATTCCTTTATTTGAAAACTATGAAACTGCTAAGAAATTATGGATGCAGTTGAAACAAACTATGGTTTAAAGTCTGATACTTATATATAGTTATTATTGGATAAGTATAACCAGACTTGTATGAAAGAGGATGATGATATTGGCGATCATGTACTTCAAATGGAGTTAATGACAAAAGAATTACATGATACCGGTCATCCTCTCACTGACAAAATGCAAGTCACAACCAAACTAAATAGTCTTCCTTCATCTTGGGATCACATTATTACTTCTTTAATACACAGTGGAAATGAAGTAACAATGATATCGCTTCTAGTACTTTTAGTACTTGAAGGAGAAATGATGAAAAGAAGGAATAAAGATGGTGAATCATCCAATTTATTGATGGCTCAGAACAAGAGTTCTACACAGAATAAGATGAAGCCAAAACAATTTAAGAAAAAGAAATGGTTAAAAAGGAAACAAAATAAACCATTTTCTGGAAACTATTTTAAGTGTGGAAAGAAGAGTCATTACAAATCACAATGTCCTAACAAAGGAAAAGCACAAGAAAGCAAGGAAATTGTGATGACAATCTTAGAAGTAATGCTAGTGGAACCAGTGATAGATTCATGGGGGGTTGACTCTGCAGCAATAAGACATATATGTAGGAACAAAGATATGTTTGTCAAACTTGAAGATAAACAAACTGGAGAGCACAAAGTGTATATGGGCAACAATACATATTGCGATGTCTTGGAGCAAGGTACATGTAAGTTCAAAGTGAATAGTTTCGTTATTTTACTTAGTGATGTTCTATATGTACCTAGTATTCGTAGGAATTTAGTATCAGTGCCTGTACTAGATCAGAAAGGCTACACAGTTGAGTTTAAGTCTGGAACCGTTGTAATAAGTAAGGACAATATATCAGTGAAAGACGTAAAAGATCACAATATGTATGTACTGAATGTTGATATTAATAAAGTACCTATTTCTGAGTATTTGAATGTGTCTACAGATTGTGCATATTTATGGCATTTAAGATTAGGCCATATAAATAAAAATAAAATGATCAGAATGTATAAAAGTAGATTAATACCACAAATAAACTCAGATAATTTTGATATATGTAAACCATGTATCAAAGGAAAAATGAGTAGTAAATCTTTTTCAAAAAGTTGAAAATCCACGGATTTACTAGAAATTATACATTATGATGTTTGTGGACCTTTTAAAACAAAAACTCATAGATGAATGGAGTACTTTATTACTTTCACTGATGATTATTCAAGATATGAGCATATCTACTTACTCAAGCATAAATCTAAAGCAATGGAGAAATTTAAAGAATTTAAATTAGAAGTAGAAACCCAGTTGAGTAGACCCATTAAAAATTTGAATAGTGATAGAGGAGGAGAATTTGAAACTTTAGATAATTTCTGCAAATTGAATGGTATAAAACACATTTATACTATGTCATATAAATCTCAACAAAATGGCATTGCAGAAAGGAGAAATAGAACTCTATTGAATATGGTGCGATCGATGATGACATATGCTGAACTACCAATACATTTTTGGGGTGAAGCATTATCGACTGCTATATATATATTGAATAGAGTTGAAACTAAAGCGAAAACTCTTACACCTTACGAGTTATGGACGGGACACAAACCGGACTTAAGTAAGCTCAAAGTGTGGGGTTGTAAGGCACAAGTGCTTATCCCAAGGCCACTAAGGGATAAATTAAAAAGTAAAACCTGGGAATGTAGGTTTATTGGATATGTATAAAATGGAAGTGGCTACAGATTTTATCATTCTGAAAAAGGATTGATAGAAAGCAGGGATGTCGTTTTCTTAAAAAATACGAACCTTATTACTCCTGTTGATCAGATAGATTTATTAAATAATTTAGAGAATCAACAGATTTCCACAGAGTCTGACAATGAAAATTCTGATATTATTCAAATCCAGAATAATAAAAATAAAAGAAAGTCAGATGAAAATCAATCTTCAGGTATTGATGTTGGAGATAGTGGGAGTAAAAGATCCAAAAGACCATCAATATTATTTCAAGATCATTATACACTAAATACTAGTTTGGAAAATTTATATAATGATCCTGAAATTTTTTTTGAGGCAGTCAATAGTAATGATTTAGATAAATGGCTTGAGGCCATGAAAGTTGAAATAGAATCAATAAACAAAAATAATGTTTGGGAATTAACAAATCTTCCAAAAGATAGAAAAGCTTTTGGCTGTAAATAGATTTTCAGAAGAAAATTTAAAGTTGATGGTAGTTTGTAAAGGTACAAAGCAAGGTTAGTGGCCAAGGAATATACCCAACAACCAGGTGTAGACTTTGTGGATACATATTCGCCTGTGGCGAAATTCACATCCGTAAGGATGATCATGTCCATTGTTGCAAGGATGAATTTGGAATTACATCAGTTAGACGTAAAAACAGATTTTCTCAATGGTGAATTAAAAGAGGATATCTTTATTATTCAATCAGAAGGATTCCAAATTAAAGGATATGAAGAGAAAGTCTACAGGTTGAGGAAGTCACTGTATGGACTTAAGCAATCTTCAAGACAATGGTACTTGAAATTTCACCAAGCCATTTTGGAAATGGGATATGAAATGAGTCCACTAGATCATTGTGTATATATATGAAAAAATGATGATAAATTAACGTTATTATCATTATATGTTGATGATATATTACTGGCAGGTAATTGTCTAGATATGATGCATGAAACAAAAGAATTCTTGAAATCTAAATTTGAAATGAAAGATATGGGTGAAGCTGCCTATGTTCTTGGTATAAGAATTTCTAGAGATAGAAATTCAAATCTATTCTATTTAGATCAAGAGAAATATCTAGAAAAAATGCTTAAAAGATTTGGTATGGAAAATTGTAAATCTTTAAGTACGCCTATTTGCAAAGCTCATACTTTAAATAAAAGTATGTGCCCAAAAAATGAGGAGAAAATAAGTAAAATGCTTAAAGTTCCCTATGCTCAAGCTGTGGGAAGCCTCATGTATGCAATGACAAGTACCAGACCAAATATTTGTCATGCAATAGGATTGGTAAGCAGATTTTAATCCAATCCAGGTAAAGAACATTGGCAAGCAGTGAAACGTATATTAAGATATTTACAAGGTACCAAAAATTTGAAATTGTGCTTTGGAAACAGTGATCTAGAATTAGTCGGCTATAGTGATGTAGATAATAAAAAATCTATAACTGGATATATATTTTTGTTTGGTGGAACAACAGTTTCTTGGTTAAGTAAGAAACATGGCTGTGTTGATAAGTCTACTATGGAAGCAGAATATATTGCTTGTAGTACTGCAGTGAGTAATGTGGTGTGGATAAAACGCTTTGTTGAAAGCTTAAATTTGGGTACATCCACAGAACCAATCAATGTATTTTGTGATAATTAGTCTGTCATTTCTTTGATAAAAAGTGGAACACGAAGTTCCAAGGGAAAACACATTGATATGCATTATCACTATATTTTAGATATAGTGGAAAGAGGTGAGGTCAAAGTTAATTTTGTTTCCTCGACCGATATGGTAGCAGATCCAATGATCAAAGGTTTATCTTTGGAGAAATTCAGAGAACATGTGACTAGAATGTGATTGAGAGAAACCTCGGTGAAGCAATCTCATGGTCAACATGCATAACTCAGCAAATTCTGGGGACGCCTAGAAAATTGGAGTTATGGAGATACCCAAATGAAAATTTTGGTCATTTATAAAGTCACTGATAAGGTGATCAAGAAAAACTTCAGGAATGGCCTTAGGGTGAGTACTTGATGAAATTTCAGTGTAGGTTGATTAACCAAGTAAAATGTTGATCATGGTAAAGTCGCTGATAAGGTGATTAAGGAAATACTCAGGTGAGTAAGTACTTAACGAAAATTCAGTGCCATTCACTAAAGTTTTAGTAAAATGTGATTTGATTACCCAAGTAATGGTTAATCATTTGCAAAGTCGTTGATAAGGTGATTAGGGAAAATCTCAGGAATAGCCTCTAGAGGAAGTACTTAACAAAAATTCAGCGCAGGTCGATACATGTGCTATGTATTCAATTGAAGTCGTCAATTGTGACAGGGGTATGGATTGTTGATCCAGTCACGGAGAATTGATGTCGTTCACTAAAATTTTTTTTAGTGAAATGAAGTCACCTCTAATATGTGATCAGTTGGAGCACATATGGTAAACGGTGCGGTCAGATAAGGTAATGACAAAAAACGTGTGCACGTAGAGACTTGTCATGCTCTGATGCCGATCTACAAGAGTAGCAGATGAAAGTTGAGTAGTGGAAAGCTTATATTGGTACCAAGGTAAAATACTCAACTGGATCATCACTGTTTTGTGTGATCAAGTGGGAGATGTTATTCTAAGGGGTGTGATCACCAAACGGTGTATCCCTTGGAATGATATTCTCTAACATGGTGATGGTTTCCATAAGGGGTGATGTATAATGAAGTGTCAATGGACACAACCTTTTGACTGACTTCTTAAAGTTGTGACTTTTGGGTTACTATTGGTTTACCAATGGTTGTGCCCTTTCACAATAGGATGTGTCATTCCTTAAGGTTGTGACTTTTGGGTTACCATTGGTTAACTAATGGATGTGCCATTTGCCAACTGGTGCATGATGGCCTATAAATAGGGGTCATTGGTGCACAAATGATAGCACTCAATTCCCTTTGTTCATCACCAACTTGTGGGACACCCTCACGAAAGTGTCACCATATTGTTGTAATTTCGCTTCCATTTGTTATTTATTTCTCTACACTTTTTTAGACAAGTCTAGCTAAGTTTATCACCATGCTACTTGACATCTTAATATTATATATAATATAATCAAATCAAGAATTTGATTTTATTTTTTTCTTGATTTGATTTTTATAATTATCAAATTAAAAGAATGAGGAGAATAAGAGAGAGGCCTTGATGGCTATATTTTGTTATTCTAAATTGTGATTGAAAACAAAACATTGATCAAAATTACATAAAAATAAGATAAAATAAATATCTAAATCATTATGAAATCAAATTCTTAAGTTGATATTTTCTCTAATTAGCGGTAGGTTGTCACAATTACCAAAATATTAATTTCTTTAGTTTACACCACCTAGCTATATATCTAGCCGCAATGGAGATTTTGCCGTAGAGGACTTTCGATCCGTCGTCTTTGCATGTACGGCTGGATCCACCGTCCTTCCATTTTCTTTCTTTTAAGTTTTAGAGAAAAACAACAAGAAATCTTAAACCACAAACTGCTACTTAATTAATATATGATTTTTTATTTTATTTATTTATTTAAATACATATATACATATTTAAACAAGATGGAATGATAAAAATGATAAATTACATGTTGATTAGATGAAAATCATGTACAGTATAAGATTTGTATGTAATATTTCTCTTAAGTTTTATTATTTTATGATCTTTTCGTTTTCGTTTTTATTTATATTTTGTTAATAAATATGGTACGTCGTATGCATTAATAACACGCCCATCATTTAGACTATTAATTATTTGACCTTTCCTCAAAAGAAAAAAACACTATACGACCTACATTATTTTTTCAATACGCGATGCATACGCGTGAGTCCCGTTAAAACTTTTGAAAGAAGGCTGGCGACCGGAAGCGCAATATGCTGAAAAATGAGCAAAATGCAAGCTTGCAGCTTCCCGCTGGTGATAGTTTTTGAAATCCAGGAAGCGTTTCGAAAGAAAGTCAAAACTCAGAGAACGATTCGATAGCTGATTAACCAGTTTTACGTAGTGTTGCATATATGGGCATGTTGTTCGTGTGTATGCATGTGTGCGTATGCTTTTCAGTTTTGGCCTGTGCCTATATCTTTATGTTCACGTAAATCGTCTTTTCTGGCATAGTGATCAAAAGGGGAAGTACTGTGGCATCTTCTTACTTCCAACCCAATAAAAGCATCTAATATACTTACAGCTCATGCATGCAATATTGTTATTAAATTTCAATGATTCCATATTTTAGTGAAAGATCAATAAGTACTACAGCTAAAGATAATTAATTACTTAGTCAAATAATAAAAGTCCTAGTATTAAGCAAATTCTCATTGCTCCCTGCATGCATGTGGCCGAACCTTTTTCTAAATGAATTAAAAAAATACAGAATTTGAAGCAGCAGCTAGAGATGCGTGGGAGCCCCATTTGCCCCATGAGAGGCTGTCGGCAGATGTCAATTAAGATCTGTAGAGATATGTGGATGAACTAAATATTAAATGAAATTGATGTTTTGGAGAAAGAGAAGTCAAAGGCTCAATGCCCAATTGGGTTAATTAAGGCTCGCTTTGCAACACCGACGCTACCCCCAAGACGCTCCATTCCTTCATTTATTATTATCGCCCCAGCAAAGTCAGTCATTTATTTGAGCTTTTCTTCCTCCAAAACTTTGAAAAAGGTCCTATTTATTTATTTGATCTCTCTCTCTCTCTCTCAATTTCCGCGTGTTGACTTTATCGTTTTCGACGACGTTGCTTCAGCTCTACCTCTTATATACATATATATATTTATGTATGCAGCAACTTCTCTAATACAAACTTCAACAAGCCAGCCAGATTGCAAACTGCTAGACAAGATTGAGGTCACATGTTCTTACAATTAATCGAGACGTCCGACTTCCAGCATTATTGTTATTGGTTGGTTTCATTAATATATTTTTTGTTATTGTAGTGCAAATTTTATTTTTAGCTTTTTTAGACTTATCTTTCATTCCCTAAAAGCCTTCTGGTTTCTCTCACAATTGGACTTTGAAGATTCAGATTTGGCCTGACATGGATGAAATTGACGTTCCCTCTGATTTTCTCTGCCCGATTTCTATGGAAATGATGAGAGATCCCGTCACGGTCTCTACTGGGATAACCTACGATCGAGAAAATATTGAAAGATGGTTGTTTTCATGCAAGAACAACAGTTGTCCGGTAACGAAGCAAGTTTTGAGCAATACAGAGCTTACTCCAAACCATACTCTACGCAGGTTGATCCAAGCATGGTGCACCCTCAACGCCTCGCATGGAATTGAACGCATTCCCACCCCAAAGCCACCCATTGAAAAAGTCCAAATTCTCAAAGTACTTATCGACGAGGCAAAGAAGCTGCCCAATTCGCAAGTACTCATCTATCTCAGAAGACTCAGATCTATTGCATTTGAAAACGAAAGGAGCAAGAGATGCTTAGAGGAGGCTGGTGGAGTTGAATTCTTAGCCTCAATCGTAGAGAATGGCAACAATGACATAACTGTAACTGAAGCAGCTGTTGAAATTCTTTCAAGTCTTAAAACCTCAGAAACACATCTGAAAAATCTGCTAAACAACGATGGTGAATTCCTGGAGTCCTTAACGCAAGTTTTGAGGCGTGGAAACTTCCAATCTAGAGCTCGCATAACTCTGCTACTGAAGTCCATTTTCGAAGTTGCCGATCCTATCCATTTAATCAGCCTCAAACTCGAATTCTTTGAGGAGTTGGGACATGTTTTAGATGACCAGATATCACAGCAAGCCTCCAAGGCGGCGTTGAAGATTTTGGTGGAGCTTTGTCCCTGGGGAAGAAACCGAATCAAAGCAGTGGAAGGCGGTGCAGTTCCAGTCTTGATAGAGCTCCTTATTGGGTCATCAGATCATAGGAGATTTTGTGAGCTCGTGCTTATTGTTTTGGATCAGCTTTGTGGCTGTGCAGAAGGGCGGGCGGGGTTGTTGAAGCATGGGGCAGGAATGGCGATTGTGTCCAAGAAAATACTTCGAGTTTCCCATGCGGCAAGTGATAGGGCAGTGAGGATTCTGTCCTCACTTTGTAGGTTCTCGGCGACCTCTAGGGTTCTTCATGAAATGTTGCAATTGGGTGTTGTGTCCAAGTTGTGCTTGGTGCTTCAGGTTGATAGTAGTTTAAAGACAAAAGAAAGAGCTAGAGAGATCCTCAAGTTGCACTCTAGGGTTTGGAAGAAATCTTCTTGTATTCCGGCTAATTTGCTTGCATCTTATCCATCTTCTTGATGATATAGCTACTTTATGTACAAAATGGAAATAGGGTAAGGTTTGGGGGACCCCAAATCAATAATGCAAATAAGGTGTAGGGAAAATTGATGAGATGCTCACAAATTTATTCTTATTGTGAGTTAATTGAAGAGGTATCGGTCCCAAATAGATATATTCTTGATGTGATAGATAATTTGTTATTCTTTGACAAGCTCTAAGGGTGCACCATTTTGTTTGTTTTTTGCTTTTTGAGACAGAATATTTGTGGTCTTTTCTGTGTGCACACTTAGGGCTTCGAGAACGATAAGAGGAAAATTCACTTTTGTCTCTATCTAGTTTGGCCACAGGGGAAAGCAATACCCTACCATAAGAGTTAAACATGACATTTGTTTTGACATGATGCTCTGATATGATATGATATGTTAAGATGATGGTGTTTAGTTATGCTATGCAAATGACTTTTGAATATGAATATTTTGATACCATGTTTTGATTCTGCATTCTGAAATTAAAATGTTTTGTTTTGCATTTTAAACTCTATAAATGACTCATATTTACATACTAATATATGTTCTCTGCTTACTGAGTTGTTGATAACTCACCCCTTATCTCCACAATATTTTTAGATGTTTTAGGTGTTTTAGCTGAGGATTCAGAATAGCAAGCATGGGTAAGACTATGTGAGTATAGTGGAGTAAGTACAAAGAGAATATTTTGATAATTGAAGAATTTTATTCAATAGATTTGTTTTGTTCTATTGACTTAGTATTTTGAAAGGTTGACGTTTACTTTGAGACTTGGTAGGTCATATTATTGGGATGATTTAATTATTCTGGCATAAGTTCATTTTCATCCTTACTTTATGCTGCGATTATTTCATACTGCTAGGTGCATTTCTAGGATACATTGCATACTAACTATCATGTTTGGGGATATATTAGCTTGTGTTGCATGTCCCGATGCACTAAGTCAATGTTGCATCCCAAGCAGAGGTTGGGAGCAATTATATCTCTGGGTAAACCCATGCGTCCTTAGGTATATGCCAGAATATAGGTTTTGATTTTAGATTGGGTAGGCTTGAATCATGAAGCAAAAATTTTGATCTGACGCACGTACCTGACAAGATGGCACGTGAAAGAAGGAAAAGGAACCCCGAAGGATCCAACATTCGTCATGAGCAGGATCATGGTTTGGATGGAGGGCGCAAGTTGGCAGATGCAATTCTTCTGACGGAAGCCATGAAGTAACAACAAGAGTTAATTCTGAGACAAAACCCTCAGGTTGAAAGGCTAAAAAACAGAGATTGTTCGTATGAGAAATTCTTGATTTACTGATACCCTAGTTTTATGGGCATCGAGGGACCCCTAAAAGCCAACAAGTGGCTACTAGATCTCGACAGGACCTTCAAGATTAGCAGCTGTACAAAAGAGGAGAAAGTACAGTACCCAGGGCATCTGCGACAAGGGGAAGCTAGCATTTGGTGGGACAGCAAGAGGCAATTACTAATAAGAGAATTGGGTCTTATCACTACTTTGACTTGGAAAAGGTTCAAAGAGGAGTTTGATAATTGATTCTTCCCTGAATCGATGAAGACTCAGAAGGCCAAGGAGTTTGCCACTTTGGTACAAGGCAATCTCACTACTGAATAGTATGCGGCATAATTAATGGAATTAGGAAGGTTCGCTCCACAGTTGATTGCAACAGAAAAGATGTAGACCTAGAAATTTTAAGGAGGATTGTAACCCAAGATTCGTAGCTATGTGGCCGGATTTTGTATCAATAATTTTCAAGAATTAATTAACGTGGCCGCTATAACCGAAGCAAAGCAGCGAAACGTGGTAGCTCAAATTAATTTAGAACAAAAAAGAGTTTCTTCCTTTGTAGGAGAGAATAATGCTAAGAGAAGGATTATTTAAAGTTCCAACTAGGGCAAAGGCGTTATGACGGCCTCACCTACCACTTGTAAGAAATGTGGAAGGAATCACGGTGGAGAATACCAAGTAGGATTAGGAGTATGTTACCGATGCAGTCAATTCGGGCATATGAAACACGAATGCCCTCAGGGCACACAAGGTGGAGATGCTCCCAACAACTAGCCCAACCACAGGCCACCTACCTAAGCTCATGTGTACACTAGCACCCCTGGAGAGATTAGAGAGGAAATCTTCGATGATGAAGAAGCAGGACTCATCACTGGTATTTTTTTCCTTAAGTGCCCCTCTTTAGTAAGTAGTTTACTTGTTTTAACTGTTCAGTAGTTGGTAGTGATTACGTGTTAGGTAAAGTCACGTTGTACGAGTATACAATATGCAGTTTGTTTAACTCTGGCTCTAAGAGGTCTTTTGTGTCCGCGACATTTACACTTATGTGTAGCCAGCTGACCCAGACGTTACCTCAAGCTGTAGTAGTATCATTTCCCAACGAACGCTCGATCGCTTGTAACCCCGTGATGAGAAGCTGCTTGCTAAACTTAAGATGAGTACTAATGGAAGCCGACTTGATCTTCTTCGACATATTAGGATTCGATGTTATATTAGGAAGGGCTGGTTGTCCAAGCATCTCGCTAAGATAGATTGTTGGAATAAGGAGATCACCTTGAATCGCTCGTAGTTGGGCAAATCTGTTATACAAGAGGGTCAGTGAAAGCTACCCCCTTGTTAATTTCGATTTTGAAAGCTAGGAAGTGCATTGCCAATGGAGCCACTGCTTATTTAGCTTTCGTACTAGACGAAAATAGTAATAGTAAGGAGATTCAGGGGATACTTGTAGTTGACGAATATTTAGAAGTCTTCACAGACGATTTACCTGGATTACCCCCTGATAGAGAGATATAATTCGTTATAGAACTAGAACTTGCTACTACACCTGTCCATAAGATACCCTATCATATGACCCTTTTAGAGGTAAAGGAGCTAAAGGAGCAGATAGAAGAACTATTGGAGAAGGGATTCATTCGGCCTAGTTCAACACATTGGGGTGTGGCGGTTCTATTTGTAAAGAAGAAGGATGAATCTTTAAGGATGTGCATTGCTTATAGGGAATTAAACAAAATAACAGTGAAGAACAAGTACCCCTTACCACATGTTGATAACCTATTAGATCAATTGCAAGGAGCATTGGTGTTCTCAAAGATAGACTGAAGGTCTGGGTATCATCAGCTCAAAACTAGGGATTAGGATATTCCTAAAACAGTATTTCGGACTAGACATGTCCACTACGAATTTTTGGTCATGCATTTAGGTTTAACTAATGGCCCTGCCACATTTATGGATATGTTGAACAAAGTGTTCAGACCCTATCTGGATAGCTTTGTAGTCGTATTCATTGACGACATATTGATCTACTCTATAAATGAAGGATAGCATAGGCAACATCTCTGTTTGAAGGGACATAGGTTGTACGCCAAATATAGTAAGTGTGAATTTTGACTTAAGGATGTGAGATTTTTAGGGCACATAATCTCAAGTCAAGGAGTATCAGTTGACCCTAGAAAGATCGAAGCTGTGGTAGATTAGAAGTGTCCGACTAGTGTGCATGAGATCTGGAGTTTCCTAGGATTAGCTGGCTACTATCAACATTTTGTGAAATGATTCTTCAAGCTATCAGGAGTGTGAGCAGAGTTTCTTGGAACTCAAGGAAAGACTCACAACGACACCAATATTAGCTTTACCTAAACCCCATAGGCTTTATGTTGTATTTAACGATGCGTCCAAATTAGGACTCAGATGCGTACTTATGCAAGATGAGCAAGTGGTAGCCTACGCCTCACAACAACTGAAGAATTACGAGTAAAATTAACCCACTCATGACTTGGAGCTAGCCGTCGTAGTTTTTGCTTTAAAGATTTTGAGGCATTACTTATATGGTGCAACTTGCGAAATCTACATGGATCGCAAGAGTCTCAAATATTTGTTTAGTCATTAGAATTTAAATGAGACAAAGAGGGTGGTTCGAATCAATTAGCGACTACCAGTGTGAAATCAAGTATCACCTTGGTAAGGCTAACGTAGTAGCTGATGCGTTAAGTCGAAAGTTGCAGAATGACGATCCCAATTTGGAAGAAGGATCACTTCTGCACAGCATGAGGAACTTGCTGATTAAGGATCTTCAACTAAACGCTACTTGTTATGTGGGAGGAAGTAAAGAAGCAGCAGTTAGAAGATCCCAAATGGGCAAACGTTAGGCAAAAAGTAGAAAGGAAGGAAGGGCCAGAAGGATTTACCCTTAAGAATGATGGGTTGTTGTATTACCAAAATCGAAAGGTAATTCCAGCAGATACGGAGATCAAGGATAAAATACTAAGGGAAGCACATCACACGGCTCATCTAGGGAGCACGAGGATGTATCGGGACTTAAAGCAACATTTTTGGTGGGAAGGCTTAAAGAAAGATGTAGTGGTGAATGTTAATAGATGCTCTGTTTGTAGAACAGTTAAGGCTGAGCATCAACGACCCGCTGGAGAATTGCAACCGCTCTCAATCCCATAATGAAAATGGGAGGATATTTCTATGGACTTCATAGTTAGTTTTCCAAGGACCTTGATAGGGAATAATTCTATTTGGGTTATATTCGATCACCTAACTAAGAGTGCTCATTTTCTACCAATAAAGAATACCGACTCGTTAGAGAGACTAACTCGGTTATTTATATCAGAAATAGTGTGACTACATGGAGTTCCAAAAATGATTGTATCTGATAGGGATATGCGTTTCACCTCTCTTTTTTGGCAAGGCCTTCAGGATGCTCTAGGCACCAAGTTGAAATTTAGTAGTGCCTATCACCCTAAGATTGATGGGTAAACAGAATGGACAATTCAGATATTGAAAGACATGATGAGAGCATGTGTGATACAAGAAAAAGGCAATTGGAAAAAGCTCTTGCCATTGATTGAGTTTGCATAAAATAACAGCTTTCAGGCCACCATTCAGATGGCATGTTGCGGAGCTTTATACGAAAGAAAATGTAGATCTCCTTTATACTGAGATGAATTAGGAGAAGGAAAAATTCTCGGTATTGAAATTCTTCAGGAAATAAAGGATCAAATCCAATTAATAAAGGAAATGATGAAGGCTGCCCAAGATAGACAAAAGAGTTATACCGAATGTCGTAGTAGGAACCTCGAGTTCGAGGTTGGCGATTGGATTTATCTTAAGGTATCTCCCATGAAAGGAGTATTTCGATTTGGAAAGAAATAGAAGTTAAGTCCAAGATACGTAAGACCCTATGAGATACTGGGAAGAGTATGAGTAGTCGCTTATAGACTGAAATTTCTGCTGAATTCCAAGGAATTCACAATGTCTTTCACGTATCATCCCTCAAGAAAAGCTTCTTGAGTCAAGTACCAACAATTGTAGATTTGAGGGATATTTCACTCAAACCCGACCTAACTTAAGAGGAAATTCCTATCACAGATTGGAAGAATAAGGAACTTCATAATCAAAAAATTCCTCTAGTTAAGGTTCTAGGCGGAATCACAATGTCGAAAAAACTACTTGGGAAAAGAAAGTCAATATGAGAAACAAATACCCTTATTTGTTTGGCTTGTGAACCTGCATGGCATCATCAAAGCATCTACATCCATTCATGCATGCATAGCATACATCCCATTTCTATCCTGACCTGCGACTTCTCTTGTCACTTGCAATCATGTCATGGCCAGAACCGACAGGGTCGCACGACGAGGAAATTCGACCCCCAGTCGACTCCGAAGAGTTATGGCTGAGAAGAGACGTAGACAGCTTTAGCATATGAGGGAGACCCTAGAGAGATTGGAGTACCATAAAACTCATATCCTTGACCACGACGGGAAGAGTAACATCAGTTTGAGGAGAGCCCTACCACACGAGGAGCGTAATCCCCTTTATCCTATTAGGTGGGTGGATGAGTCTACAGTGTCTTGGTTTAGATGAGACATTAGGATTATCCCTCCGGCTATACTTGACCAGCCATAGTCAAGTCGAGCTGCTGAGTAGCGCTATATTGAGCAGGAGTTTCCAAGTTCATGTATTTCACGTTCACGTTCAGTCATGTTTCACGTGCAAGTTCATGTCATGTCAAGTCAAGTCTCAGTCAAGTTCATGTCATGTCATGTTTCATTTCAATTCAGTTTATGCTCAAGTTCAAGTCATGTTAGTTTATTCCATGTTACATGTCAAGTTATTTTATGCTTGCTTATGACTATAATTATACATTCATGTCTTTACTGCCATGCATGTATCATTAACCTATGTGGAAGTCCTCTATTAACTTACTGAGATTTGTGTTCAAATCTCATCGTGGTAGTCTCCACTACCATTCCTCTAAAATGGTAGGAGATGTGTCAGGTAGGGAATGAAACCTGGCTAATTGGAAGAGGTTGATTAGGAGACGCGAGCTTGTAGTCTCCTTAGTTAGATTTTTGGATAATATTATGGCATCATTGGTCAAGTTACGCCAGTTATTCGATGAACTAGCCCAGTAGTTATGATTTTTGAGAATGTAATTATGGAGCTCAGTCTCCCATGTTTTGAGATTATAGTCTTCTGAGACCTATACTGTAATCATGGATGTTTATCTTTTCCGTATGTATGGATCATATTTTAAGGATTTGGGATATTATTAGTTTGGTGCATGTTGGAGTATAGCATCAAAGATAGGAGATATGGAATTAAAGTCAAAATATGAAAAGGGCAAATTAGAGAATGAACGTTAACATTTATTTCTGTTAACAAGTCATCTTTGTTATTCACTTCTCATATATGTATAAATACATGTAAAGCACTTGTATCAAATTTAATTCAATCAATTCAGTAGTTTTAATGCAATATACAATAGTCTTCATTTTCTTCTCTCTATTTTTCTAGCTTTTGTCAAGTTCTTAACATGGTATCAGTTAAAACATTCCGCATATCTTTCTTTTCTAGAACTTGCTGTTTCTGTTTTCTGCATTACAATATTTTCTCAAGATCTTGTAATGACTCTTGATACGATCTGCAACTTCTCTCAAGATTTGTCTTTCAAGATCTGCAAATCTGTGTATTCTTTATCATTCTTGAAATGGCCTCTGAAAGTTCTATGAATTATGTGAACATTAATTCATCAGATAACTCTTCCAGTCCTTATTACCTTCATCCCAGTGATAACCCAGCTGCTCTTCTAGTCTTAGAGATCTTCAATGGAGACAATTATGTTGCTTGAAGTCGATCGATTGTTATGGCATTGACAGTCAAGAATAAAGTTGCATTTGTTGATGGTTCTATCAACCCACCTTCCACCACACAAACCATTGCACACAGCTTAGTTGTGTGCAAACAATTTAGTGCTTTCTTGGTTGATCAATTATATTTCCAAGGAAATCAGAAATAGTCTGGTGTATGTTGCCTTAGCCTTGGAACTTTGGAATGAATTGAAGACTCGGTATTTAATAAGTGATGGACTGAGAGTATTTCATCTTGAAAAATCTTTAAGTTGCATTAATCAAGGTTCTTCCTCAATCACAGAATATTTTAGTGCTTTCAAAACACTTTGGGATGAGTATGTGAGTTATCTTTCATTTCCTACTTGCACATGTGGAAAAATGTCATCTTGTACATGTGATCTTTTTACTTTCTTGCTGCAAAGACAACAATCTGATTATGTTTTGAAGTTTCTTGTTGGCTTGAATGATTCGTATGCCTCTGTCAGAGGTCAATTACTTCTTGTTGTCCCATTACCAACTATGGCCAAAGTGTTTG
Organism: Juglans regia; assembly: GCF_001411555.2. Lineage (NCBI taxonomy): Eukaryota > Viridiplantae > Streptophyta > Magnoliopsida > Fagales > Juglandaceae > Juglans > Juglans regia. The sequence goes on along the minus strand of NC_049914.1, from coordinate 19,565,694 downwards.
CTCTATTTTTCAAGAAGAGTCTCAAAGACAACTTAGCAATTCAGTTTCTAGTGAAACTCATGCACTGATGGTAAAGCAGTTGAACCCAACAACTTCTTATCGATTCTCAAAAGAAAGATCCAATAAAGCTTCACTTCATTGCACACATTGTGGATACAACGGACATACCATTGAAAAATACTTTCAGCTTCATAGTTATCCCCCTAGGTGGACTGGACCAAAAGGGAAATGAAATTACTCTGCTCATAATGCCATTTCAACTGAGGTCTGCAATCAAACCAACAATGAGGAACCAAAAGTTTTCTTTAACTGCTGAAGAAATTAATAAACTCATAGCTCTGGCCAACAATTCTCAACCTTCTACAACTATTCAGCCTTCAACTTACAATCTTGTTACATCCTCAAGTTTCTCTGGTAATGTCTCTAAATGTCCTACTTCATTTACTAAAAAATCCAATTATCATTGGATTCTCGACATTGGTGCAACAGATCATATGATCTGTTCGCCACTTTTATACTGTTTTCCTTCCAAAGATATCAATACTTCAATAAACCTACATAATGACCAAACAGTCCCAGCCACTCATGTTGGCACAATTTGTCTTTCCAATCAAATTTTCTTATCAAATGTACTATGTGTACCTTCCTTTTATGTGAATCTCGTGTTTGTCTTAAAACTCACTAAATGTTATAATCCTTGCTTATCCTTTTCTCATTCTCACTGCCTTTTACAGGACCAATCCTTGAAGAAAATGATTGGGATTACATTTGAGAAACAAGGGCTCTACATTTTACAACAAGCTGATCCTAAGGCTTCTTCCTGCCACACATCTAAGTCTAACTTAGCCTCTTCTAAGTCTAACTCAACCTCTTTTGCTTCTATTGTCTCACAAAACTCTCCAGATATTTGGCATTACAGATTAGGTCATGCATCCCACTCTAGATTGCTTCTCCTCAAGAAGTTAGATCCCTCAATTTCTATCAATTGTCAAAGTGTTTGTGATGTATGTCCATTAGCAAAACAAAGAAAGCTACCCTTTGTTGTATCTCATACCAGTTATAATGAAATTTTTTATTTGATACATTGTGATATATGGGATCCATTTGCAACAATTTCTTATTCAAGTTATAATTTTTTTTTTTAACAATTGTTGATGATTTTACAAGATGTACTTGGGTTTATATGCTTAAAACCAAGTCTGAAGTCTCTTTTACACTCAAGAATTTTTGCAACATGATAAAAACTCAATTTAACACAACTGTTAAAACAATAAGGTCTAATAATGGACCAAGATTTTTTCTTCAATGATTTTTATAATGAAAATGGAATTTTAAACCAAAAAAGTTGTGTAGAAACCCCACAACAAAATGAAGTAGTTGAAAGGAAACGTCAACACTTAATTAGTACAGCTAGAGCTTTAATGTTTCAAGCTAATATCCCCTTGTCTTTTTGGATTAACTGTGTGTTAGTTGCTACCCATATAATAAATAGAATTCTCACCCCACTTCTCAATAATAAAAGAAACTTATGAAATGTTGTTTAACAAAATACCAAAATTTTCTCATTTAAAGGTTTTTGGATGCCTTTGTTTTGCATCTACATTGCAACATCACAGACACAAATTCGATCCAAGAGCTAGAAAATGTGTCTTCCTTGGATATCCATCTGATATCAAAGGTTACAAAGTCATGGATCTCAATGGCACTAAAATTTTCATTTCAAGAATGTCATATTCCATGAAAATGTTTTCCCATTCAAAGCAGTCCCCACAAATTCTCATACTCATTCTTTTTTGTTTCCTGCCTCAGAGGATTCATATAGTACAGATTACTCTCCTAAAATTCCAGTTGTTAGTTCTAACCAGAGTGAATTACCAAATCTGTCCATTAATGACTCTATGCCAAATCTTGATCCAAATATCTCCATGACTCATGATCAGTCTAATAATAGTATAAACAGAAGAAAATCCTCTCGAGTTAGACAGAAACCTAGTTTCTTGCAGGATTACTATTGCAGCAATGTTTCTTCAAATGCAACTGCTCTCACTTCTTCTAATGATGGTTCTAAAGGTAATTCATATCCCATCTCATCCTTCTTATCTTTTAGTAGACTATCTAATTCTCATAGAGCTTTTCTTGCTTCAATTTCAAATTGTCCAAAACCTAAATCCTATAAACAGACAGCATAATTTCCTAAATGGCAAAACGATTTGAAAAATGAACTTGAGGCTTTAGAGTTAAACAAAACTTGGAACCTTGTTACTCTACCTAAAAATAAATAGACTATTGGCTGTAAATAGTTATTTCGAGTCAAATATAAAGTTGATGAAAGCATAGAAAGGCACAAGGCCAGATTAGTGGCAAAGGACTATAATCAACAAGAGGGTTTGGATTTCCTTGATACTTTTTCTCCTGTGGCAAAAGTGACTTCTATTAGGCTATTACCTGTTGTGGCTGCAATTAAGAACTGACATCTTCATCAATTGGATGTAAACAATGCATTCTTGCATGGTGATTTACGAGAAGAAGTTTACATGAAGCTGCCCCTTGGAATGCCTAATGTAGAAAATAAGGTTTGTAGACTTTTGAAAAGCCTTTATGGTTTCAAGCAGGCATCTCGAGAATGGTTTGAAAAACTGTCCACTGCCCTCATCAGTTATGGTTTTACTCAAGGGAATTCTAATTGCTCTCTTTTTATAAAGAAATCCACAACATCCTTTATGGAATTGCTGGTATATGTTGATGATGTGTTGCTGGCCAGTGATAGCTTACAAGAAATTCAACTCTTAAAAGAGTTTCTACAAAGATTTGGCACCACTAAAATATTTCCTTGGCTTGGAAATAACAAGATCTAAATCAGGTATTTTCCTCTGCCAAAGGAAATATATATTGGATATTCTTCAAGACACGGGAACAATTGGTGCAAAGCCTACTGCCTTTCCAATGGAGACCAATTTAAAGTTGACAACCACTAATTCTGTTTTGTATGAAGATCTATCAGCTTACAGAAGACTTATTGGAAGACTATTATACTTAACACTTACAAGACCAGACTTTGAATATTCAGTCCAAGTCCTAAGCCAATTCCTTGCTAAGCCTGTTGTGAGTCATCATCAAACAGCAGTTAGAGTGTTAAGGTACTTGAAAGCCACTCCAGGTCAGGGATTGTTCTTCTCGGCATCCTCAGAATTGCAACACAAGGCATTCTCAGATAGTGATTGGGCAGGGTGCATTGATACAAGCAGAAGATCCATAGGGTTTGCAGTGTTTTTGGAAAACTCATTGATCTCATGGAAGTCCAAAAAGCAAGTAACTATCAGTCGATCCTCTGCTGAAGTAGAATATCGAGCCCTTGCAGCCACAACATGTGAAGCCCAATGGTTGGCTTATGCACTGTAGGATTTACAAGTTCACCATTCTTAGCCAACATTGATTTATACTGATAGCAAGTCTGCAATGTCCATAGCCTCCAATCCAGTTCAGCATGAAAGAACCAAACACATCCAAATTGACTGTCATTTTTTTTATTATTATTATCAACCTCACTTATAGCGGAGGAAAACCATTTCAATATCTAAGATCCACAGGATTACAAATAATCAAAGCAAAACAACATGTGAATCAAATGACCAAAACAAGGAAGAAACCAAAAGCCCAAACTAAGCCAACCGAAACTATATCTATACAATTACGAACCAACCAAAACGTGAATGAACCAAAAACCTCACTTATGTCCGTGCCAACGTAAGAGACAAACCGATGAAGACGGAATGCCAAACCAAAGTAAACAATGCAACGACTCTACGTACGTAAACAACATATCACGTAAACAACGTGAGCGACAAACGGGCCTCTTACCTCCTTATGTATGGTAAACCGCACTTATCTAAGCGTAATATTCCTTTGAGCTCCCTTGGGATATGATTCGGCATATACTCCTGCGTTATCCTAGCACTACCACCTTTAGCGAGCCAATCCACAGCTTTATTTCCCTCTCTAAAAACATGTTTTAACCGAATATTAAGACCTCAAGTGAGCAAGATTATTTCCTCCAAAAAATCCTCCAAGTCCCAAACCTGACAGCTACCTTGCTCTAGCCAATTCACAATTAGACACGAATCTAATTCAACAACAATATTCACCAAGCCCCTAGCCTTGCATCAGCGCAAACCAAAAAGGACCCCCAGCAACCCAGCTTTATTGTTTGAACCCAATCCAATATATTCAGAAAAAGCAACAACCAGATTTCCTTCAAGGTCTCTAATCAGCCCCCAGCACCGACTCCCTCGGGTTCTCCAAACTACTATCATCTGTATTTAATTTGAACCAACCCACCTCCGGATTTTTCCAAGATACTGCAATAAACTTTCTTTTTGAAAGAGATACAACCAACAAGTATAAGTCTTCTAAAATTGCTTGGTCTTGATGATGCAAATTTCTTGACTCCTTAAGCCTCAGACCAATCCAATGGAGCCAGTATTTAACCTTCCTCCACAAAACGTTAAAGCAATCCTTGTGTCCCTCCACACGTGCCGAACACCTCCACATCCATAGATTCCATATTAAAATACATGGAACCAGCCCAATCAAATTGACTGTCATTTAGTTCGTGAAAAGCTACAACAAAACCTCATCAAGTTATTCTACATTCCATCTCTATAGTTGGCATACATCCTTACAAAACCACTTGGTTCTTTACATTTTCACTATACTCTACGTAAGATAAACATCCTTAATAATCATGTTCATCTTGAGGGAGAGTGTTGGAGTATAGCATCAAAGATAGAAGATGATGGGAACCAAGGTGGGCCTAGTCTTAAAGATATGTTGCAAGTTCCAAATGAATCAATTACAAGTTCAAGGGCTTAAATGATGAAGATTTAGTTTTGATTGATTTGATAATCTATGGAAAGGGCAACAACATGACTTAAAAGCTTTGAGTACTTGAAGGCTTTCAATTTATTTAAATCATTTAAAGAACTTATTTTATTAGTTTAGAATAATTGGGTTTTTTACGGGAAGGACTTAAGGGGGCCTATGCAAGGGCATGTTGGGAAAGTTATTATTTTATTGAACTAGGGTTTCAAGAGGTTATTGCAGTGTTACTGTAGCCGCATCACTGTTCATCCAGGGGCATTTTGGGTAAAAGAGACTTTATTTTAGCTAGGGTTTTAATTAGGTTTTGGTTTAAATACTCTTTGTAGCCTCATTTTCAGAAGTTTATGAAATTTGATGAATTTATTCATTGTGAGTTGAGTTTATCTCCTCTTGTTCTTAATTGAACTTTTGAACTTATCAAAGGTAGATCACAACTTTTGTGGCGTTCCTCCATTGTAATTTGGGTTCTTGAGACGGGTTATTCAACGGGTCTAGATTTTAATATAATCTAGGTTCTTGAAACGAGTTCTTATCAGGTCTAGGTTCTCCATCCATTGACTTGATTTTGGCTTTCTTGGGTGAGTTTTCAAATTGACTGTTGGTTCAAGGGATTCCATTTCCGTGGGTTCATATCATTTGGTATTCAGAGCAAGGTTTCCAATCATGTCTGATTCTATCTTTTAATTTTTGCATCTTTAAATTTGTTTCTAGGGCTTAATTGTTCTACGGTTGCAAAAGAAAAAAAAAATCAAAACAAAAAGTAGGCTGCCTAAATTCTTAGGTTTTTTGATTTGACTGAAATTTGTATCTCCTAGGGTTTCAAAATTCTAGGGTTTCTTACATCTCTAAGTTTGTTTCCATTGCTTGGAGTGTCGTTTCGTTGATTCTCTTCTACTTCATTGTCAATTCTTGTGTGCTTGAATTCAATTTCTTGATTTTCAGAATTGAAAGTTGTTGTTTGTGTTTTAATTAGTCAGAAGAAGAGAAAAGAAAAGAAAAAGATAGGAAAGGAAAAGAAAAGAAAATTCAAAAAAAAAAAAAAAGAGGAGAAAAGGTAGCATATTTAAAGGTTGCTACATAGTTACAAAAAAAGAGAAAGAAAGAAATTTGTTGATTGAACCTTATCATCAAAGGAGTTGCATACATCATTAAAGTTGGTATCTTGTCTTATTGTTACTCTTTCATTCATGTAACTTCCTTGATTCTCGGGTCATTTTTATTCCTTCCATGTTTCTCTTATTCTTGTTTTTTGGACCTAATTACTAGTTGGGATAAAACAAGGTTGTCTTGTCTTCATTGAGTTCAATTAGTTCTGAAAGAACTTGAGTGGGAAAACTTTTGAGGTCAAAGGCAAGAGAGTGTGAGACTATTATCGGAAAAAAATCAATTAAGAGTGAAACACGAATGGAGTGTCATTATTCAAGTGTAAACACGTAAGGGAGTGTGTGAGGTTTTCTTTTTTACCACTAACATTCTTTTGTGCAGCACCTTATAATGTCTCATCGGAGTAGCTCATCACCAAATGGGAGAGCAGATAACTCATCTTTTGTGTTGCAAGCCATGCAACAACAGTTTGAGCTGTTAAACTTTGTGTTGGGTGAAGTGAGGGATATAATGGATCATCAAGAAGCAGTGATTAGAAATCTGCAAGGTGGGAGAGATTGGAGGCGACGTGAGTCTATTGTTGAAAATGGGTATTAGAAAGAAGAGTATGGTGATTCTCTTGTTACTAGGAATGCACTCAATACACAAATTAATATGGATGATAGAGAGCAGCAGAGCGAGAACATTTTTCATACTAGATGTCACATCAACAACAAGGTATATAGTATGATCATTGATTTGAGGAGTTGTATTAATTTGGCTAGCACTACTTTAGTTGAGAAATTGAATTTACATACCTTGAAACACCCTAGACCATACATGTTGCAGTGGTTGATTGTTGGGAGGTTAGGGTAAATAAGCAAGTACTAGTTTCTTTTCCAATTGGGAAATACCAGGATATCGTCTTTTGTGATGTAGTGTCTATGCATGCTAGTCATATTTTGTTGGGGAAGCCATGGCAATATGATAGGAAGGTGACCCATGATGGGTTAAGGAACATGTACAGTTTTGAAAAGGATGGAAAAATAATCAAACTTGCTCTTTTAACTCCAACACAGGTCCATGGGGACCAATTGAACCTGAAAAGTGAGGTTGCTCAAAAAAGAAAGAGTGAAAATGAGAGTGATCCAAAAAGAAAGAGTAAAAGTGAGAGTGATCAAAAAAGAAAAAGTAAAAAGGAGATTGAGCAAACAAGCAAGAGTGAAAGTGAGAATGAGCTGAAAAGCAAGAGTGAAGGTGAGAGTGAAAGTGAGATTGAGCTAAAAAGCAAGAGTGAATGTGAGATTGAAAAAAAAGAAAATAGTGAGGTCAACATGGAGAAAGATAGAAAAATGAGAGAGAAAAAAGAAAAGGATGAGACTGAGACCTCAAGCAAAAGAGAGAATGAGTTGAAAAATAATTGTGAGGTCGAGAGTACAAAAAAAGATGAAGAAAAAGAGGGTGACAGAAAAAAAAAGAGTGAAAAAGAAAAAGAGAGTGGAAAGAAAAGAGAGAGTGAAGAAAGTGAGAGAAAAATAAAAAGAAAAAGTGAGTTTTTATACTAAAGCAAGTTTTAATACTAATGAACTTGACGTATCTTTGCCTAGTATTGTTGTTTCTTTGTTGCAAGGATATGAAGTCATGATTCCTAGCGGTGTGTTTAGTGGATTGCCACCAATTAGGGAGATAGAGCACTACATTGATTTTATGCCAGGTGCTTCAATTCCTATCCGACCTTTTTTTGAAGAGCATGAGTCATTGACACACTTGAAAGGACAATGTAAGTTGTTGACTAGAATGCATGCTAAGTGAGAGGACTGTATTGAGACTTTTCCTCATGTAATCAAGTACACACAAGGTAAGAAAAGTTTTGTGGTTGATGCTTTAGCAAGAAGGTATGTCCTTGTTTTCATTTTAGATGCAAAATTGTTAAGACTTGAATATGATAAGGAATTACATGTTAATGATGATGACTTTGCTAGTATGTATGGAACATGTGAGATAGCATCATTTGGTAAGTTTTATAAACTACATTGGTACTTGTTTAGAAAGAATAGATTTTGTGTGCCTACTAATTTTATGTGTAAGTTGCTTGTGTGTGATGGACATAGTGGTTTGTTGGGTAACCTTGGTGTAAGGAAGACTTTTGTTATGTTGCATGAACATTTTTGGGAATATCATTCGCCATTCAATGATGTGTTATATGGACGTTTGTGGAAGTATCATTTTTCATTCATTGATGTGTTACATGAACGTTTGTGGGAGTACCATTTGCCATTCATTGATGTATCGCATGAACGTTTGTGGAAGCATCATTTGTCATTCATTAACATGTTGAATGAACATTTGTGGAAGTATTACTTGCCATTCATTGAGTTTTCATATAATTGGAGTGGTCATTTTGGTGTAAGGAAAGATTTAGGTTTGTTTCATGAATGTTTGTGAGAGTATCATTTGCCATTTATTGAATTGTTACATGAACGTTTCTGGGAGTATCATTTGCCCTTATTAGAGTGTGCATATAAAACCTTCCATACTACTATTTCTTATTCTCCGTTTGAAATTGTTTATGGTTTTAATCCACCTACTCCTTTAACTTTGATGCTTTTGCTTGTTAATGATAGGAGTAGCTTGAATCAACATTTTCAAATTCTTGAGAAAATTAATGAAAATGCATATAAAATGGATCTTCTAGGTATGTATCATGTTTATGTTATTTTCAATGTTAATAACATCTTTCCCTTTGATCCAGGTGGAGATTCGAGGTCGAATCCTTTTGAGGAGAAGGGGAATGATGGGAACCAAGGTGGGCCTAGTCTTAAAGATATGTTGCAAGTTCCAGATAAGTCAATTACAAGTTCAAGGGCTTAAATGATGAAGATTCAGCTTTAATTCATTTGATAAGCTATAGAAAGGGCAACAACATGACTTAAAGGCTTTGGGCACTTGAAGGCTTTCAATTTATTTAAATCATTTAAAGAACTTATTTTATTAGTTTAAAATAATTAGGTTTCTTACGGGAACGACTTAAGGGGGCTTATGCAATGGCATGTTGGGAAATTTATTATTTTATTGAACTAGGGTTTCAAGAGGTTACTGTAGTGTTACTGTAGCTGCAACACTGTAGCCGCGGCACTGTTCATCCAGGGGCATTTTGGGTAAAAGAGACTTTATTTTATCTAGGGTTTTAATTAGGTTTTGGTTTAAATACTCTTTGTAGCCTCATTTTCAGAAGTTTATGAAATTTGATGAATTTATTCATTGTGAGTTGAGTTTATCTCCTCTTGTTCTTAATTGAACTTTTGAACTTATCAAAGGTAGATCAAAACTTTTGTGGCATTCCTCCATTGTAATCTGGGTTCTTGAGATGGGTTCTTCAACGGATCTAGATTTTAATATAATCTAGGCTCTTGAAACGAGTTCTCATCGGGTCTAAGTTCTCCATCCATTGACTTGATTTTGACTTTCTTGGGTGAGTTTTCAAATTGACTGTGAGTTGAAAGGATTCCATTCCCGCAGGTTCATATCAGAAGATATGGAATTAAAGCCAAAATATGAAAAAGGCAAATTAGAGAATGAACATTGACAGTTATTTTTGTAAGCCGTCTCTGTTATTCACTTCTCATATCTGTATAAATACATGTAAAACACTTGTATCAAATTTAATTCAGTCAATTCAGTAGTTTTAATGCAATATACGATAGTCTTCATTTTCTTCTCTCTATTTTTCTAGCTTTTGTCAAGTTCTTAACAGTGCATAGTGTTGCTCAAAGAAAAAAAATTATCCGCTGCGAATATTGCATATTGCTAGATACATGTTAGGGACATTGCATCTTTACCTGTCATGAACGGGGGCAGATAACCTTATATATGTTGCATGTCTCAATACTTCAGATGTCCGTCCAATCCCAAACGGAATCTGGGGACGTTACACTTACTATGTAATATATTAACAAGTGTGACTAGAAATAATATTACCCAAGACGAATAATAACATTCCTCAAACAAAGTAGATATTGACCAGCAAGAACCAGCCATCGGTGCACTTCAGTTGATGCACCTCAAATAGGAGATCGTGCGATCTTGGTGCAAACTTCAACCCCTCCAAACCGAGCTGGGACCTGTTAACAAGAAAAAAGATTAAATTGTGGGCAAGTTTAGGGGAATATTAAGGCCCAGCTTTGATCACGATAACGTTATTGGAGTTGCTGAACTATGGATTTTCTAGCCCAACAACTTGCCACTAGGACATTGAGCTCTAAAGGGTCACATTAGGTTGTCGGCCCGGTAGATACTCAAAACAAAACATATATGGTAGTAACACTTTTTAAATAAATAAAAGAAAAAAAAAACCATACAAAGTACTGTTTAAAATAAAATAAAACATGAAAAATCCATTAGAAAAAATAAAGAAATAATATCATAGTTGGATTATATATTATTGCAGCTCCTGTGCGTGCCCCGTCCTCCTGAACCATACGGATAATGAAAGTAAGCGACATAGTTATAATGGGAGCCATAAGCCCCAACAAATAAAGGCAGTGATGTCTCATCCTTAGCAGGTGACATAATTCACAATTACGTTAGTACATTAGCGGTCGGAATTAAGTGGCTGGAAATCCGACCACACCATCTCCATGCTAGGTTTTGTGCCTCACCCCTACCCACCACAATTTCTCAGCAGCTCCCAAAAGTTTTGCCATGTCTATTGCTGGCTTGTCTTGTGTCTTGTTAAGAGTCAAAAGCGCATGGAGTAGGATTCCAAAACAAAGGCCTAGATTTAGGGTATCATGTAACCCCATTTTTTCTGAGTCCTATTCCTCCCCATTTTAGCTCCGGGATTGCTGTCTACATGATCCCTACTATTATTATTATTATTTTTTAAATGATTTGTACTACAATCTTAAAATATGCAAGATTTACCCACTACGCTTCCTTTGAATAAAATAGACAAATTTAAAAGTTACGTTAAAAAATATATTTTTTAATAATAGATCTCATTTTTTTCAATAGTAAGCATGCGAGGGCCGCTTGAACTACTTTTTTTAATCTAGTTCGGAGTTTTTTATGCATTAATTGGAAAATGCTTTTCCCACAAAAGGTGGTCACATTTTTTTTTTTTTAATTTTTTTTACTTAGTGATTGAGTAAGTATTTTTAAAAAAATATGTGATTTTTTTTTAAAAAAAATATCTAAATAGTTTAAAAAAATGGTGAAAGTAAAAATAAAAAAATTAAAACAAAAATTTAATTGATCGATAGATGATTTCGTTAATAATCATCTGTGGACATAGCAACGTATGCAAGAATTTGCTCACTAATAGATCATGATTACGCCCTTCTTCCTTTGAGCTACTTTTTTTTTTTTTTCTTCTTTTTTTTCCCCTGTTGGCTTTATGATGATGCCCTAATCCATATGTTTTATGGACAACGATAGGCGCTCATTCATATTCATTCTTAATGTCCGCCACCTTTTTGTCAAAAGCAATTTTAATGCAAAATTTCAACAACTGAATATGTAATTAGGCAAAGACATCGAATAATTAATTGGTCATGATCATAATATAGTTGTAAGCTAGCGAATCCAACATGAGATATCATTAATGTCACAGCGCAAAAGAATAAGATACTCCTTCTAAAACAGTATTACTTCGTTTGTTAAGATAAAAATGAAACTTTCAAAGAAGAAAATATGAACTAATTTTTCATATTGACATCTATATAATGATCTGCAACGTACAAAGCCTTAAGATCATCATCAGGCTATATATAAATTATAATTTCATTTTAACAATATCATACTCTATGTAACTTAAACTACAAGTAATAATCATAATCATAGTACGTACAAACTTTTTTTTTTTTTTAATAAACTTTTTATTATTTTTAGTCGCACTTGTTAGTGTGATATATTTTCAATAATTTTGTAAATCAACCACATTTTTTTTTTTTTTAATTGAGAGGGTTTCGAACTCCAGACTTCCATTTTGAAAGTTGAGGATTATGTCAATCAGGTTATAGGCTTTTGACAAATCAACCACTTAAACGAATAGTTACTTAAAATTTTTTATATCAACAAGGATGACGAGGTTAGGAAGTCAATGGATAACGCAGCCGGAGGAAGCAAATAGAATGCTTCTTTCTTTTTTTTTTTTTTGTCAGAAAGAACTCTCATATAGAAAAATAAACAAAATGACAACGATTAGAAACCTGTAATGTTTTTACTAGCTTGTATAAAGCATGGTTGGTGGCATAGCCTCAACTTTTGATAGATAATAAATTGGAATTCAAAATGTTGCGCACCAGATCAGAGAATCTGCAAGTATATGCAGAATGAGTTGGATGACCATCAAAATCTTGTCGCTCAGGCCATGTCTACAAGAACACTCATTCTATATATGGACAATTCTTATGAACATGATCTATTCCATCTCCTCCACCAGCTGTCTGTCATGCCAAAGTTCATGAATAAATTTATGGGCCTAACTCATCTCATAAAATCGATTCTTCAAGAGATGATGGTTTATTCTTTATAAATATGTCTAACACCTTATCTATAGGTAATGTGAAATTATTCCTCAACACCTTTTCTCACGTGCAGGTCAGTATTTTTTTCTTGTCATTGTCACGTGGTAAGTAGTATGGATCTCCATTCATCCTGTGACAAGCTCTAATACCATGAAAGGATTCAGGGGTCTAACTCATATTATAAAATCGATTTTTCAAGAGATGATTGTTTATTCTTTATAAACATGTTCAATACCTTGTATACAGATAATGTGAAATTATTCCTCAATAGTCCATAATCATTACACTGCATTGACATGCTTTTAAAGGAAATTAATATTGTTAATTCACAATTAATACTAAAAAAAAACCAAAAAAAAAAAAATAGTCACCCTACAAGCTGCAGTACTTGGAGATAAGGGTATCAATGTCTGTCAAGAAACAGAGGAAGGAGGATAAAGTAATGGGTTTTGATACAGTAAAATACTCACTCAATGGAATAACAAACTTTTATGTAATATTCAGAAATTCCAAGACAGGATCCTGTAATTCGACCCCCTAGAAAGATGAAAGGAAGGGACCTAAAGTCATGCACAAGTGTAAGCCAGGAAAACCTACAGACAAAATTCTAGGAATATTTCCAAGATTCTGCTAAGCTGGCCACCAATACCTAGTGGGTGGTGGTTCATTCATAATTCCCACCATTCCAAAAAGGCAAATCCACGGCCACCGCTGGTCTCACCATCATGGTGGGCTAAAGAACTTGGACCACGACAAAAACACAGCCCCTAGCTCAAGCCATCTACACTGTCTACGTACGTGTCCCCTACCCATTTTGCCAAGTGGCAAAACCTCATTCGCTATAAACATATAAAATTGGCTCCCAAAACTTTTCTTTATGACGGAATCTGATAATGCTATATAAGGTATGTAAGTTCTTCAGATATTTAATAAAAAAATAAAAAAATCTATCAATAAAAAAATATTTTTTTCATATATATCCCAAATCTACCTATTTTTCTAAAATTCTAAAAAAAAAAAATACAAAATTTACATAGTTTAAAACTGAAAATATCATTATTATTATTATTATTATAATGAAGTGGTAAGAAAATGAAATTCCAAACATATTCTGGCATTTTTCCCTTTCCATTTTATTCTCTCTTTCTCTACCTGTGTCTTTCTGTGCCACCCAGATACATCATCCAATCAGTGCAATAATGGGAGAGGAGATCTCCTGATCATGAGAATAATAAAGGTGGTCTTCTGCCTTTTCATAAAGCGTCATAAAGCAACGCTTGTTGCTTGCGAATATCTCCTTTTTCCCCCATCTTTTTCTTCTTACACACCGACTTTCCTTCCAGGGACAAGAGGTGGTATTGGTGTTTCTTCTATTTAAAACTCACTACTCAGTTAAATCTGCATTTATATTTATATATATAATTCTTAACCTTTTTCGTGTGCAAATTAGAGTTTTTTTTCATTTTTTTTTTTTTTACTTTTGTCCTACATGCAGGTAGATGGATCCTAATGTAACGCAATACATAGATATATATTCTCACCCTATGATATTGTTGCTAATGACCTAGCTTCTCTTAAATATTCACATCCTAGCTAATCAATTGTGAACTTAAGGCTGTGTTTGGTAAGTGAAGTAGTTTGCTATTATTTATAAAAAGTTATTATTATTCATAAATTATTCACTATTTTTTCACTATTATGAACATTATTGGTCTTGAAAAACTTTTAAGCACCGCGTAATTAACTTTTTGTAACATATATATAGGCAACACATTATTTGTTAAAGAGTAATGATAAATACACAATACTTTACACAATATTTTTTACAACACATATTATAAAATAAGGGTATTTTTATAAAATGATATTAGTTTTATAAGATATTTTATAAAAATACCCTTCCTTTTAAAATATTATTGTATAAAATGTTGTATAAAGTGTTATGTATTTATCATTTTTCTTTGTTAAAACGTCCAACAGTCCAATACACCATACTTTCTTTTTCTTCCTTTTTCCTTTTGTGCTTGTGTGATTCAATGGTAAAGAAATACTTTGTTTTTAATTAGTTTGAGGTAGGAATATTTTTGAGCTTCCAACTGATCACAACATTTTACTTAATTTCTTTGTGGCAAAGTATACGAATATTGAGTACAACTAGGAAAAACTACTTAGCAACTCTACACCACACACCTATTAAGAAAAAAAAAAATGAAAGGATAAAAAATAAAAATAGATGTGTAGTGTAGGAACAATAAGTTGCATTTGGGGTCCCATGATCTCTAGGAGTACTTATTGAAATAGAGAGATAGGCAAATAGAAAACTTGTAGACGCTGCTCATAACCAACATTTTCCCTGATCAATGATAAACATTGCAATCATTGAGTAATATTATATATAGTTGTGCAGTTTGTAAGTGCTGTGCAATGTTAATTTTAAAAAAGAGTGGAGTCTATTATTAAAAAATTAATTGTTTTCATGTAGGTATCGTATTTACTCACTTTTCTCAAGAGGATTGCGCGGCGCTTACAATCACTACATATCTCTCTCTTTAACTTTAGGTTTCTAATATTTTGAATAATAATGTTCTTAATTCTTTAACTATCATACCAATTATTTGATGTCATATTAAAAATACGATAATAAATTAAGAAGAAGAAGAAGAAGGATTAGCATATATTAGGGTATGCGTACAAGAATATCATGAAATGAAAAGGCATATCAATATTTTCTCTAGTTATCGCAATGTTATTATTTGTCCTGTGCATGGACTAATTTGCAAAATATTATGTCACATAAATATTACATATATATATGTTTGTATGTATATGTATAGCTTGTACTTAAGAATGATAACAATGATGAACGATAGTCGTACAATTAATAATATAAATTTTTCTACTAGCGGATTAATGCAAAAAGTTCAAGCAAAACTTTCAATGAAATACAAAATTATTGATTTATCGACGTTTTCTTGAAACTAAAAATGGCTATACAAACGTGTGTAAAAAAAACAATTAGTCAATATTTTTTTGTCATCTTTTGCCCTTAATTTAAATTATTTCTTGCATTTATTGCCTTGAGACTTGTATCCTATCAATTATATACTTATAATCAGTACAAAAAAAAAAATTTGTTTATGGACGATTTTTATTTAGGACGAAATGAAAATCATCCCAAAAATGAGATGTAAGAATGAAATTCAAATTTTGTTCTTAAAAAATAACGGAATGTGTTTACCGTTCAAACACGTTCGAACGGTATATGTAGAGACGAAGAAATTAGTCCCTAATAAAATAATCGTTTGAACATTCACAAAAAACGTTCAAACAAAATAAAATAAACATTCAAACAGAAACTATATATGGTCGAACGACAATTTGACACATTAAGTGATAAAATTTAGCAGGATATTGACTTACCGTTTGAACAACATATAATAACATTCAAACATCAAGGTTAATCAATGTTCGAACAACGTTCGAACACATATTATATATGATTGAACGAGAAATTGCTAGGTTAAGTCAATAAATTTGGTGAAACATTGACTTACCGTTCGAACAACATACAACATGTTCAAACGTCAAAGATAATCAATGTTCGAACACATATGATATATGATCAAATGGGAAATTGGTGGGTTAAGTCAATAAATTTAGCAGCACATTGACTTACTGTTCGAACATATTACAATACCGTTCGAACTAATAAGTTAATAAATGTTTGAACATAAAATAAAGTGTTCAAACGGAGATTAGAAACGTTCGAACATGAAATATTCTGTTCGAATGGTTACATAATTTTTACAATTATTGATGGCAACAAAATATCTTGCTTAATTATGGATAAATATTTAATTTATATAAAAATTAGCAATTAAATAACAGGAATAAAAGAAATCAATAATTAATTTAGAAAAGACAAAAATATTGAATTCATAATCAATAATTAATTTTTAAAAAATATAAATAAAATATAGAAACTACTAAGATCTCAACTCTCTGTACACATCATTGACTGCAGCTAGACATGGCTCTAGCTGTGTCAGTCGAGTACTGATCCTGACCTAAATCGCAGACATGGCATCAATCTTTGTACATAAGTCAGAGATGTTAGCATTAATATCTGTACGTAAGTCAAACATAGCAGTATGGATCTCCGTACGCACTGCATCGATCACCACTAATATTTGTTCGCCGATCTCTACACACACTATATTAGTCATCTCCTCATGAGTAACTGTGTGTGATGCCTTGGCCTGCATGAATGTCTCACCAATTGATACTATACGATCTACCGGGTGTCCATCTCTCTGAGTATTGACCAGGTCTGGAATAGGACCATGAAGATGAAATCTCGAATGTCCCATGCTTCGTGATAAGATGGAGTTGTTGATTGGTCTTAGCAGCTTCCAGACATGCTTGGCAATATCTGACATGACCCCAACATGTAGTAGAAATCGGGTAATCAGGATCCTGAATGGCAATATTTCCATCGTAATGTATCGAACCTCTGATCGAATCATATCGAATATATAACTCACTAGGTCAATAGGAATGCCACGAACGACGTGAATCATAAACTTCGTCCAATCCATGCCAACCTCTGTCTTGTGCTGCCAACAATCAAGTTCATGATCTTGAAGAAAGCAAATAGATCTTTCTGCTTGACGCTCTTCGTCCTATCATACATAGGAACATCTGGACCAATAACCAACTCCCTCACCTCATGATCAACAAGGGCATCGAGCTCATCTGTATAAGCTAATCACTCATCAGTCGTCTTCAACCCCATCACCCGGAGCTGGAGACTCTCTAGGCACCACGTTCGGATATGCAGTGCGCAGTCTAGGAATACTAATAAAATATACGAGTTTGTTCGTTGAAAATATAACTAAAACTCATTGGATAGAGATCGTGAGGTCCGGAGCTGAAGACTCTTTATAGAATTCAGAGACGATGTCAATATAAGACACAAGGTCCCATGCTTCATCCTTCTAAATGATGATTGGTGTCCAACTACGATCATTGAAAACTGATGTCAAGGAATGACCCTCCTAGATAAAAGTACAAAATTTTCACCAGACACTAATAAAAAAGTCCTCTCTCGAACTGTTTTAATGGAAGGTTGCCCTGGTTTGCCATGCTCACATCCCCACTAAGACATTATCAATCTAGAATTTAAAAAATAAAATATATATGCAACATTAGTTATACAATATAACACATAAATATTCACAAAATTATATACTAATTAAAACAATGAGAAACTATTTTCTGTTATTTTGATCGAGTCCATACCCGTTTGAACGTTATAATTTTTACATCGTCGTTCGAACGTGAATCATACCCATATGGTGAACCTATCAAATGTTTAACGTTTGAGTTCCTACTATTCAAACGAATACAACATCGTTCGAACGGTATCTGGATCAAACTTAGCCATGGCCGAATCAACTCAGCATCCATGAAAACAAAATGAATCCACCGAATCCTTTCATTTTCGTTCTTCCACAAATAACAACTACATAATGATGGGTAAACAGCCTATGGTGGATTTCCGTCCACCTATGGTGGCTATTGACCGAGAAATAAATTTTTCCTATTTTTTACGAATAATCTAATAAAACTTATTTAGAATGACCCAAATGAGGTATATACGGAGCATAGCACTTGAAAGGAATGAGTCTTCGACAGTGGCGGTGGCGACGACATTTGGCTGTCTATGGGTTATGTTTGATTTTGTTTGAATGGTTGTTATGGGGGCGAAGATGGCGTTGAAAAGCCTCCCCCGATACCTTATATGTACAGAACCATTCGAACGATAAGTTATACGTTCGAATGATTTTGACTTACCGTTCGAACTCTGTTTATTTCAAATTTAGTAAATTAATGAATTTTTTATATTTAATATATTATATACTATATGATATTATATGTATGATATATCATATAGTGATTTCATCTATAAATACTATAATATATAGTATTAGTATATGCTAATTATAATATAGTATATTATCATATCGTATATTAGTATATAACTATAGTATATATCATCATTGTACTTATATATTAATATATCACAATATATATAACTATATATAGTAATGTTTGTAAAAAAAATAGAAATAAATTAAAATGTATAGTGTAGATATTAGACAATAATAAAGCATTTAGTAAGATACCTTTGAATGTTATGGCCTAGCATTCGAATGCTTAATTAATAATTGAACGTTTTTAGACATGAAGAAGCATGTTTGAATGTTTTTTAGGGTTTTTGGCGCTGCCTAAAATAGTGGCGGGACTGTCTCCTGCCAATCCCGAAACAGTGGAATAGCGGTACTTTATTACCGTTTGAACATTGGCACGAAAATTTATCAAGGGGGAAAACTTACGCACTGAATTAATTTTCACATTCGAATGATCAGTAACTTAACAAGGCATATAGGTGACAACTTTTTTCGCCTTAATAAGAGAAGTTTTAAATTTGACAACAACGTTACATGCACTTAGTACTTATTACAACGACATTTTTAGTTGTAATAACTTTAAAAATTATGCACAAACTTAAAGACCCCACAACACCCCTTATTCTCGTTCATCTCCTATTTTCCTCTCCTATTTTCCTTCAACCTAGCGTCGCACTCCCTCGTTTTCTCCTCACATTCCTTCATTCTTTTCCCCATACTTATTCATTCTTCTCTCATTTCGATTAGAGAGAGATAAAGAGTGACATAGAGATATAAATAGAGTGAGTTAGATTGAACTCACATTTCAAAGAGAGCTAAACAAATTTTTAAAGGTATGTTCTTTGTTCACTGATTTTTTAAACTGTTAACTCATCTTCTTCATAGCACAAGAAGTTTATATTCACTGATTTTATTGTGTGTTTACATGTTGTGTAGGTGTTTTATTGTGGGTTGAGTTATTTGGAATTGCATTGAAGGTAAATTTCGTGTTTTATAGTTTATAGTTTATTCATTATAATATATGTATTTGTGTGATTGTCGATATTGTGCATGATTTGTGAGATTGTGTTTGAGGATTGTAGTTATTGATATTGTTCTAGTTTTGCGTCTAGAATCTGGGTTGAATCCAATCGAACGTGTATATGTTACCATTCGAATGATACTATTTTGTTCAAACATTAGTTTTATTCGTTTGGGCGTTAGCTTGCATTAAATACAGATTACACATATATAGCAAATAATACTTTTTACAAGAATGTATTTACAAGAAAATCATAGAATACATAAGGATAATATAAAAAAATGCTTATTAAAAATTAGTTAAAAAATAATTAGTAGTTAACATAATAATAGTATAAAAAATACTTAATTAACATTTAACATAAGAATAGTAAAAATATTAAAAAAAATACTTCATACTTAACATAAGGATAGTATAAAAAAAATATTAAAATAATTAATACTTAAAATAAGGATAGTATAAAAGAAAAAAAATTAAAATACTTAGTACTTAATAATACTTAATACTTAAAACAATATTAAAAAATGCTTAGACTTAATAATGTGTTAACTTATTCTAATAATAATCATATTTACAAGAAAATCATAGCAAATAGGATATTTAATAATATATAGAATACGTTAAAATCTTAATTGATTATTTAAATTTAATATAAATATCGATAATTTTTTTAGTTGTTGTTTGATATATTCTCGTATCTTGCATTGTTGTTGTGCATTACTCTCGTGTCTTGTATGTTTCATCGAAATAAACCTTAGACCTGTTTGAGAGTTCTCAATCCGGATGAATGGTTGATTAATGATAACTCTTGAATTATACAGAGTGGACATCTTGGGATTGTAAAATTATACTCGCAAACTATACAACTATATCTATTAGCGTCGGACACTATGATTTTGGTAATTATCACTTCTTGTTCTCTGGATATTCAGTTTCGGTGATGGTGCATCAATGTGTTATTCGTCGGTGCACACGACCAAACGAGCATATTTGGATAACTACGGGGAGATGTTATTGAAATTTCTTTGGAAGTGACAGATAATAGTTGATAGGTTGGCGACTATGATCTTTCAATCCCGAATGGGATATGACTAACTACTCGGTAAAAGGAAGAAATTGCATGATATGTTAGATACATGCTTGCTTGTTGATGCCTACATGTCTTTTGGTAACAGGATATTAGGCATGGATAAGAGTTGGATGCGAGTTAGAGATTGCTTGGGTGAGGATTACAATGTATTATGAAGGTGTTAAGAAATTCTTGGAACTTGCATCTTGTATAGTTGATAGTCACAGGCGTATTAGATGCCCATGTCGACAATTCAAGAATTTGCATTCTTATAAGATAGACTTGGTGAGAGAACATTTGTTTATCAAAGGTATTGACCAAAGTTATACTGATTGGATCTTACACGACAAACCATATCCAATGTCATTCTAGCCTCCACATGAAGAAGAAGACATCGATGAAGATGACCTGCCAAAAGTTGTTGGTGATGAATACGATGAGGATATGGAGTAAATGTTGGGTGACATTGGTGCATGAATGTTTAGGGATGAAAGTGATATGGACACATTAAATTCAAATGATGCGAGTTATAACACTTTTGCATGCTTGTGAAATGATTAATAGCGTGAGTTATATTGAGGATGCAAAAGGTATAGTAAATTTTCATTAACAGTTAAATTGTTTCACATAAAATCTATGTGGCGATTATCTATTAAGACTATCAATATGTTATTCGAGCTATTTAAAAATGCAATTCCATCAGACAATATTTTACCTCATAATTTCTATGAAGCAAAATAGTTGAAACGAGGACTTGGATTTGATTAGAACGTAATACATGCATGTAATAATGATTGTGTTATTTTGGTGAGAGAATAAGCAATTGAACAAGTGCCCCATTTTCTATGAATCAATATGGATATCTAAGAAGCAGAATGTGCTACGAAAGGTCATATACCACGTTCCATTGATACCTAGATTACAATGGTTATTTGTGTCACGTGCAACAGCTGTAGACATGAAATGACACTCATCATCCAGAGTTAGGAATGATGGTATCTTGTCACATCCTGCTGACAGGTTTGGAAGCAATTTGATTTGGAACACCCATGGCTTGCTAAAAAACCTCGTAATGTGCGACTTTGGTTGGCAACACATGAATTTGATTCGTTTGGAAATATGAGTACTAGTCACAGTACTTGCCCAGTTGTACTTGTGTCATATAATCTTCTACCATGGAAGTGTATAAGAGATCCATATTTCATGATGAGTTTTCTCATTCCAGGTCTGAGATCACCAGTAAATGATATAGACATACACTTGCAGTGATTGATTGCAGAATTGAAAAATTTGTTGGAGAATGGGGTTCTAACATTTGATTCATCAACAGACAAGTCGTTCAAGATGCATGATGCCGTGTTATAGACAATAAATGATTTTTCTGCATATGGAAACATGTTAGGTTAGAGTACTAAGGAGAAACTGACATGTCCGATTTGTAACAAACATACGAAATCTAAATCGCTTATGTATGGGAGGAAATTATGCTTTATGGGTCATTGTTGATTTTTACTTTGTGACAATAAATGGTGTGGAAATTTTAGGATGTTTGATGGCATTATTGACTGGGGGCACCCCCCATCATATTTGTCTGGTAAAGATGTACTTATACAATTTGTAGATATTAGTCGTAATAAATTTGGTAAAAAGCAACAGAAGAGAAAATGAATTGCTAATTGAATTGGACCAAAAGAGTATATTTTTTGAACTCCCGTATTGGTCAACAATTCGTTTGCGACATAGTCACGATAATCCGTGTGCGCGTGGCTTTGACTGAGTTAGTGCATTTTTTAAAGACTTATGTGCTAGGACGTTGAATGTAGAAGTTTTAGATAGTATAAAATGGGAAATTACTATAATATTATGTAAGCTGGAGAGTATTTACAAACCGTCATTCTTCAACGTCATAGTTCACCCAGCCATTCATTTGCCATGTAAGGCTTGACTTGCAGGACCAATCCAATATAGATGGATGTATCCCATTGAACGATTTCTTGGGAAGTTGAAATGCACAATGAGTAACAAGGTCTACCCAAAATGATTAATTGCATAAACATATATAAAAGATAAGTGACATACATTCTGTTTCAAATACTTCCATGGAGTTAACACAAGATTTGATCGGCCGAAAAAAGATTTTGATGTTGACCAAAAAAGACAACGAAATGAGTTTTCTCAACAAGTATGTTCACTTGGTGTAGCGCGTGGTAATGATTTTTGTGGAAGAGAGTTCGAGAAAGGTTAGTGGTATGTTCACTTGAAGTAAGTTGTCATTATTTGTTAATTAATATTATAATTTACTTAAAAAAATTATAAGAATATAAATAATTTTGATAATTTTAATTTCAGTGATCATATGAATATGCTATAGGAACTGAGAGTAAATGATATAGACTAGAAACATGGAAAGGAGTTCCTGAAATGGTTTGAACAACATGTAATGAAATTACAGATGCGAGTTTAAATTACCGAAAAAATACATTGATTGTTTATTTTTGTATGTTATGTTTTATTCAATATGTAGATTATACAAATGCATGCAAGTAATTCAAACAATATATCAGACGAACTGTATGCATTGGCGCGTGGCCCCTTGAGAATTACTTCTCGATATTCTGCATGTATTTCTCGAGGAATTAGATATCACACAATTGATTAAGAACGCTATAGGAAAACACAAAATAATAGTGTTCTAGTCGAAGGAAGTCGTGACGGAGAAAACATTAATTTCTATGGGATTATTGTCGATATAATTGAAATAAGATATGTGGGGGAGCTTGTGGTGTATCAGTTTAAGTGTGATTAGTGAGATTTAAGCAATCCTCAAAGGGGAA
Source organism: Juglans regia (assembly GCF_001411555.2). Classification (NCBI taxonomy): domain Eukaryota; kingdom Viridiplantae; phylum Streptophyta; class Magnoliopsida; order Fagales; family Juglandaceae; genus Juglans; species Juglans regia. The sequence continues at coordinate 19,542,310 of NC_049914.1, read as the reverse complement.
AACACAATAATGAATATATTTTGAGTATTAATACATCAAAAAAATTGTATGAAGATGATCCTTTTATTTTAGCTTCCCAAGCATCTCAAATATTCTACTTAGATGATCATGAGTCAGGAAATCAATGATTAGTAGTACAAAAATTTTTTCCAAGAAATATATATAATGTTATCCCTAAGGCGGATGAATAAGATGAAGAAGAAGATGATCCATTTGCTCAAGAAGCATACCAAGAGAGTCCACCCATCTTTAACTTGTTTGTGGATTTAAATCAATATAAGATGATTCCATTACATAGGGAATATATTGAGGCTAAAATTATTGATTCGGCATTTGAGCAAAATGTTGAGTCATCTGAAGTACTACAGATGACGAGGGTGAATCTACAAATGAAACTGTTACAGATGATTGACCGATTTTGTATTCACATTACACATTATGACAAATGTAATCAATGTATTCACATTATACATTATGACAAATATTTTATGTAATTAATGTACTAGTATTTTGAAATTATGTCACGGAAGAGGAAAGAAGTTCGCAATTCATCTTCACTTGTTCCTAGCTCTCTTTTTGACTCACCATTAGAGATTGATTCTGTAGAACAAGATAAAAATCTAATAGTCATTTTGTTTCAATTAAGATTATTTATACATATTACATCGTTTCTAACCATCATTTACTTTATTTTTACAACGAACTAAATATTTTATAGAGTTAGCAGTACAATCTCGTCAAGACTGAGGAACTACTAGAAACGTGATGTTAGAAAAATATCGAAAAGTGAGTAAGATTAAGGTTAACATTCCAAACGAACATACTGGAGGCACTGGACAACATGCAACTTTGCTTGCATCGCATGTGGATGCTTTTATATGAACTTATGCATCTTTGGCTACGAGTTCATATCAGAAAGTCTCCCAAGATGTGAAAGAGTTTATCAAGAAACATTTTTTGGTAATGTTTAAATATTTGATTTATATTAATATTATTTAATATATATGCAAAATTTAGAATATTCTGGCTGATAATATCTTTATGTATATATTTTCTCAATGATGAATTCGAGCTAAATTTTAGACGGAGAGATGAGTATACGATTGAAGATGAGCTTATGTATAATGCATTTCACAAATATAAGATGATGTGTCATGAGCATTACAATAAACTCGAGAAAAAGGAAAATGCAGGCCAACATCCTTTTCAGGATGTCCGACCTTTCAATTGGAAAAACATTTGTGACATGTTTGAGAATCTATTATATAAGATAAATTAAATGAATTTTTTTATGTGTCCTATTTATAATTTTTGTTTCCTAATATTTACAATTTCTATGCAGGAGCAAAGTTCTATAAACAAAACAAATAGATCAAAGTTAAAGATTCATCATTATACAGGCTCAAGATCTTTCCATCGCCTCTCTAAGAAATTGGTAATGCTATTTTATTTTTTTATTGTATATAGTTTGTTATTTAAAGGTATTCTAATGATTTTATATTTTAATAAATGTCTCTTATAGCAAGAGTCATATACTAATTATGATCTAACAAAATTATATGTTGTATCACATACTAATCGTAATGGAAGTGGACTCATCTCGATACTCATAAAAATTATGTACGTATTATAATCTATTTTAATTAAACATATTTGAATATTTGTGTAAGATAAAATGGTTGACCTACATGCTGAATCTGCGTTACATCAAAATTTCCCAACAAGTGATGTTGAAATTTTTACACAAGTTTTAGATCAACATTTAGGATATTTAAAGGGTTTAGGTCGTTGTGTAAAGTTATTTCTCATCATTTAGGTTTGCCAATAATACCTCTATAAAGTTAGACAAAGCGAATTCCAAGATCTAAAAATTGACTGCAATGCAATATGAGTTAGAGGCTTAATTGGTGAAACAAATAAATATGGAGATGCGAATAAAATGACAAGAACAACAATAAGAAAAGTTCATGAGAGATGTGCAACTCTAAATGCAGATGTTTATGCAACAATTTAGACCTCCAAACAACTTATTTACATTATATGTGCAGATTTTGAAATCTATTTCTGTACGAAGAACGCTAGTACTACTACTATTTTATTTATTTAGTTCACACTTATTAGACTAGTTTTATGGGTATTGAACAAATTGTAATGTATTTTTTTTAAAATATTATGTATGTCTATTTAGTTTTTAATTATTGAGTAAAACACAATAATTACCTTTCGAACAACCAAAATATTTTTGAACAATATGAGTAAAACTATTCAAACATTGATACAGAATATTCGAATGTAATTGGAATTAAACGTTCGAACAGTACATGAAACCATTCGAACAAATCATCGAACGTGAACTAAACGTTTGAACGTCTACTAATATGAAATCGTTCGATCCTATTATGGTATGTTCGAACGTTTTACTCAATCGTTCAAACATATTTTACTGTTCAACTATCAAATTGTTTGTTCGAACATTTCCTCTTGCCTAATTGGTCGAACAGACTAGTATCGATCAACCATTGATCACGAAGGACATGTTTGAACATACAATACGTTTGAATGTCAATTTTGTATCGTTCAAACTTGATTTTGGGATGAAATTTAATCGTCCCTAAAAACAAATAGAGAAATGCTACTCCAATCACACTCCCCTCCCGCTTGACGTAGAATGCCCACGTGGTAGGAATAATAAATATTAAAAAAATAAAATTTGAATCATCCATTTTGAGAAGGCTGATGTCTTTAACGAAACCCAGGCAACCCATCCCAAATCCTTCATACAAACTCTTGGTTACAGACCTTTTCCACATCGTCCAAAAGGCTAGGCATCCCAGTTCCAGTTCTAGTTCCTTCTTCCAATCCATTTCAACTTCTTTTGTTACAATATTATTATTGGCTAGTATGGTTTTCGATCAACATTTCATTATCATCAATTGCAAATTAATTTCAACCAAAACTTATTTTGAATCAAAGGGAGCAAATGGAACAAGTGACAAATAACTAATGTTGTTCTTCAAACCATTAGGTGCCAATCACTCCTAAGGAATCAGAGTGCCCAAATTGGCAGGGGCTAAAACAAATACAAAGAACATCATAAAAGAAGATCTGAAAATCACTAGAAAATTATTAAGTTGAACCCAACATACAATCAAATATGACAATACAATCACATACACAAAACCCAAATGTAAGTGGAAATGATGGAATGTTAATGAAAATACCCACATAAATAATAACTGGGGAGCCTCAGATTCATGGTAGTTGTGGACGTCGGAAATGGAGCTACAGACTGCAGCTACGTGCCGGAAGACCGGTACTCTTGGAGGCTGATGTCAGATTGGGGAATTCACACAGAAATGAGAAATGGGTCTCAGTGTCTTACGATGCAATGAAAAGTCCCCCTTTTACATTTTACATTTTTGTTCCTTTCCTGTTTTGTTTTATTTATTTTTTAAATAATTACACGTGGCATGCCATGACAAGCGGGAGACACGAGCGGTGGCTGTAGAAGGACTCAAAACAATATTATGCTCGAACATGGTCGATCGGTTTTGCTCAATTTTATCTCAAAAGATATTTTTTGAGACGAAATTGATATTTTCGTCCCAAAATATTTTTTGGGACACTGTTATTGGAACAACCTTGGGATGATTTTTCTTTCATCCCAATAAGTATTTTGGGATGAAAATTTTCATCCCAAAAAACCAATTATGTTGTAGTGAATTCTTTTGAGAACACAACTATTTTCAGGTATTTTCAGTATTCTCAAATATTATTTCCTTTCAAACATTTATAAAACACAAAACACTTTTCAATTATTTTTAACTTATTATCTAATCAATAATTACCTAGTTAGTGCAATTTTCTCAAGCTTCCAAATAAAATACAAAAAATAATATTATTCTTAAAACCCAATAAAATATATTAACTTAAAACTTAATAAAATATCTTAATTCAAATAATTTTACTATTATTTATAAATTATGTTACTACTATTTATAAATATTTTAAGATATTTTTAATATACTTAGGAGACCTTAAAGTTAATGTATCCTCTCTTTATGGTAATAGGCCCACTTCTCAGACTTTATCCCCGGTTCTCATGGTTGGCTTATTTTGCAAGAGGCAAACGTACGTAGTCTAATGTGACAATCACTATATATCGTTGTTCTTGCATGTCTCTCGTTGCATGTCTACTACTATTTAATGTTGAAAGGCTAGCTTGTTGCGTTGTCAACGTATGTTAATTACCTGTATTGCACGAGTACTTGATTGTTGAAAGGCTAGCTTGTTGCGTTGTCAACGTATGTTAATTACCTGTATTGCACGAGTACTTGATTGTTGAAAGGCTAGCTTGTTGCGTTGTCAACGTATGTTAATTACCTGTATTGCACGAGTACTTGATTGTAGAGGTTTTTGAGGATTAGACTTCGAGCGAGGGAAGTCATAACTCATAACTCATGAATCATGATATTATAATTGTAGGGGTCTCTTAGGAATTTATTTTTGATGTGATATTGTCAATCTATTCAATAGCTTAATGTTTTGATTTAATTGGCACTACAAGAAAAATGAACATTTGTGACGAATTATTTAGAATGAGAATGACTATTTACGATCAAAACAGACTTATTTTTAGCATGAAATATTATTTTCACAGAAAATAACTAACTACAAATAAATAATTTTCTTATAGTGTGGTGATTACTCAATATATATATATATATATGAGATCATGCATGGTTTGTTAATTTATATATATATATATATCTATATCTATATCTATATATATGAAGCGCATGCAATGGATGATTTGTTTTAAGTACTTAATTCATATGTTGGTTCATGCACTTAATTTCATATGTTTTATTAATAAAAATATTCGGTTTTTATGTTTCCTTAGCTGGCTATAGAAAATCGACAGCTTCTGATCTGCTTATGATTTCAAATAAGTAGATCTAATCTACTTTCTTATTGTTATGTTATATTAATTAGCAATTTAAATATCAAATATATATTATTAATGATAGAATGGGAATAATCTCATGTGGTTGGTTTGATTGTTGGCAATCGTACGGTGTTGTCTTCTAAAGTCTTGATATTTTTTTACTGATTTGGTCACTCCATTTATGGTGTTTCCGATTTCTTGCAGGTTGTATAAGCTGTCTTTGGGTTGTAATCATACATGAGCTTATGGTTATTATTTTTAGCAATTGTTGCGACAACGTAGACTTTCACCACAAAAGAGTTTTTTTCTTTTTTAAAAAAAAAGACTTACAGTTTGGATTCGCAACCTATCTCAACTCATCTTACTACTATTCATTACTATTTATCAACTTTAACTCATAAATCTCACTACTATTCACAATTTATCTCACTATTATTCACAACTCATCTCAACTCATCTTCGAATCCAAACAATTTTATATAAAAATAAAATTATAGTTGTGACTGATACATATAGGAAAAAATCTAGATTACAAGTTAACTATTTATAGTTGAAGTTTTACCAGTACACAAATTTTTTTATGATTGATATCATCTTAACTTCTAGAATTCTCTACAGAGAAACCGTTTAAGATCCCACACTATTTAAAGTAAAGATTTTCCATTCTATCAATAAAATGTTTAAAAGATTATTTTTTTTATTATTTTTTACTAATTTCATTATCTCATGTTAAAAAAAAAAACAAAACAAAAACACCCTTTGGGGCGCGTACGATATTGCGATCACCATGCGACAACTTTTTTAGTTAATTGCTGCAGAAATTTTTTAGTTAATATAATTTACTGAATGTTTCAGTTAATATAATAATTGAAAAAATAATAATTTATTTTTAAAAAAAAATTATACTATTTAATTATTCGGTAAAAAATCTATTTATCATGTTCTTAATTATCATCATTATCAAATAATTATAAATTCTGAAATCATTTGATATTATATTAAAAAAATAAAATAATATAATTATTAAAAAAGAATAAATAGTTTTTCTTTCTCTCCATTATTGACCAGGGAAGAGAGTAGTTGATATTCAATATCCGCACGCGTCCACTGTCCGTGCTCAGTGCAAGTGGGAATCAGGGACAGAACCATATGCTTTCTTTCCATAACGCCTGGTCTCCCTTTTTATGACATTTATTTATTCATGATTGAAGAACGCATGGCAGTTGGCTCAGACCGAAAGGTTTTCTGTACAGTATCACGTGTCTAACTCCCATTTGTTCCGGTAGGTTGCTGCGCATGCATATGCCACTGGAAATATTGACAATGGACGTCTTTTCACTAATATTATTCTTCACCCCCCAAGTATTATTAATATTTTTTAATTAAATTAAATTTGCTAATGTGTTATTTTTGTATTCTATCAATTATTCAAAGAATGGGGCTATTCTGCCGCCCCATTCTTACTGCTAGCCGTATGGTTCAGTTTTATTTTGTTTTTTTTTTTAATATTTTAATATTTTTTAAAAAATAAAAAATATATTAATACATTTAAAATCACTTTTCTAATCACTAAATAAAAACAAAAAAAAAAAAAAAATTGACCAACGGTTAAATGGAATGGTCAAAGTGAGAAGGTAAAGTAACTTCTTCCTAATTTAAATGATAACTGTTTAAAATAACTCACATCAATAAATTTCATCGAGGATGTTAAGATAATAATAAATAATAAAATTTACGTCTTCCAATCAGTTTAGATTAAGGCTGTAAACGAGCCGAGCCGAGTCGGTCTATGGCTTGCCGAGCTCGGCTCGACTCAAAATATTCCAGTTATAATTTTTTTTTTATTCTTTATTTGAGCTCGACTCGATAAGCTAACTTCTCAACTCGAGCTTGAGTTTGTCCCACAAACGAATTCGAGTCGAGCCGAGTTCAAACTCGAGCTCGAACTGTTTTTTTTAATAAGATTTAATAAGTAATAAATTAAATAAAAAAATAAAAAATCTAATATTAAATTTATACAACTAACAAGTAGAACCTCTATTGAATTATAAAATTTTAAAAAATTTATAAATAATTAATGTTTAACTAGTTGATATTTATCCAAAATAACAATATATTATATGCCTACATTTATTTTTACTACATACACTTAATATGATAACATATATATATATTTCATATATGGTACCCACATACTAGTATATGAAATTATTAAATTTTATCGACTAATTATTATACAAATTATAAAATATACTTATGAAATATATTCACTATATGACATAAGTATTTCATATTACATATTTAATTATGAAAGTGGTATGCTTATATTATTAGTTACTACATATATATATATATATATATGTGTGTGTGTGTGTGTGTATACTCATAGGTGTATATATATATTTATCAATATAAGAATGAGTTTTAATCGAGTTAAGCTAACGAGTCGACTCGAGCCTTAACGAGCCGAGTCGACTCGAGTTTTGTTGGGTATGTGTCATTTACAATTCGAGCGGGTATCTGCTTTCACGAACGAGTTTTTTTTTTACGAGTCGAATTCGATTCGAGTTTAACTGAGCGAGCTATTGAACAGACAGGTTCATTTACAGCCCTAGTTTAGATCTTATTTGGATTCAAAACTCACATTAACTCATCATTATAACTTTTTCAAATTCCTACATAAAATATAATAAACAATTCAATTTTTTCAAATTGTAAATAATAATAATATTAAAAATAATATTCTAATAATATTATATTCCACTCATCTAAAACCATCTCAACTCAGTTCAACATTCAAACACAGTCTAATCTTTTGAGATAAATGACGATTTTATTGGGTGTCAGAATAAATCTCCTAACTTTCAACTTTGACTCTACACTTTATCATGTTTAACTAAATATTTCACGTGTCGACTATTTGATCTTGAATATCACCATAACAAGATAAAGGTCGTGCTTATCTCTGCATGAATTAATGATAGAACAAGATATCTATATATCTACATGATGGGTTTGATCTAATTATTTCTCTTTTTCATAATTCGGTACAAATTAAATATAGTAGCAATTCATGAGGAGCAAATGCAATATTATGTCCCGTTAACAAATTATATATATATGTGAGCTGAAAAATCATGTGGTTGTGGTTTTATTTTGCTTTTTTGTTAATCATGCATGAATTCGTCGTACGTGTACTAAACGATATGCAAATCTAAAAATCAACTTACCACCAACCTTTAACATCAATTCCTTTCCTAAAATACACCAATTCTCGTTACCCGAAACCCTATCCAAATTCCTAAAGTTTTAAAGTTCAAATCAAATCCTAAAGCATTATGTTTCTTTGTCCTTTCAGACCTTGACACGTAAACATTGTTCTCCCTTACTTTACCCGGCAAACTGGCAAAGAAATCATAAAAAGTTATCACGTCCTTAAAGCAACGTGAGAAAGATAAATAAAAAAAAAAAAAAAAGTTAAATCGATGAAAATAATTTCAAAGCATATTTTGGCTTAAGAGTAATGCTACAGCTATAAGTCTCTCACATATTCAAGATTCGTGCAGATTCTTTATAAAAGAAAGAAAAAAAAAAAAAAGGGGTAGGTTTTATCTTACTATTAAGTTCTCGTTCACTTTACAAAATATCTCATTTAATTATTATAATTTTTTAAATTTTCACATAAAATAAAATAGATAATTTAACTTTTTTAAATTCTAAAACAAAAATAATATTAAAAAAATATTCTAATAATATTTTATTCAACTTTCAACTTTTATCTCAACTCATCTTATCTCATCTGTAAAAAAAAAACGAGACCTAAGAAAAAGTAAATTTTTTTACATTTTTACAAGACATTGAAGTATCACACTACAAGAAAAACCGCTTTTGCAACGCCACTTATGAAAAACCTACACGAATATTGTATATTTGTGATTTGTACAAATTAAAACTAAAACAATATCCGCTAATATTGTATACTACTCATCATGTTTATCATGCCTGTATAAAATTCAAATAGCGAATGATCAAATTCCGACATAGCTCTAACCCAATATAAGTACTAGTAATCCCTGATTTTCATTAGGTCAAACATTGTCGGCTACTTTATATCTAAACCTTTTTATGGGTAAAACAAAATTCATGAAAAGTTTCAAATGGTCAATTGAACTTTTGATTTCCAACATATATATAACATATATAGAGGTCCGTCCATTAATAAATGGTTTCTAATCCAATAGTACCCTTTATCATGCATGTGTAGTTAAACAAAGCTAGCTATGATTGCATATTGCATATATATGATGACGGAATCTTAAGAAATAATTAACCCACCACAACCATATTAATTATGCTTTGCGGATTAAGTGCCACAAATCGGCATATTGGTTGGCTATGGCCGGATGTACATATCCTAGCTGTGTCTTTCGGCAAAGAAAAACTATTATTATTCATGGGATGTTAGGTCATTCAATTGACAACTTACCTCTCTTACATTATATATTAATGGTGGTGATGATGATCACGAGACAAACTTTATGCCGAAAGAACTTAATCATATTCAAGTTTTGTCATCTTTGACAATACGAATAATATTAATAATATTCATGGCTAATTTCAAACTCTCTCTATACATAATATATATATATATATATATATATATATATATATATATATATTCCAATTCCTTTAGTGATCATTATATATCCGTGCATGAGTCAACTCCGAATCAATCCATTTATCGGAGTGGGCGGGCTCAAATGCATGTACAAATTAATAAACAATTATATATAAGCATACTTTTATTAATGTTTTCTTATTCAATGTAGTAGTTTTACCCTTTTCATGTATTAAATTTTATGTTTAAATTGATATTGATATTGATATTAAGTTATGAGTAATGCTACGTATAGTCGTGGGGTGCACAAGTGTCGTGCAATCGTTTTGTAAAAGAGTACGGTCGACTATTAAAAAATTAATTTTCTTTTCATGTAGGTCTCGTATTTATTTACTTTTTTTAAAGTGATTGTGCGGCACTTACACATTCAGAATTGCAATTATCATTTCTTGTAAGTTATTAGCTCATGATTTATAGTTGACTCGAATAATCAAAATCCGCTCATGACTTACTAGGCATGCAGGCAAGAGAACCGTGATCGATGCTCTTTTAGTGGAGGCATTATATATGGATCACACAACAATGGTAATGGTCAGGTTAGGGTAGTGCATGAGTGATCTCACACTCCAGTCTTTTTGTGGATTTTCTTGTTGTGGGGCTAGCTATATGATCGATTATGGAGAATACGCGATGCAGCGTGTGTGTTAATTTTTAATTAGATTGCCGGAAAGCGATACACCAGAAAGGAAAAACCTATACCGATTTAGAGGAAAGGAAAAAATGTTAATACCTCACGTCAATCGTTTAGACTTTATTTATTCCTGTATTTATTAATTTATTACATATATTCGTTAAGGCATCAGAATGAAACCTTCACCATCGATCCTTACAGCCTCATCTTTTGACGTGAGGTATTAATCTTTTCCCTAAATTAACAATATATAATCATGTATATGCATGGGATATATATTTATATATATATATATATATATACCTCTCTCCCCGCTTATGGATTCCCAATGTTTCAGCTTTATTTTGACTTGCAATATATATATATATATATATATATATGTATATATTCGTTCTTTCTTATTGATGTTAAATTAACCTGATGCTTGATCGTTCATATATATATATGAATAATCAAACACCACGATCTCTATATGCATATTAAAATGAGTACTTAAAGTCAACACAAAGTACGTAACATGCTATATATCTAGCTGCAGCTAGCGGAAAAAGAATGTACGAATTAATTAATGGCGTTTCTTGACACTCATCACGAATGACAACCGAATAACTAGTGGTTATAAGTTTAATATAAAGGCATGCAATCTACACCTTTTTCTCGCTGTATAAAATTCCTAAGCTTCCAATGATGGTAATTGAATCTAAAGACGTCATGTACTACAACTTGAAAAGAGAGATAACTAGCTAGGTTAACATCAATCTCCCTCCTACATGATGGATTGCTTTGATGATCTTATTTTAGTGCAAACAAGCTGCTTGTTATCTTGGCAGGCTGGACAGGCAGGGTTATAAAAAATATATATTTGAGCAGATATCTGCCTACTTAGTAATACTGATCATCTGCACGCGCACTATACATCTAATATAAATATATAAACCCTTAAAACCAAGTACCCTTTCTAGCTTCTGTGCTTCACCACGTCATGGCTAAAGAAGCTTTCTCCCTAACGAAAACAACTTGGCCACATTAATGTCTCCAATTATGAGCTGGATGATGCAACCGAAAAGCCTCCAAATTAGAATGTGGGTCACACTGCCTACACCAATGTTAATAGAATAAGAGATGTTTGACGTAAAGCCATAGAGAGAAAGGAAATTTCGAAAGGAAGATTTTACTACTGTATTTTCCACACACACTCAGTCTCAACTTTACATCAATATTTAAAGACTTTTCAACCATCTCTCAGTACATTTTGTTATGAAGATATTCCATCAAGAATCATCTATTTACGTTGGGACCACTGCTGGGAGATGTGGCAAGAGCTCCATCCGTGCTTGAAGGAATATTGGCAGAGTCTGTTTGATATGAACCTGCAGGAATGAAATTCCTTGAATCCATAATCAATTTGAAAACTCTCCAAGAAAGTCAAAATCAAGTCAATGGATGGAGAATCTAGACTCGATGAGAACTCGTTTCAAGAACCTAAATTATATTAAAATCTAGACCCATTGAAGAACATGTCTCAAGAACCCAGATTACAAGGAGGAATGTCACAAAAGTTGTGATTTACCTATGATAAGTTCAAACGTTTATCAAGAATAAGAGGAGATCAACTCAACTCCCAATGAATAAATTCATCAAATTTCATAAATTTCTTAACATGGGTCTACAAAGAGTATTTAAAGGAAAACCTAAATAAAACCCTAACTAAAATAAAGCCCCTTTTACCCAAAATGCCCCTGGATGAACAGTGCCGCGGCTACAATAAGACTACAGTAACCTCTTGAAATCCTAGTTCCTAAAAAGTAACTTTCCAAATAAGCCCTTGGCCAAAATACAAGGCCTTCCCAAAATATCTAGTTCATAAGAAATAAGACATGTGGGCCAAACATCCTCAAGCTCAGTTATTCTAGACTAATTTCTATAACTAATAAAATAAACCCCTTTAATGAAATAAACAAGTCCAAGGCCTTCAATCACATAATCATAATAATAGGCCCTAATTTATGTTGCACTCTTTCATAGCTTGTTTCACATGGATGAACACTGAATTTTCTTCTCTAAAGCCCATCTTGAATATTCAGCTCTTTCTAGACTCGTCCCAAGTAGATTGCATCAATCCTTGTATTGTTTCATTGATTTTCTTAGCTCTTAATCTTGTAATTGGCCCGTCTGAAACTTGCAAAGGTTATTTAAGAGTAGGCTCACCTTGGGTCCCATCATTCCCCCACTCAAAAGGATTCGACCTCGAATCTCTACCTGCATCAAAGGGAAAAAAGGTTAGTTACATTGAAAATAGCGGAAACATGATACTTACTTGGAAGATCTACTTTATATGCATTTTCCTTAATTTTCTCAAGAATTTGAAAAGGTCCATCCAAGTTACTCCTGTCATCAACAATCAAAAGTATCAAAACTAAAGGAGTAAGTGGATTAAAACCATAAATAATTTCAAACGAAGAATAAAAAATAGTAGTGTGCAAAGTTTTATTATATGCACACTCTAATAAGGGCAAATGATAGTCCTGCAAACGTTCATATAACAATTCAATGAATGACAAATGATATTTTCACAAACGTTCATGAAACACACCTAAAGCTTTTCTTACACCAATATGACCACTCCAATTATATGCACTCTCAATGAATGACAAACAATACTCCCACAAACGTTCATGTAACACGTTAATGAATGACAAATGATACTTCTACAAAAGTTCATGCAACACGTCAATGAATGGCAAATAATACTCCCACAAACGTTCATGCAACACATCAAAAGTCTTCTTTACACCAAAATGATCCATCAAACCAAATCCATGCACAAGCAACCCATGCATAAGACTAGTAGGCTCACAAAGTCTAGCCTCTTTAAACAAATACCAATCTAGTCTATAGAATTGATCGAAAGATGCATTCTCACATACTCTATACACACTAGCCAAGCCATCATTATTAACATACAATTTCTTATCATATTCAAAGCTCAATAATTTTACATCTAAAATGATGACAAGAACATACCTTATTGCTAAAGCATCAACCACAAAATCTTCCTTATATTGTGTGTATTTGATTACATGAGAAAATGTCTCAATGAATTGCACCCACTTGGCATACATTCTACTCAACTTACGCAGTCCCTTCAAGTGCATCAAGGATTCATGTTCTTCACAAAACGGCCGGGTAGGGATTGTCGCACCTGACACAACATCAATGTAATGCTCTACTTCTCTAATAGGTGGCAATACACTAAACATACCCTTAGAAATCATGACCTCATATCCCTGCAACAAATAAACAACAACACTAGGCAAAGATACGACAAGTTCGTTAGTATTAAGACTCGCCTTAGCATAAAAACTCACTTTTCTCTTTGTTTTTCTGTCATATTCTTCACTCTCTATTTTCTTTCCACACTCTTTTTCTTTTTCACTCTTTTTTTTTTCCTTTCACTCTCTTTTTTCTTTTCACTCTCCTTTTTTTCTGTCATTCTCTTTTTCTTCATCTTTTTTTGAACTCTCGACCTGACAATTATTTTTCAACTCATTCTCTCTTTTTTTTGGGGTCTTAACCTCAGCCTCATCTTTTTTCTCACTCATTTTTCTCTCTCTCTCTCTCCTTTTCGACCTCACTATTTCCTCTTTTCTCAATCTCAATTTCACTCTTACTTTTTAGTTCAATCTCTTTTTTACTTTTTCCTTTCTGATCACTCTCACTTTCATTCTTTCTTTCTTGATCACTCTCATTTTCACTTTTCCTTTTTTGATCACTCTCACTCTCACTCTTTCCTTTTTGATCACTATCATTTTCACTCTTTTTTTTTTTAGCAACCTTACTTTTGAATTTCAATTGGTCCCCATGTACCTATGTTGGAGTTAAATGAGCAAATTTGATTGTTTTTCCATCCTTTTAAAAAATGTACATGTTCCTTAACCCATCATGGCTTACCTTCCTATCATACTGCCACGGTTTTCCCAACAAAATATGGCCAGCATGCATAGGCATTACATCACAAAGGATCATATCCTGGTATTTTTCAATTGAAAAAGAAACTAGCACTTGCTTATTTACCCTAACTTCCCCACAATCACTCAACCACTGTAACTTGTATGGTCTAGGGTGTTTCAAGATAGGTAAATTCAATTTCTCAACCAGTAGTGCTAGCCAAATTAATACAACTCCTCAAATCAATGATCATAGTACATACCTTGTTGTTGATGTGGCATCTAGTATGAAAGAAGTTCTCACTCTGCTGCTCTATATCATCCATCTTAATTTGTGTATTGAGTGCATGCTTGGGAACAAGAGAATCACCATACTCTTCATTCTCATACCTATTTTCAACACTAGATTCACTTCGCCTCATATCTCTTCTGACTTGTAGATTTCTAATTACCGCATCTTGATGATCCATCCTATCTCTCACTTCACCCAACATCAAGTTCAACCACTCAAACTGTTGTTGCATTGCTTGCAACACAAATGATGAGTTATCTACCATCCCCTTTGGTGATGAGTCACTCCTATGAGATATCATAATGTGCTGCACAAAAAGAATACTAGTGGAAAACCTCACACACTCCCTTACGTGTTTACACTCGAATAAGGACACTTCACTCGTATTTCACTCTTAATTGAATTTTTCCCGATAATAGTCTCACACTCTCTTATCTTTTACCTTAATAGTTTTCCCGCTCAAGTTCTTTAAGAACTAGTTGAACTAAAATCAAGACAATACAACCTTGTATTATTCCAACCAGTAATATAGATCCAAGAAACAAGGAGGGAATAAAATGACACGAGACTCAAGGAATTTAAATGAGGGAAAGAGTAATTATAAAATAAGATACCAAGTAGAAAGATGTATTCAGCCCCTTTGATAATAAAACTCAATCAATAAATGTATTCATTCTCTTTGTTGTGACTATGTAGCAACATTTGAATATGCTACATTTTCTTTTCTTCTTTTTTTTTTTCGAATTTTTTTTCCTTTATTTTATTTTATTTGCTCTGCTTTTCTCTAATTTAATCACTAATAGCAATATTTAATTGTGAAAATCAAGCAATTGAATTCAAGCACACACTAATTGACAATGAAATAGAAGAGAATAAATGGAATGACACTCCAAGCAATTGACAAACTTAGAGATGTAAGAAACCCTAGAATTTTGAAACCCTAGGTGATGCAAATTTTAGCCAAACCCAAAAAATTTCGGCAGCCTACTTTTTGTTTCTATTTTTTTTTTTTGCAACCCTAGAAAAATGAAGTCCTAGAATTAAATTTAAAAATTCAAATAGTTAAAGATAGAATCAGACCTGATTGGAAACCTGACTCTGAATACCAAATTATATGAACCCGTGGGAATGGAATCCCTTGAACCCACAATCAATTTGAAAACTCCCCAAGAAAGTCAAAATCAAGTCAATGGATGGAGAATCTAGACTCGATGAGAACTCGTTTCAAGAACCTATATTATATTAAAATCTAGACCCGTTGAAGAACCTGTCTCAAGAACCCAGATTACAAAGAGGAACGTCACAAAGGTTGTGATTTACTTTTGATAAGTTCAAAGGTTCAATCAAGAACAAAAGGAGATAAACTCAACTCACAATGAGTAAATTCATCAAATTTCATAAACTTCTTAGCATGAGGCTAGAAAGAGTATTTAAAGCAAAACCTAAATAAAATCCTAGCAGAAATAAAGCCCCTTTTACCCAAAATGCCCCTGGATGAACAGTGCCGCAGCTACAGTGTCGCAGCTACAATAAGGTAACAATAACCTTTTGAAACCCTAGTTCCTAAAAGATAACTTTCCATATAAGCCCTGGGCCAAAATACAAGGCCTTCCCAAAATCTCTAATTCATAAGAAATAAGACATGTGGGCCAAGCATCCTCAATCCCAGTTATTCTAGACTAATTCCTATAACTAATAAAATAAGCTAATTTAATGAAATAAACAAGTCCAAGGCCTTCAATCACATAATCATAATAATATGTCCTAATTTATGTTGTACTCTTCCATAGCTTGTTTCACGTGGATGAACACTGGATCTCATTCTCTAAAGCTCATATTGAATATTCAGCTATTGCTAGACTCGTCCCAAGTAGATTGCATCAATTCTTGCATTATTTCCTTGATTTTCTTAGCTCTTGATCTTGTAATTGGCCCATCTAGAACTTGCAAAGGATCTTTAAGAGTAGGCTCACCTTGGGTCCCATCATTCTGTTGCAAGCATTTCTTTTGGTGTAGCTGTAGGTATTTCTTCTGGTGGAACCGACTGCACATATGCCTTAATATCCCCCCTCGATTCAAGTGGCATTGGTAAGATCATGAGGCTTGATTGCAGTGCAGCAGATCTAGCTGTGGTGAGGGGTTTGGTGAGAATATTAGCTAGTTGATCCTTGCTTGAAACAAACGAGACTTGAAGTTCTTTGGCCGCCACACGATCTCGTACAGAGTGATAATCAATTTCAACATGTTTAGTATGAGAATGTAAAACAGGGTTAACAGATAAGTATGTGGCTCCAATATTATCACACCAAAGTGTAGGTGGTGTAGTGAGAAAAATGCCAAGTTCTTTTAGTAAGGATTGCGACCAAATGATTTCACAAGCAGCATTAGCATCTGCTTTATATTCGACCTTAATGGAGGATCTTGCAATAGTGGATTGTTTCTTAGAGCCCCAAGAATCAAGATGATTCCCAAAATAAACACAAAGACCACTAGTAGATTTCCTATCATCTAGGCAGCCAGCCTAGTCAGCATCAGAGTAAGCAGTGAGAGTAAGAGAAGAACTGGAGGAAAAGTGCAGTCCATAGTTTGTAATGAGCTGGAGATAGCAGAGAATCCATTTGACTACTTGCCAATGGGGTAAATAGGGGTTATGCATGAATTGACAAACTTTATTAACAGCAAAAGAAATATCGGGTCTAGTGAATGACAAGTATTGAAGACTTCGTACAACACTATGGTAGAGTTGAGGATCTTCAAAGGAATTTCTATCAGTGGCAGTGAATTTGGTCGAGACAGCCATGGGTGTGGAAACAGGTTTGGATTGATGCATGTTGGTGCGAGACAACAAATTAGTGATGTATTTGTGCTGAGACATGTACAACCCTGTAGCTGTGCGTAGCACTTCTATTCCTAAAAAATAATGCAAGGCGCCCAAATCTTTCACAGGAAAGGATGTGCGTAAATGAACAGTGATGAATCTGATTTTGAGCTTTGAAAACCCAAGGCTAGTAATTTGGTACTCAACTTAGCAAACCAAGCCCTAGGGGCTTGTTTCAAACTATAAATGGACTTACGCAATTTATAAACATGAGTAGAAAAATCAGAGTTTACAAACCCAATAGGTTGTTGCATGTAGACTTCCTCTTCCAGGTCCTAGTGCAGGAATGCATTCTGAACATCAAGTTGGTGGAGGGGCCATCAGTTTTGAACAGCAAGAGAGATGAGAAGATGAATGGTGGTTGGTTTTACAACAGGACTAAAGGTCTCTGCGTAATCAATACCAACTTGTTGATGGAAACCCTTGGCAACTAAGCGAGCTTTGCGTCACTTAAGGGATCCATTTGCATGCCATTTCGTCTTTAGGATCCATTTTGATCCTAAGACATTGAGATGAAAGGATACGGGAACAAGATCCCATGTTTTATTTTGAAGAAGTGCCTGAAATTCCACATTCATGGCCGTGAGCCACTCAGGAAATTTGTTGGCTTTGGTGAAGGAGGACGGTTCCTCAAAGACTGGTGAAGAGGATGAGACAGTGTGAGTTAGAGAAGTTTTCGAGGGTGGCCATGGGACTGTCCCATCAGAGCATTGAACGGGACAGTGAATGAGTGACTTGGAGCGAGTTTGCATGGGGTGAACTGAGGTAATACGAGTTGGAGAAAGAGAAGTAAAGGCTTGGAGATTTGAAGAAGAAGGCGGCGTAGAGAATCGAGATGAACAGTTAGGGTTTGTCGAAAAGGAGAAGTTTTCGAAAGTGTAATTTTCTAAGAAGGGCTGAGGTAATGGTAGGATAGGTGGGCTCGACGTTTGTGGGCCTGGGTTTGGATTTGTATGTAGGTTTGGAGTTGGGTTTGAAGTTGTGTTTGTGGGTGAGGTTGGGTTTGGAGTTGAATTTAGGTTTAGGTCTGAGTTTGGAGGTGAGTTATTTGTTTCAGAAGAGGGCCCATCAGTAATCTTGGAGATGGGAAAACAAAAGGATCAAGAAGGAGATACGTGAGGTGCAGATGCAGATTGAGAGTTGAATGGGAATTGATTTTCGTCAAATTGCACATCACGAGAAATGTACACTCGCCCAGTAAGAATATGTAAACAGTTATACCCTTTGTGGTCAGGTGTATATCCCATGAAGACACATAACGCTGAATGAAAATCAATTTTGTGATGATTAAAAGGATGACGATTAGGCCAGCAGGCTAATCCAAAAGTCCTAAAAAAAGTGTATTCAGGAAGTTAACCAAAAAGTTTTTGAAATGGAGATTGATTTTGGAGTATTGGTGTGGGCATCCTATTTATGAGAAACACTGCTGTTTGAAAGGCTTCTTTCTAGTATTTGGTAGGGACAGAGGCATGAGATAGGAGAGACAGACCCATTTCTACAATGTGGCAATGGAGTTGTTCGACGCTGCCATTTCAAGCATGTGAGTAAGGACAAGTGATGCGATGATTAATTCCAAAGGATTTTAGAATGGAGGGTAGGGGACGGAATTCTCCACCCCAATCTGTTTGAATGGAGACAACATTGGAAGAAAAGGTGTTGCTCACATAACGTAAGAAAGCCACAAATATGGATGCTACATCTGATTTTGCATGAAGGGGGAAAAACCATATACTTCGTAAAGTTATCTACAATAGAAAGATAGTATCTATCACTAGAGGAGGACAACACAGGCGCTGATCCCCAGACATCAAGAAATAATAACTGAAAAACTTTATTAGATCGAGAAGATGACGGTGGATGAGGAAGTGCATGAGACTTGGCTTGAGCACATGCAGAGCATGATGAAGGTGCTGAAATGGTTGTATGAGGAAGTTGAAACTAATGAATAGTGTAAGAAGTGGTTCTAGGGGAAGGGTGTCCAAGACATGAGTGCCATATGTTGGAGGATCCTTTCACCAAGAAGAGTGAAACTCAAAATAAATAGAGTTATTTGAACAAAATTGACGAACAGACAAGAGATTTCGAGTGATTTGAGGAACATGTAAAAGTTTGCTAAGAAGAAATTTTCTATTGGGAGTAAAGAGATGAGTAGTGCCAGTATTTGAGATGGGAAGTGATGAGCCATCTCCAATGCTAACAAGATTCGTGCCATGATAAGGAGCTGATTCTAAGTTGAGATTAGAAAAATCTACTGTGAAGTGATTTGTGGCTGCTGTGTTTGGAAACCAAGCATTTGAACCAGTGGACGAAGATGAGTGAGTTGTGTAGTTCGCAATGGCAGAGGCTATAGAAGGGGGCTGTAATGTTTGATTGAAATGGTGATAACACGACGCCACAGTGTGACCAATTTTGTGACAGAGTTGACACACGAGTCTGGTAGACGATGGGTTGGTAATGGCGAGTGAAAAGGGGGCACGACCTGGGCCATGGCCATGGCCACGACGACCATGACCGCGACTCTGATTTGAATAAGAGGTGGGTGACCTGGTGAATGTAGCATGGGCTTGAAGAGGACTACCAGAAAGTGGACTTTTAGACTGATGAGCCAGTCGTGACTCATGATTGAGAAGATAACTATAGACTTGAGAGGATGTGAGAGAATTAGGCTATGTGGTTATGGATGTAACGAGGGACTCAAACTCAGTACCTAGACCTGCGAGGAGATAGGTAATAAATTTCGATGGTGCGAGATTTTTGCCAGCGACACCTAGAGAGGCAGAGAGCGATGAAGCTCGATAAAAATATTGAGTGATGGTTTCAGACCCTTTTTTTAGAGTAGCTAGTCAGTACTGTGTTTGCTTAATGTGGGCAGAAGTTTGAGCTGAAAACATGCCATGGAGTGTATCCCAGACTTGGCGAGAAGTGGTGCACTATAGAACTTGGGATAGGACGGTGTCGGTGAGAGAGGAGTTTATGGCGAAAACAATTAATTGATCTTGGAGACACCGTTTGGTGTATTCTGGGTTTGGAGTTCCGCTAACAGATGAAGGAGGAGGAGAAATAGATCCATCAATGTAACCCTCTAATTGATGTCCTATGAGAAATGGAAGGATTTGAGCTTTCCAAAACAGATAATTGTCTATGGTAAGTTTTTGAGTGATAAAGTGAGATGTAGAGGAAATGACTGAGTGGTTAACGGTGGGATTGGGTTTTTTGGTGGCCATTTTGTAATGAGGAAGACGAGAATACAGATGCTTGTCCTTAAAGGCTCTGATTACCATAATAGAACAAGAGATATTTGACGTAAAGCCATAGAGAGAAAGGAAATTTCAAAAGGAAGATTTTACTATTGTATTTTCCACACACACTCAGTGTCAACTTTACATCAGTATTTAAAGACTTTTCAACCATCTCTCAGTACATTATGTTATGTAGATATTTTATCTAGAATCATCTATTTACATTGTGACCACTGCTGGGAGATGTGGCAAGAGCTCCATCCGTGCTTGAAGGAATATTGGCAAGAGTCTGTTGCAAGCATTTCTTCCGGTGTAGCTGCAGGTATTTCTTCTGGTGGAACTGACTGCACATATGCCGTAATAAATGTTGTAGGCCAGTCATGAGCAAAGAAGCAATAAACCTACGAGCTTTTGGTCTCATGAGAAAAGAAGTAGATCACTCACAATTTCAAAAGGGACACACTAGTTTAAAAGCTCTTCATATAAGTAGAGTAGTACTATTGTACATCTTATGTTCAACTATTTATTAGTATCATAGATGTGCAAGCTGTATGATCTCCTAGGTAGATCTCATCCCTACTTTTGCGAAGGCAACATATTAATGTCTCATATTTTGCACTCTTTTTGGTGCGAAAAGAAACTATTTTTTGAGTAAATCGATTTTAGGTTTACATAGTTTTATCATAAATCACATTAGCTGATAAAAAGTGTGAATGCTAATTAATTATAAGTTTCAAAAGAATAAGCATCCTTCCGTAGAGGATTTGTCAATGTGCCAACATGTATGTACATGACTAATTTGATATTATTAGGGTAATTGTTAAATTAAGAATTTAAACACTAGGCTACAAACCAGGTTCTTTAAACCATCTATTAAAACTTAGACACATCAGTTTCATTCTCTTATTGAAAGGTTAAAGTAACAAAAAAAAAAAGAAAAAAAAAAGACAAAGAAAGAAGTAGCTCATGGGCTTCATTTCCCCCATGGCGATAATCATCGATCAGATGCTGCAAAATGCTCTTCTTTGTTTATTAATATCCCCAGAAACTGCAATCCTTGAAGCAAATAGTTGTGAACAAACCCCAGCTTCACTGGCTACTCGTGGAGAACTATACAACCGCTTAGATTGTTTACAGTGAGCAATTGCTTCCTCTATCGAACCCTTTATTTTTGAATTTGCGCTGCAACTCCTTTTGAGCAGCTGTAAATCGTAAAAACCACTTGAACCAAATGAAAAAGATGTAGATGAAGATGTAGATGAAGATGAAGATGAAGACTTCATTGTAGAATGCCGTTGAATCACGCTAGAAAAAAGACCTCTTATGGGTAGTAAGACTTTCCTCCAACATCTCTCTTTTAATGCTCCAAAGAGGGGTTTTGGTGGGTGGGCTGAGCTCCAAAGAGGGAACGCGAAAATGGGGAGGGGAAGCAAGAATGCAAAAATGGCAAGAGAGGCGAAGCAGAAATAGCGAGAGCTGCTAGTGCGAAAATGCGAGAGAGGGGGGAACTGGGTAAGCAGAGACTCGGGTGGGGGAAGAGGAAATTTGTTTTTCTCTTAACAGCAGGACACAACAGTTTGGATGTGAGGTCTACGTGGCACCTCATCATCAAAGGCTATTGTTTGGGGAAAAACGGAGCTTCCTGTGTGAAGATTTTCTCATTAAAAATATATGTTTAGGTAGATACTTGCCCACCCAATATTCTAATAATATTTAATTCAACTTTCATCTTGTCTCATTCTAGTATCTCAACTCACTATCTAAACTTCCCCATGTGATGGTTCCTTTTCTAATAAAAACATGTCTTATATTTTAGTATTTGGAATGTTTGGCATATGCAAGAGTTGCAAAATAATTACAATGCATTTTCATATATGATCAACAATTCAAAAGCCTAGGTGATAACGCAAAAATGCTAGAGGAAGATGCTTTGTCAAACTACGTACCTCCTCAACACTTGCTCAACAAGCTATCTAACCTTATTATAGTATAAAAGGCACCATAGGCTTACATCTTGATCATACTTTATAGAATGGCATTAGCTGGCAAGAAATTAAGCATATCTGGATGTCGATTTATGTTCATGCAAGTCACTATCACAATTGCATCTCTTTAAACTACGTACCGGTGCAATTCTGAACCCTTGTAATTAATTAAAACAAATCAAATATATAGTCCATCATCCTTCTAATGATCGTGATATGATTAAAATTATGGGCGGTGATGATGATGATCACTAGATAGTGAAAACATTGCATGCAAATTAGGGAACCCGCTTGAGAAAAATGTTTGATTTCTAATTAGCCATATAATATAAACAAGCAATATATATATATATATATATATATATATATGTATGTATATATGTCACACACAAGTAAAATGAGCATTTGTAGCAGATTATTTGCGATGAAAACAAACTCATTTTGATAGGAAATAATTATTTTGGAATATATTACCTAGCTACCTTAACTTGAGTCTTACTAGTTACTACATCTAGCATTATGATCTATCTTAGGATTTTTATTATTAAAAAACTAAAATTCTATATAAAATATGAATTAGCAGTTGTTTTTGCAACAATGCCCATGATTGAGAACCCAAGAACAAGTGGTTGTTGGTTAACTATAAAAGCTAACTATATATACGTTAGGGTAGATGAGTGGAAAAAAAAAAAAAGATCAGTAATTATATTATTTCATCTCTTTTTACCTATATAAGCATTCTATAGCTAGCTATTACTTTCCAGGCGTATGTACCAGTACTATTTATAAAAGTTAGGAACACTGTATACTAATTTAGTTAAATCTTTAATTTTGAACTAGATTTATAGCATTCTATTACACTTATCTACCTTCAATCAAGATTTGAATTTTGAAGCACCCAATTGTTTCCTATATTAACCAAGATGCATAGAATCAATGCCCATGTTTGCATCTTGCTGGCCTGAAAAGCTTCCCCCAATGTTGTTTGTGGACGGTTGGCTTAAGAATGAAAACATTTCTAGATGTACTATAAGAAAAAAGAGTTTTTGTGATCAATTTATTGCAACAAAAAGATTATTCGCAACTAATTTTAGTTGTAAATAGTCATTTTGTTAGAATTAACTGATCCTAAATAAACAGTTTTCTTGTAGTGATGATCAAAACCTCTATTATTTTTATTTATTTTATTAACTAATAAGCCGGTAGCAAAAGGTGGCAAAAGATTGATTGTTGTGTGATAGAACAGGGTGGCAAGACTGGCTTTAGATTGAGAGAAATTGGATGAATTGAAGAGGGCAAGACGTAAATGATCAGCTGATCAGATTAGTTTTTTTTTTTTTTTTTTTCTCTTTCTCTCTCTCTCTCTCTCAAAAAGGGGGTCATTTGCATGCATCTATGATATATATATTAATTTGGAAAATAATAGCAGGTTATAACCTCCACTTCAAGACCAAATAATTAACGATATATTCTTAAATGGTGGTAACAATTTAAACAATTTAACATGATGTTTGTTCTGTTACCAATAGTACGTTCTTATTAGGGTAGGTTTGGGAGGTGAGATGAGAATTTTGTGTTTTGTTTTGAAGTTTAAAATATTAAGTTTTAATATTATTATTGTTTTGGGATTTGAAAAAGGTATATTGAGATTTGAAAAAGTTAAATTGTTTATTATATTTTGTATGGGGATTTGAAAAAGGTGTAATGATGAGATAAGATGAGATGAAAATTTTTTGTTTTGTTTTTATTTTTGGGCACGAGGGTTTGGGTACATGCGGGGCGCTTAACAGTCATGCATGGACAGTACGTAAAAACTGTTCACATCAGGGGTCATCGTGCAATGACTCATGTACCAATATTCAAGACTCTTGGCCGGCATGTTTAGAAACATAATTATTTTCAAATATTTTTATATTATTTTATTATTATTTACAAATAATTTATTATTATTCACTATTATTTTATAATTATTTATAAATTAATTCACTATTATTCACAGATAATCTGAAACAGTACTGTTGGCATCCAAATGAAGCTGACTCCCATATGGTATGGAATATAATTAACCACTTTGGATAAAGAAAAAAGAAAAGGAAAATGAGCTAGCTAGCATACACTAGAATTTGCATAATTAACTTACCTAGAATTAAAAATATCTTTTAGGGAGGCCGACCAGTTGGTGACATGAGTGAACCAATCCAAAACGAAGATAGGAATAATAATAAAACAGGGACTAGCTAGGACGTACGTAGTAGATAAGCTTTGTGGGTTTGAGTGGTATTGCTTTATAGGGGAGACAAAGGGCATCCGAGCTGTTCCCATTTGCGTTCCTCAGTTTGTGGCAAAGCATGCAACCTGGTTTTCTATGGCTCGATCTCTCTTAATTCCCTTCACTCTCTCTCTCTCTCTCTCTCTCTCTCTCTATATATATATATATATATTTAATTTCCTGCCTTCTGATCTCATTTTCCTAATTATTATTATATCCATTTGAAAAAACTAATCTCAACATCACTAACTTTTGGTATATATGAGTGGTCACGACGTATTGGCTTCTCTTCTCCATGTACGTACTTTTCACAGTCTCGCCAACAAAAGCAAACGCAAGCACACGAGAGAGAGAGAGAGAGAGAGAGAGAGAGAGAGAGATGAGAGAGACTTTATATGCGAAAGCGTCTCAAAATCCAGAGTGACGCCTTCAATTGTTTCCACATATATTATTCTTTGTGATTATTTTATTATTTTACGTGTTTTATGGAGTCTCAGTCATTCTCTCTCTCTCTCTCTGATCGTGGGTTTCTGGCCGCCCAATCATGTTGGCCTCCTTGAAAGTGATTCCCTTGCTTCTTCCTTAAGCCATTTTCATGCACCTCGCTTTTGGCCTTACTGGTTGGTAATATCACTTGTGCATAATAGTTTTTTTTTAACAAAAAAAATCTATTCATCATCTATTTTCTTATCATCCTCGTTATTCTATGATGTGACATTAGATGATAGGTACGTTTACAAGTAAAATATAATAAATAGTCTACAATTATCTAATATTATTTTATGAGATGATAAGAATTATGATGATGAATAGTATTATATACTCTTTTTTTAAATAATTATTTGTGCACAAGAGTGAAATACACCTTCTATACCTTAAAACTTGATTTTTTAAGAAAAATTTGAAACTTAAATCTTGCAAATTAAATCATGTCATGTGATGTTATCGATCTAAAGGTATATCACCCACTATGCATTGGCTTACAAGTAGAATAATTTTTTTCTCTCTCTTTTCTTTCTACTTATATACTCGTAGTTTGAAACCTATTAGTAGCTACAGATAGATTAAATAAAAGAGATGCAAGTAATACACGTGTACCACTACAAGAAAATTACTTATTTGTGGTCAATTATTTCTTGTAAAAATGACTATTTCTTACTAAAATAAATATGTTTTCATCATAAATAATTATTTTCGTTGTAAATAATTCGTCATAAAAGCTCATTTTTCTTGTATAGTGTGTGATTGAAGTATTTGGAATTGATTAGTTGCATATAAGCTTCAATAGTACTGTCACTAGTGTAAAGTCAAATGCCTTGGTGTATATATATTGGCATGCACCGAACATATATACAGTTCTAAATTTTAACTACATGCTTGTATATACAGAAGAAAATGCCATTTGTAATTCACATTAATTGGCACCCCAACTAAAACATTGCTGCAAGGTTTGTAAACTAAAGGTCATGAAGATCTACGGTCAAAATCGTTTGATGCAAGAGGGCACCTTTCTTAGGCTTCAAAGAGGTGCCACTAAATTAAAATGCGGTCATTATTCATTGGGAATAACCACATTTCTGCAGCCCATCGAAAGGGATCGATACAGCAGAGGCATCATATATATATGAAGTAGTACATTAATTTTATAAAACATTTCTTTACCTTTTTTCATTTTTCTTTGTTTTTAGTTGTAAGGCACACCTTAAACCTCATGTGCTCCACCGATTTAATTTTAGAGCTTAATAATTAGTTCTAATAAAGAGATTAAATTAAAGATATAACTTCACCATAAAAATCGATATATATATATATATATATATATATATATATATATTCGATTACATGTTAATCCCACTACAAGAAAACTGTTTATTTGTGACCATTTAATTCTAACGAAATGACTATTTACAGTCAAAATGAGTCTGTTTTGATTACAAATAACTTTTTCACCGTAATTAAATGGCCACAAAAGCCTATTTTTCTTGTAGTGCCTATTGGCTATTCTTATTCTCATTCAGTTGATGACAACCCTCTATTGCTTTGATTATTGGGATGAGAATTAAGTCATTTTCATAATTTTGTGAAGAGGGTTTGTCTTGATCATCTAAATTAGGCAAGATAATTTTAATACAATCATGAACACTACTTGTCGTATTGAGTGAGGGTCTCTTTCCCCAATAATATCCCGAAAGAATGAAATAAAAATTGCCACCAAGTTTTGGGGAGACTAGCACACGTGAACCAAAAAATGCCGCCTCCCACTCAATATATAAGGAGTAGTGCTATAAATATAAAGAGATTATATAAAAATAATTTTATAAATTGATGTAATTTTATATGATCCGTCATATTTCATTTATAATTAAAGTAATTTTATAATTTAATAAGTCATGACATCTAATTTATAAATTTTTTTTTTTATATTCACTCTGTCACTAGAATATTTTTCGAATACAAAATCCTTAATTTTTAATTTTTTATCGTTCACTTTTTTCTTAAGAGGGAAAAACAAGCAAAACCAATGAGAGTGTCTTTTCATGGTGGCGTAGGGGGGGTCCCATTGGACAGGGTTCCAAAAGGCTTTTTGGCCCCCTACAAATACCCTCGTTCACCCC
Organism: Juglans regia; assembly: GCF_001411555.2. NCBI lineage: Eukaryota > Viridiplantae > Streptophyta > Magnoliopsida > Fagales > Juglandaceae > Juglans > Juglans regia. The sequence goes on along the minus strand of NC_049914.1, from coordinate 19,514,828 downwards.
CTCTTTCTTTGCCATCAGCCACAGCCACTCCTCAAACATCAAATTCATCATCATCTTCCTCTTCATTGTCATCCTCCTCTCCTTCCTTATTCCTTGCAACTTGCACCCAGCTGGTGGTCTCTCAGCAGGCCTCTCTGTTGGATGCTTGTTGTTGGGCTTAGGTAAAATATTCCCCATCTTTCTTCTTGGTCTCACAGATTTGCCTTTTTTGGCAGTCTGCTCTGTTACTTGAAAATTTCTTGCATATAAATATACTTTAATTACCACCCTTTGCTTTCGTTTCTCTCAAATTCTTCTCCCTTTTTATGCAGCTGTACTCATCCTTCTCATCTAGTTATTTTTCTGAGATGTCAACTACTTTGAGCAAGTGCCTTTCCTTAAACATCGATGGAGATGCCAAGATTATGGGAAAGCAGGGCATCGTCACCATTCTTCGGTCGGACTCTGAAAGAACCAAAGCTGCTTCTCTTCGAAGAACTCTATCAGCAGACATGTCCTCCAAGAAATGGTTGGCTCAAAACGGGTTCTCTCCCATGAGAAAGAACGCATCCTCGGACCAACTTTCGGTCTCTTTAGCAGATTCATCGTCCTCCTCAGAAGGCGAAGAAGACTATGAAGAGAGGAAGGAGCAGCTTGAAGGGCGAGGACAGTTTAATACATGGAGCTCAATTCAAGAAGAACAGAAGCAGAAGAAAGAGCTCGAGAAACCTGGGCAATTCGATATATGGAGCTCGATTCTATCGCAAAAGGCCAACGAGGACACATCAACACCACTTCTAGCTCCTTATATTCACCCTCTTGTGAAGAGATCATCGAGCTCTTTGAGCGAGAAGAGTCTCCAAATATGCACGGAGAGTCTTGGATCCGAGACCGGCTCCGACGGATTCTCGTCATACCCGCCATCGGAGACAGGGGACGCAGAAGACGAAAAAGAGGAAGAAGAAGAAGAACAACTACAAGAAGATCTGAAGGGATTATCTCAAGCCTTCGATATGGAGGAATCCAGGATTCCGAAATACCACTATGCTTCTAGTAAGAAATCACAGCCTAGATCGTTCCCTCCACCTCTTCCTTCTCTCTCTCGTCGAGATGGGGCATCTCTCCGCATGCAGTCTCGTCGTGATAATGGACGTTTAGTCCTCGAGGCCGTGGCCGTCCCTTCGCAAAATCACTTTCGTGCTCAACGGAAAGATGGCCGCCTTGTCCTAACTTTCTTCAATGGTCCCTCGAACGAAGATGCAAGAGACCAAGAAGAAATGGTTGAGGACGTTCAGAGACAAGAAGAAGAAGAAGAGAAAACTCACAAAGAAGCGTTTGAAGAAGAAATCTGGGACTTTGACGAAGTTTATGGAAAAGTAGGCGAAGAGAATGACGAAACTGAAGAGAGTGAGGAAGATGAAGAGTTTGATGAGGAAGCTGATAATGAAAGTGAAACCAAAGAAATAGAAATAGTGATGGAGCAAGCACCAAAGATGTCGAGTACGGCAATAAGTTTCCATAGGTTGGCTCTAATGGCCAAGCCCATTAGGATGGCAGACAGGAATCCAGCATGGCCAGGAAAGTTCAATGTAGGCAAATTTGAAGATGATGACGCGGAGGTGGAGGAAGTGGACGAGAAAGCCTCAATGGCAAAGTCCCTTCCACCACGGCCACGCGTGGCTCGGTTCATACCCTCACCGCAGGCAGTGCCATCCACGGCAGCAGCAGCTTCTCTCAACGCTTATGAGTACTACTGGCGGGCCAAGCCCAGTACTGCTAACCCAATTACTCAACCACCAACAACGTCAGCACTCAAAAACAATGGCAACAAGCTCATTATCTCCAAGACTCCAATGACAAATGAGCAGCAGCAGCAACAACAACAATTGTTTGTTCTAAGAGGGAACAAAGGAAATTACTTTGTTCCTTTGGTAAAAAGTTGCAAGGAGCCTAGAAGATCTCTTTTAATCTGGGAGCCCTATTGCATTGCCACATGATCCATGCATCCTTAAGCTCTTACGCCCCCTCCCTAGTGTCAACCCAAATCCATTATAACTTGCTATTAATCTTATAATTGTAGTCCAATTCCACCTTTATTTGCCTACTTATGCGTTTGTGTAGTGAATAAAAGAAATATGATCGAGAGGAATTAAAAGACCAGAGAGAGAGAGAGAGAGAGAGAGAGATTTCAATTAACAGTGTGAGAATTTCATCATAGTCAGCCTCTGCTACAACCATTCCATCTACTAGGCGAGATCTGAGCATCATCTTTGACTTGGTGGACTGTCATGTCTGTCTCCGCATTATGTTGGGTTCCTTTGCTGTAACTTTCTTTGCTTTTGTAATTCCTAGCCAATGGGGTTTCCGTATGAGTCATGTCTCTGGTATGATTGCTCTTAATTTTGGGAACACCATGATCCACCTCTGATCTCCTGTTTCGCCACAGATTATAACTGTGATGGATATTTCTCTTCAAATAATGTAATTAACTCATGTATATAATAATACTACTCTTTGGTCATGCGTCCATATATAAATATGTATTGATATTGTAATGTTAAATGTGCCCATTTCTGGCGGCACTGGCCTAAAAATATTTGTGCGTGACGATTAGCTTACCATATGATTCCATCATCTTTGTATCCTCCCACTTGCTTATCTATTTATTCTCGTCTCAAATCCCATCATATCTGTCTTCTTGTTTTAACCACTGAATTTTTCCAATTTACAATTTCTTACTTTTTTTTTTTTTTTTTCTCCCGATGAGGGTGCCAGCTGTGTTCTTGCGAAATTGAGCTCATTTGCACCTTATTCACGATCAATCCCACCAAAAAAAAGTGCCTCCATTTTGAAAGTGTGTTTTTTTTTTTTTTAAGAATTTTGTTACTCATCATTCTACACACTATACATCACATTTATTTTTATTTATTTTAATATTTTATTTTATTTTATTTTATTTTATTAAACTAATTGATTTCTTCTACATCTTATCTATATATTACACATTTTGTATGGAAAAAAATATAAAAAATTATGTGTAGTGTGTGGTGTAAAGAAAATGATAAATAAACCTTTGGTTTTTTTAAAGTGTTTTTTTATTATTTAAAAAAAAAATTGCACTGAAACGTAAAGTGGGGGTACTACGAGGAGAGTGGGCAGAACCACCCTAAATAAAATTATAAAAAAGTAATTGCAAAATTTATCTTTAGTTAAAAGAGTAATATTACATATAGTTGTAAAACGTATAAATATCGTGTAGTCGCTTTAAAAAATAGTGGATCTATTATTAAAAAATTAATTTCTTTTCATATGGATCTCATATTTATTTATTTTTTAAAAAAAAAACTATAAGATGCTTGCACATTCACAATTATAAACGACTATATAATATTTACATATTTTACGACTGTACGTAACATTACTGTTTATCTTATCTGATTAAAATTATGTAAAAGATGGTGAATATAATTAATTACTATATTTTTCTAGCGGGTCCCTCCGTATTATCTGTACCCCAAATTAGAGGAACTGCATATTTAAAGTAGCGATCACCAATCACGATGATGATGTGATCTCTTTCTCTCGATGATGCTTCAGAGGTGTTGGACGCGTGTGCTCATCTTTTATTATTATAAATAAGCCTACTGGGTATTTCGAAGCTCAAAATATTGATTTGGGAAATGATATTCCCGCTGAAATATGTACCCATTTTTTTTTATTTAATAATTAAAAAAATTATTTTAATGAGTTTGTGAAGTTTTCTAAATATTTAAGAGGATTTAACAAATATATAAAAAAAAATTACACTATCGGTAGAAATCCATGAAATTTAACGGTGGAAATAACAAGATGCTATTTGGTTTCTCCTCAGGATTCATAACATGCATGAACTCCATTCTCGTGGCTCAAACGAAATATATATCTAAGCGATAACTTTAAGGAGACAAACGAATACCGAAATAAAAACTGATTTAGTTACACAGATGAGATAAGATGAGATGAGAAATTTATTAATAATAATAAGAAAATTTGTGAATAATAGTCAAATGGTTTGACTTCGAAAATGTTTGAGAATGAGATGAAATGATAATTTTATAAATAATATTAAGATAATTTGTGAATAGTAATGAGATAGTTTGAGTTAAGTATTTATTAGGTTTTGGAAATGAAGAGAGAAATTTTTTAATAAAAAATATTATAAAGTTAAAATTTTGACGTTAGAATATAAGTTTTTAATATTATTTTTAATTTGATATTTGAAGAAGTTAGATTATTTTTTTAGTTTTATTTAGAAGTTTAAAAAAGTTGTAATGATAGTTTGTAAAAGTTGTAATAACTATTTTAAAAGTGTTTGTGTTTGAGTGATATTTAAAAAAAAAAAAAAAGATGAGATGTAAATTATTTCCAAACAACCTTTTAAGATTTTTATATGGTTTCGGAGAATGAAAAAAAAAAGGTTGAATAAAAAAATTATAAAGTTAAAAGAGGGTTAGAATATAATTTTTATTTTAGAATTTAAAAAAGTTGAATTATTTTTGCATTTTGTTTAGGTTTGAGAAAATTATAGTGATTAAGTAATAATTAGATGAAAAAATTAAAAATTAAAAAATTAAAAATTAAAAAATTAAAAATTAAAAAATATTTATAATTGAATGATATTTAGGTATTAAAATAAAATAAGATAGAACCAGATGATTTGAATGTTTGTGAAACCAACCGGGCCTAACAATCAAATTTTTTTATTTATTTTGTTCTTTCCTCGATCGGTACGTTTCGCTTAAGGAATGTCTGTCCAAATATAATCAGCAAGCGAACATCAGACAACACTTTCGGTTCTTGTCAAGAGCAAAGAGGGAAAGTATTTATATATAGTTCTTACCCGTCGATTGAGCGGCAGGATTTCAGCACTCAATCTTTGTCGTCAATGTCGTGTCTATAGTCTACTACTTGGGCAGTAGCGTTGGATATAAGTAAAATGATCTAAACTCCTGCATGTTATTTGAAAAAGAAACTGAAGTCTGTAACCAAGGATGACGGATTTTAAATATAAATACAATCATTGACAGGTGGTGCAGTTCTCTATTAACTTTCGAAAATTAAATGAGTTTCTCTATACACCTCCCCCTTTTCTCATACTCTGTTGGAATATACAAACTCAAATTGAAGCTTTGGAGTTAAAGTCAAAAGAAGCTAAACAGAAAAGTGCAGTTAGAGTGCAGAATGAGATAATTCCAAATGATAGTGAAATTAAATCCAAATGCAAATGTGATAATTAGTTAGAGTATTAAGTAAATATCTTCTGTAAAGTGAAGTTAGTTAGCATACGTGTCTATAAATAGAAGGGTTGCAAATGTATTATCAATTCAATTCTGAAGAATAACAGATTCACAGAAAATTTCATCTCAATCTTTTTCTATTGAATTTTGTTCTCAATCTTTAGTTTACATTTCAAATACTCTGTTCTTCTCATTCTTGAAGTTAGAGAATTTTACATGGTATCATCGTCCATAAACATTCCGCTGCCTTCTTGATTTTTTTTACAATTCTTGTTTTTTGTTTCTTCTGCTTCTATGGCAGAATCCTCTCATAATAATTTTTCTGAAAATTCTTCTCTTTCTTTGGGGAATCCATCTGATGATTCCTCAAGTTACTACTACTTGCATCCATCTGATAATCCTGGAACTCTTCTTGTATCTGAAATATTTTATGGTGACAACTATGTGGCTTGGAGTCGGTCCATCACAATTGCTCTTACAGTCAAGAACAAAGTTGCCTTCATCGATGGGAGTTTGCCTCAGCCTAGTTCTACTAATTCTCGGCTTAAGATTGCTTGGTTGCGAGCCAACAATCTTGTGCTTTCTTGGCTAATGAATTCCATTGCAAAGGAGATTCGAGGTAGTCTTCTTTATTTCAATAGTGCTGCTGACATCTGGAATGAGTTGAAGATTCGATACCTGCGTAGTGATGGTCCAAGAGTATTTGCCTTAGAGAAATCCTTAAGTTCTATTTCTCAGGGCTCAAATTCAGTCACTGAGTATTTTAGTGCTTTCAAAGCACTATGGGATGAATACATTAGTTATCGTCCCCTTCCAACTTGTAATTGTGGATTTTTGGAAAAATGTACCTGTGCAGTATTGAAGAATCTTGCTGATCAACAAGAAGCTGACTATATCATGAAATTCTTGATTGGTCTGCATGATTCTTTTTCAGCAATTCGAAGCCAACTATTGCTTCTTTCTCCATTACCATCAATGGGCAAAGTTTTCTCTTTATTGATACAAGAAGAGAGCCAACGTTCCTTAACTAATGCAGTGCATATCCCCCTTGATTCTCATGCTATGGCTGCTGCACAACCATCTACACAAACTTATTCAAATGCTGTCAAGTTCAGCAAAGTCAAAGGCAAATCAGATGTCATTTGTTCCCATTGTGGATTCTCTGGACATCTTGTAGATAAGTGTTTCCAGCTTATAGGTTATCCACCAGGTTGGAAAGGGCCTCGAGGAAAGAGAATTAATTCCACACGATTGCCCAATGCAAACATGGCATCTTCTATGGAGCAAAACTTAAACAACCCAACTATGTTTTTTTCTCAAGAGAAAATACAGAATTTGATCACTCTTGCCAATAGTATATCCACTTCTTTTGTCAATCCTAATCCTGCAGTTAACACTGCCTCTACATCAGGTAATAACTCCATCCTTTGTTTAGCTAATGCCTCCTTCAATCATATCTCTTCTTGGATATTAGATACTGGAGCAACAGATCACATGATCTGTTCTCCTCATCTGCTCACATCCATAAAAATCCCAAACAAACCCTCTTCAGTCCATTTACCAAATGGTCATTCAGTTCCCATCATTTTTACTGGTACTATTAAAATCTCACCTGATTTAACTTTACACAATGCCCTTTATGTTCCCTCTTTTCATGTCAATCTTATTTCTACTTCTAGGTTGACTAAAGAAAATTCTGTTGCCTTGTTTTTCTTTCAATCTAAATGTGTATTGCAGGACCTCAGCAAATGGAGGATGATTGGGCTTGCTGAAGTCAGAAATGGCCTATATCACCTCATCAATCTTTCTGCTGCTACACAGAAGGAAATTCCTGGTTCAAACAGCTCTTTCTTGGCTAACACATCTACCATTAGTCCTAACATATGGCATTTTCGGTTGAGACATTTATCTTCTGCCAAACTAAAACTCATTAGTTCTATTGATCCTTCTGTAAAAATATGTGAGATCTGTCCTCTAGCAAAACAAAAGAAGCTGTCATTTCCTGTATCACAAAGCAATTCAAATAAAGATTTTCAATTAGTACATTGTGATATTTGGGGTCCTTTTTCCACTATCTCACATTCTGGCCATAAATTCTTTCTTACTATTGTGGATGATCATACACGTTTTACTTGACTTTTTCTTATGAAAGCAAAATCAGAAACTCGAGTTTTACTAGCCAACTTCATTACATATGTTCAAACTCAGATTGATTCTCAAATACAAACATTTAGAACAGACTATGGCCAAGAATTCAATATGCCTTCTTTTTATCAAGAAAATGGTATAATACATCAGCTATCTTGTGTAGAAACTCCTGAGCAAAATGGTAGAGTTGAAAGAAAACATCAGCATTTGCTAAATGTTGCTAGATCCCTTCTTTTTCAATCTAAACTGCCTTTAACATACTGGACTGAGTGTGTCTTGACAGCAACACATCTCATAAATCGAACCCCCTCATCTGTGCTAGATAATAACACACCATATGCTCTCCTTTTTCACAAATCTCCAGCCTATAACTATCTTAAAGCCTTTGGCTGTTTGTGTTTTGCCAGCACAATCCATACCAGTCGAAGTAAATTTCATCCAAGAGCCTCAAAATGCTTATTTCTTGGGTATCCACCAAATATCAAGGGATACAAAGTGCTTGATCTCCTTACTCTTAAAATCTTTGTTTCCAGAAATGTCATATTTCATGAGAACATTTTTCCTTCTATTCCAAACTCTACTCACACACCTTTTGTTTTTCCTGATTTTCCTCCAATACATGACTTCACAGTACCCATTACTCCACCAAATCCACACTCTGCAATTCCAGAACCTCCTACTTCACAGAATCAATTGCTTTGTGAAGTCCCAGAATCTATAACTTCACAAAATCTCTCTTCTGCTATTCCAACACCTGTTACTTCACAGATTAATCTTGAAAATGTAAGCCTTCGAAGATCTGAAAGAATAAGGAATCCTCCTTCATATTTGCAGCATTTTCATTGTGGTAATATGGCTCAATCTACTTCAACATCTCAAAAATCTTCCAGCTGCTGCATTCCTTCTTCTGGTAAGCCATACCCTCTTGCTCATTTCCTTTCAACACATAAATTGTCACCTAGACATGCAGCCTTCACTTCTGCTTTATCATCTATTTTTGAGCCTAAGACATTCAAACAAGCCAATTCTTTTCAAACAAGCCAATTCTTTTCCACATTGGCAAGCAGCCATGTTAAATGAGATCAAAGCTCTTGAATTAAATAAAACATGGGAACTTGCAATATTACCTCCAAATAAGATTGCAATTGGATGTAAGTGGGTATATCGTGTTAAATTCAAAGCTGATGGCACAATTGATCGATACAAGGCTAGATTAGTAGCAAAAGGCTACACCCAACAAGAAGGCCTTGATTATTTTGACACATTCTCACCTGTAGCTAAGATGACAACAGTGAGAACATTGTTATCCATTGCTGCCATTAAGAATTGGCATTTACATCAACTTGATGTAAACAATGCTTTTCTTCATGGAGATTTAAATGAAGAGGTGTATATGCAACTACCACCAGGATATTCTTCACCAACCGATCCGAGAGTTTGCAAACTCAAAAAGAGCCTATATGGTCTAAAGCAGGCCTCAAGACAATGGTTTTCCAAATTGTCATCTTCTCTACTTCAATTTGGTTTTATTCAAGGGAAATCTGATTCCTCTCTATTCATCAAGCATAATTGAAACAGTTTTATAGCACTCTTGATTTATGTTGATGATGTGATTCTTGCTTCTAATAATCTTGCTGATATAGTCAATATCAAAAGGTTCTTACATGATTCTTTCACTATCAAAGACTTGGGAGAACTAAAGTACTTCTTGGGGATAGAAGTGGCTCGATCAACCAAAGGCATAACTTTATGCCAACGAAAATATGCCTTAGATATCTTGCAAGATAGTGGTTTTTCAGGTTGTAAACCTGTGGCATTTCCTATGGAATCTACATTAAAACTGAGTGCAAATGACTCATCTCCACCTTTGACAAATCCTGCACAATACAGAAGATTAGTGGGCAGATTATTGTACCTCACTATAACTAGACCTGACCTATCCTACTCAGTCCAAGCATTAAGCCAGTTCATGGCTAATCCTAGTAGTAATCATCTTCAAGCTGCTGAAAGGGTCCTCAGGTATATCAAAGCAACACCAGGCCAAGGTATTTTTCTGTCTGCACATTCCCCTCTTCATCTAAAAGCCGACTCAGATAGTGATTGGGGTGGTTGTATTGACACCATAAAGAGTATCACTGGATTCACAGTGTTTCTTGGTGACTCTCTTATATCATGGAAATCAAAGAAACAGCCAACAGTTAGTCGATCCTCAACTGAGTCTGAATACAGAGCTCTAGCCTCTACCACATGTGAACTACAATGGCTGATCTACTTGCTAGCTGACTTAAAGGTCCCTCATCCACAGGCTATTCTACTTTATACAGACAGCAAACCAACTTCTGACATTGCATCAAACCCTATCCAACATGAAAGAACAAAGCACATCCAACTAGACTGCCATTTGGTCCGAGAAAAATTGCAAAAAGGTTTGATCAAGATCATTCACATCCCATCGAAACATCAGCTGGCAGATATTCTAACTAAACCACTTGGTTCCCTCAGTTTCCATCATCTGATCCACAAGATGAGAATGATCAATATACATTCCCATCTTGAGGGGGGGTGTTGGAATATACAAACTCAAATTGAAGCTTTGGAGTTAAAGTCAAAAGAAGCTAAACAGAAAAGTGCAGTTAGAGTGCAGAATGAGATAATTCCAAATGATAGTGAAATTAAATCCAAATGCAAATGTGATAATTAGTTAGAGTATTAAGTAAATATCTTCTGTAAAGTGAAGTTAGTTAGCATACGTGTCTATAAATAGAAGGGTTGCAAATGTATTATCAATTCAATTCTGAAGAAAAACAGATTCACAGAAAATTTCATCTCAATCTTTTTCTATTGAATTTTGTTCTCAATCTTTAGTTTACATTTCAAATACTCTGTTCTTCTCATTCTTGAAGTTACAGAATTTTACATACTCCATGGGAAACATGATCTGATTTTTATTATTATTACTTTTATTTATTTATTATGTTAAACGTGCGTTTAGTAACCTAAAATTATACCCAAAATTCAAAAGGTCAAATACACATTTCGAATCCCCCCCCCCCAAAACGCCCACGTTCTTCCTCCACCAGCGGCCTCTTCACATTCGCCACTGCTTGGGACTGCTGACGAGAACCTAGCCACGACAGATCCACTGCCAACGTTAGCTTGCATCCACGAGTCTTCACCTCCACATTCAACGTCACGGGGTTTTTACTTTTTTTTTTTTTTTCCTGTTTTATAATCTTTGGGCCATTTTCGTTTTTCTTATGTGTTACAATCTCGTGTTTAGTTTTTCTTTCATCTCACATAGACATTCAACTCACTTTCAGATAAGTGCATGTTTGATTCTACGTGGGGCTCTCATTTGATGGTTTACCCCGTGTCAACTCTTGCAAAGAAAATCGAGCACCGAAAATCACAGTAGATATAGTTTGGGTTTTTCTTTGCTTTTGTTTTTTGTCTACTATTGCCCAAAAATCACAAAATATTTGATAGGTTTCATTTCTCAATCTGTTTGTGAACTTGGAATTTGGGGTGGGTGTTAGTGCAGGGTAATTTTTTCTTTTTATGCCTTTTGTAAGAGTGGTAATCGCATTAAAAGCCAATTGGGTTGCACATATGAGTGCCATTGTGAGCTGATTTTTTTTTTTTTTTGATGCGCAGTGAAACTTCTGAGAGTTGATGAAGTATGAGAAAATTGCATTAAAAGCCAATTATTTTTTTCTTTTAGTTTTCAAATGTATGTTGTTTGTAATTTAAATGTACGAGTAATCATTTTTTTGTTGTTACTCCAGCTACATTTATGAACAACAAATATCTATATTTCTCAGCTACATGTATGAATAAACATGCAGTGCAGGATTCCTACCTATTAATGAAGACCACTGTAATTCATTTCAAAACTATGATTCCTTTATACTTGCTTTTTTTTTTAATGGGAAATTTACATGGTGATTGTCTATTGACTCACTGAAGTAGAATCTATTGAAGTTCATAAAATTCTACTTATAAAGGGGTGGGAGAAGTGAGGGGAGAGATTTATAGAATTGCATTGGATAGAAAATAGTGATGAACATAATTTTCACTATTGAGTGCAAAATGCAGGATCTACCAAACCCCCCCTCCCCCTTTTTTATCTCCTCATTTTTAGGATTTATAAAAAGAAGTTTGTAATATTTGAAAAAAAAAAAAATAGGCAAGAGAAAAAGAGAGAAGTAGCGTACTCAATTGTGGAATGATTTATGTATTCAACCACCACAGTTTTAAACTGAAGTATTTAAATTCTAGATTTAAGTTGAAGATTTATGTTTAACCACTATGTTTTTAGCGTATTCAATTGTGGAATGATTTATGCCTTTTTGTTTAGTAACTTTATCCTAAAAACTCAGTTGAAATAGCAGGATGGACAAAGAGGAAGATGAAACAACACCTATGCCTTCTACGCCTTGTACATCAATTTCACCGACTCATGTATGAAACATATTGATCATTTGTAAATATCGTTGTGTCCGATATTGCCATTTAGTTAAATGTATTTTTTTTTATACATAGTTAAATGTATTTTTTATTTGTGTATTATAGGGATATTATGGTCCAGAAAACCTGTACTACCCACCATTTATCTTGCCTCAAAATGCATATTCAAATCCATATACATGCACTTGGAGTAGCCAAGTAGATTATTTTTAAATGTTTTTAGGTTTTTTTTTTCCTTATATGCATTTCGGATGTTCTAACACAGTGCCTAACTATAGCTTCTGTCGATGCCACCTTTTGGACCAATGATGCCCTACCCTCCGTCGAGTAATCCGGAGGAGTCCACAGGAGTTCAACATACCTACCAGGTATACGCCTTTTAATCGTTTTTAGTTTTTTTTTTTCTTATATGCATTGAATTTATTTAAATACTATGCCTCATTATAGAATCCATCGATGTCACAATCGAGTAATCTGGAGGAGTCAACAAGATCTGAAAAGACTCCCCAACTGGCCAGCGAATCATCAATTGTGCCATTGACATTGGGTGCTGAAAGTGAAAAGAATTTTGGAGGTACATCACACACGACTGATAAGAGCTGTCACCTGACAAATGATATTAGACTTCTAACCCAATTAGTAAACACCTAGTGTTATAATATAAATTCTAATACGAAACATACATTTTCATTTTCAGAAACTTCGTCGAATGTAAATAAAGAGGCAGAGGCTAAGGAAACAAATGAAGTATCAGATAATGATGAACGAGTTGAGGAGCCAAAACTTGGTATGGAGTTTACCACTGATAAAGAGCTTCTTCCATATTATAAACGATATGCCAAGCAACAAGGTTTTGGTGTTATCACACAAAGGATGAAGAGAGAAGCATCTGGGAAACCGAAGTATGTGACAATTGGGTGTGCACGTGGCAGCAAGTACCATACGAGTCACAGTAATATCTCGAAGCCACGATCAACAATTAAAACGGACTGTAATGTGGCGCCCTCGACACCCACGTGTTATTTTTATGGAGTTTGTGACACCAGGATGATGACCACAAGGATCACACACCCTAAAGACCAGTGCTCAGAGTGTGTACATCATGCAATAAGTATACAAAATAATATTCGCACGGAGAAATAAAAGGTTTTTCTTTATTAAGTACCAGAATTGTTCAAAAATAGTAAAATAACATTACAAGGATTATACAGTCATTCGACAGATAAATTAAAAACAAGAAATAACATAAGGGAAACAAATCCCATAACGTTGAACAATATCTCAGCAACTCAAGCCTCTGGCAGAGTCGGGCCCTCAGGTTCATACACGGGCTCTGCGTCAGACTCTACGGCACCATAAGACAGAACCGTAGGGTAAAACACCACAATGAGATTATGACATCTCAGCAAGTAATTAACCAAAACAACATCCAAGAGATTTAAAGCACATTAATGATCATGCGTCCCCATACGGACAAATATGCAGAAAAACAAAACCTCATTTCCTTTTTTTTCCCAAAAACATACTTTTAATCAATCACACCAAAAATCTCATTTAACCTAGTCATAACCTTTATTATGAAATTATGCATGCACAACGATCTCCCTTATGGACCGTCTGCACACCCTAGCTCTCATTGTCACACCACGGGTAACATCCGTGCATGAGACTTCGTAACGAGCGATGCACAGTTCTGTGCCCAGCGCATACATGGCCAAGTTTCCTCTAACCTCACCAGTCAAAAGGTCACGGAATCGGTATGAGAGCGTTACCGTCTCGTCCGTTCCCGTCGTCGCCCTACGACAACTCAAGGGACGTCACGTCAGTCTATTACACTCCTGAGTGACCAGAGGAGCTCCACTGAGATAATGTCCCATCTCGGGTTGGGGTCGTGATACACACACACCAACACAATTATAACAACATTTTCATTTCCAAACAGACAACGTGACAACATAGCACAATTTATTAAAGACGATAAATGTGCATTTCAACAGTTTATTGGAATAAATTTTAAATAACTCATTTACATAAAATAGCCCTCCATTAACTATTACACAGTTTCACAACTACATGCGTAATCTCTTCCTCCAATCCGGCCCAAGGCCCAAGACCAAAATCAAAACCAATTACAACCCAACACTTCAATGGCCCAAGGCCCAATTCCAACAGACCAACAAAATCAATAGTTTACAAATGACAATTATAACAATATTATTTTTAAACTGAAAAATTACATACACATGAAGATGAAAAATTCTGGATGATCGCTCGAAAGGGGTGTTACTCAAGGTGGCGTCACAACGGCGGCAACAGTGATTTTCAATAAAACAGTGGCTTTTCTAGTGGGTTTTCTCTCAAAGGAATTCAATCTAGAACAAATGAGTGGAAAATCAACTCACGGTAAGCATAAAAACTTCCAAGAAACCGAGTGCAAATTTCACAACTTTAGAACAAAATAGAGCACGGCACAACTCCTCAAGCTCTCGGATTAACAACCAAAATCACAGAACAAACACTAATTGACTATAAATGAAAAAATGATTTAGACAAGCAAGGAAGATGATGAACTCGGAAGGTTTTATTTGTGGAATCTGTGGCCTATAAATAGGCTAAGCATGGCGGTTTGCGAGACCGCGTGTCGCACGGGTAGAAGAAAAGTGAAATCGGCAGCTCAAGCCGTGGAGGAGAGATGGCTAAGGCGCGGACGTGTGGCACAGCGGCTGGACAACAGCTCTTCGGAGTTCCATGTCGTACAACACCGAGAAGCCCATGCAAGAAGGAGGTGGAAGGTGGTGGCCGCGTGGGGTGGTAGCTCGACAACAAGGCTTCGGAGCCTCCACCGAACGACATGGAGCCGCCATGAGGTGGAGGAAAGGAGGTGGTGGCAAAGGCACGGTTTGCAAAACTTGGTAATGATCTGATTGGAGGAGGAAGAGGCTTCGGCAGTTTGCTAGGAGAAGAAGAAACCAGAACGTAGAAGAAGATGATAGAAGAAATAAGAAGAAAGAAGAAGTTGATGCACGGCGCAAGGAAGGAAACTATGAAACCCTAAAGGATTTCACACCAAAACGTCACCGTTGCATAAAGGGGAGGGGCTGGGTCACAAGCTTCAGCACGGGGTGGGCCAACACCGAACGAGCTGGGTTCAAACCAAATCACACGGCTGGGCTTTATTTAAAACACACACACGGGCTGGATCAATCGTACGGGTTGGGTCCAACTTAAAACATACAGCCCAATTAAAAGCACACACAATACACACACACACATAGAGCCAATAAAAACACTAAAATTCACAAGCTCAAACAGAAAATACACCAAATAAAATAAAACATCATAAATAAAATAACACAAATAACATAAGTAAATAAATAGTAAGGAATTAAAACCCAAAATAAAAACACACCAAAATAATTTACAATTAACAAAAATAAAATAAAATAACACACTTTAACTAAAATATAAAGCGAATTATGAACACAAGAATTTATGGATCTCACATGTCAAGTGAAGGTAAACGCTCACTTGGACAAAAATGGTGTATGAGTTTTGACCACTGCTGAGAATACTGACAATCATGGTACTGTCAGCCCTCAAAAGTCTAGATTTTTTAGAAGTCACAAGTGTTTAGATGAATACAATCAAAGAATGCTTGATCTAAATGACAGGGTAGGTATTTGAATGGATAAAAATTTTGGAGCACTTGTTGTTGATGTGGGGGGGGGTTCGAGAATCTTGAATCTCAAGAGAAAGATTGCCGAAATCATATTGACAAAACTAGACACTTGAGGCTGAGTAAAGGAGGTGGTAAATCACTTAGTGATTACTTTAAGAGGATGGGGAAGATGAATGATGGATTTATTTCTGTGATGGATGTGGATGAGGAGTTGCGACTCAGAAATGTGTTCTAGGCTGATGCATGTAGTCGAGCTATGTATGAGTATTTCGGAGATGTGAGCAACTTCGATATGATGTATCTAACAAATAGATGCAGTACGCCTTTTGCGCCCTTTGTTGGGGTAAACCATCATGGGCAGTCCATACTGTTAGGGGCTAGGTTGATTTCAAGCGAGGATACAAATAGTTTTGTATGGTTGTTCCGAGCATGGTTGGACTGCATGAATGGTCAGGCTCCAAAAGCAATAATAACAGACCAAGACCGGGCAATGAAGAGTGCCATTGCGATGGTATTCCCAGAAACTCGCCATAGATATTGTCTATGGCATATCATGCGGAAACTGCCTAAGAAATTGGGATCTCACTCCCAATTCAATGCAGGGTTGAAGACTGACATTCAGAGTGCCCTATATGATTCGCATACTTGTGATGAGTTTGATGCCAAGTGGGGGGAACTAATTCAGAAATATGACCTTGGTGATAATGCATGGCTGCAAGGGTTGTATATCAAGATATCATTGTAGCTACCAACTTACTTGAAGGGTGTATCTTGGGCTAGTATGAGCACATAGCGGTCTGAAAGCATGAATGTATTTTTCGACGGATATGTGCATTCTGGTACAACGTTGAAGGAACTTGTCGATCAATTTGACAATGTTCTGAGGAAGAAGGTGGAAATAGAGACAACATCTGATTTCAATTCATGCAACCAAATCATCCCATGTGTGAGTCCATTCTACATTGAGAAGCAGTTTCAAGCGGTGTATACAAATGCCAAGTTTAAAGAAATCCAAAGGGAGGAGTGGGGGATGATTTGTTGTAATTGCATACCTATTAGCAAACAGGGTTGTATTTCCACCTTCGATGTCTTGGATAAAATTTCCACATATGACCATGTCAAAATCGTCCATTACGTAGTTTACTATAACGAGGAGGAATGTGATATCAAATGCACGTGTGCACTGTTTGAGATGAGAGGCATTATTTGTAGGCATGCATTTAAAGTTTTTCAAATGAAGAAGATTCATGTGTTGCCAGAGAGGTACGTCTTGTATAGGTGGAGGAAAGACTTAAAGAGGAGATACACACTTGTCAAAAGTAGCTATGATGACTTGCGGGATAATGCGGACGTACGAAGGTATGAACTTATGGTTAAAAGATGTCTGAAATTAGCAACGCGTGTATTCCCAAGTAATGACCATGTCAATGCATTCAGACGGGTTTAGGATGAGTTTGAGCATAATTTTAAAGGATTACCTCTTGAGTCCGGTTTAACCAAGGTCAATGAGAGCGACGTCGTGAATAAGGATAAGAAAATATTAAGCCATAATGTTGTTCGATGGAAAGGGAGACCCCTAACGAAGAGAAAGGTTCCACCTGTGGAGAAGGCCGCAACCAAGAGAAAGAAGAAGCAGGCACTCGATTTTTTTATTATTAATTGTATATATGTTAGACAAGTGTTTGTTTCATTTCTAATAGATGTGTATTTTCTAGCATTTTGGAAATTAGACTTGCAGGAAAATATTTGATGACAAACAAGTTGGAGTTGGTGAGCTCTCGGCCCACCAAGTTGTTGCTAAAGTTGAAGATGTTGTTGTTGGAACCCAATATAGTACTGTCACACAACAAACACCATCGAACAATGATTAGAATTTGTGAAGCATTGTTTATGGGTTTCTTGAAGTATTTTGTGAAAATCTAGAGGTTTTCTATTAGAGGTTGTGGTTGTAATGATTGCATAGATTTGTGGGTGTTCAACATGTATGAAAATCATTATTATATTTTTTATGGGTTATTTGAAGTATTTTGTAAAAATCTAGAGCCCTTTTGTTGGTTGTTGTGGTTGTGACTGTAAAGAATGTATAAATAGTCGAATGCAGTACTTGTATAAAAATCATTATTATATAAATAGTAGAAATCTTGAAGTATTTTGTGCACATTTATTTCGAGGTTGTGGTTGTATGTGACAATTGTTGGTAGTATGTTTTTGGGATTATTAGAGGTTGTGCTAGCATTAAGTTTTCCTGCACCAGGTTGAGTTTTACTTTCTTTTGCTGCATTTCATTATTATAAATGGGAAAAAAAGAGCTACCACAATTTTTCCTAGGATTATTGTCTTGCTTTGTGACTTTCTCGTATCATGCTCGATCCAATGTTTTTCAATTTTGGTATGCCACCTTTTGGTATATAACATAACTAGTTATTTTGTTGAAAAAAAAAACAAAAAAAGGTTGCTGGATGTACAAGTTGCTGCATGAATATACAGTCTCTTTTTGCAGCATTTGCAGGATTCTTCTTAATTAATTTGCTATATATTCTTGTCTGCATGTATATATTAATAACATGCTTAAGTGCGGTTATCTGCATGCATTACATCTTGAGCATTTTGCACTAGAGAGAGAGAGTGAGTGAAAAGGCCCTTATGTCAAAACATGCCCATAACATTCTAAAACATTGACAAAAGCCAATTCATTACATCACATGTTCATTAAAGTTACTAAACACGACTAATTACATCACATGTTCATTACAATCAGTTGTCCAAAACTAAAATAGCTTACATGAGTCAAAGCACTGCCCGACATACAAAAATGTTTTTGGGAATACCACATTTGCAGGATTCTTCTTAATTAATTTGTTGTATACTCTTGCCTGCATGTATATATTATTAACATGCTTAAGTGCGCTTACCTGCATGCATTATTACATCTTGAGCATTTTGCACTAGAGAGAGAGAGAGAGAGAGAGAGAGTGAGTGAAAAGGCCCTTATGTCAAAATATGTCCATAACATTCTAAAACATTGACAAAAGCCAACTCATTACATCACATGTTCATTAAAGTTACTAAACACGACTAATTATATCACATGTTCATTACAATCAATTGTCCAAAACTAAAATAGCTTACATGAGTCGAAGCACTGCCCGACATACATAAATGTTTTTGGGATACATAAAAATTACAAGAAAAATCGCAATAAATGACAACCACAATGGCAACAACACTTTTAAGATTCCCTTATACTTCTTCTCCATTGCTTTATATTTGGCTTATTCGATCATTACATGTTCATGAAATAATCTCTTATTCCTTCATTGAGCTAACTCCTACGTCATCTTGCAGCATGAAATTTGTTGACTTTCAAGATCAATCCATTCAAGAAATCCACATTATTTATTGATCTTATAGTTTGGGCAGTTGTAAAATTTTCTGCCAAAATTATTATCCTGCCTAGAGATTTGGAGTTTTGATGGAATGTCATAGTAGCAAAGTGGCCTATCCAAACTTGCTTTGTCTTTCCCTATTATAGTCCACATACTTGAACTGGTATTGGTACTTGAATTTGTCATTTGTTGGAAAATAAATAAACATTGTCATTAGGAAATAGATAAACATAGTCCACAATAAAGAAAACGAAGCAACTAGTTAGGCTGTTGTGTCATTGGTAAATGGATACTTTGGGTGCACATTGCAAAATAGATGAGAATTCAAGAATGCAAAGTCTATTTACCACTATAAAAATAAAAACATTATAAATTGTTCAAAATGTTATTTTCTGTTTGCAATATCATTAACATGTCATGTTTTTTTATACAAATAAAAATTTCTTATATTTGTTTTTATTCTTAATGCTTCTAGTACCTTTAGTACCTTTAAGAATCTAGGATAGTAGTCAAGCACATGCCTTTATGATCAGACAGGAAATGCTCTGTTCGGTATTTGAAATGCACAATTCAAAATCATATCTACATATTGGTTAAATTATGTTTTGTGGCCAGAAACCAAAACCCAATAAGCCTCACGACCAAACAGAACCAACTAACACATCAAACTATATCGGAGAACATATAGCAAAGCTTGTGACTGCATTAAACTTAAGCAAAGAAAGAGATAGGAAGAGAGTAATAAAAGAAACAAACAAACTAATTCATTGCCCAATTCAAGAATAGCATCACTAAACAATTTCCCATATTAATGCTAAAGTTAGTTACACTTGGGTCTCAGCTCCATCCTCCCCATATTATAAATAATTTCCTTATCTTCATGCTCTTACATGCATTTTCCAATGAATCTATTTGAAAACATAATTATCATATGCTTTAAGTTGTTACAACATATGGAAAACAAATCTACTTTCTACATTAGCAATTATTGATTTTAGAAACTAATTTATAATGGTCACCATAACACCCAACATCCAGTATATGAGAGCCATTATAAACACTTTACCACAAATCAATGCCTTTGCGGAGAACTGGTTCACGAATATGTCTAAGAACAGCAAAGAACTCCATGGTAAAATAAGGAGAAGAGGATACCTTGTCAAAGAAAGTGGTCATTTTGTCAAAAGAACTCCATCAACAGATTTGCTAAAATAAAGTGGTCATACACACGAAAGTAGCTCTAGAAAGTAGACCCCATGCAAAATTCATTAGGAAAACAACATTACCAAAAAATACCATCTACATAAGCTATATCAAGGGTACCAAATTGAGGGGCACCATGAGTATTGGGGCAAAATGTTTTCTTTGAGTCTTTTTTACAAACACTTGTTATTCATTTCTCAAAGTGGCGTTATCAATCCATATCCCTACATATTTCCATAGCCCAGATTACAATCACCATAACAATGAGATTACATTACAGATTACAATACATGGCATTTGAAACAAAATCAAAAGATTTAACCGGTGCCCCCTTTTGGGTATGCAGGGTACTAAGAATCCTATCACTACCACCTAGTAGACATCATCTGGCTGGGTCTTGCCGGTATCAACAAGAAGAAAAAAATACGGAATCCAAATGGAAATAACTTTACGTAGGTGTAGGAGTACAGACAATGGAAATAGCATCAACTATGGCTCTTGGTCCAGACAATGTCCTAGGTGTAGGAGAAAAATTACCAAAATCACCTTTGTGAAGAACACCGGCAAGAAGCTCTCTCTCTCTCTCTCGGTCGAGATCCGTCTCTTTTCTAGGGGTCAAACTTTATGGCGCCCCCAGCCTCCGCTTGGGATAGGACGGTGACTGAGACACCGGGACATGTAACACAAGGCTACACACCCCTGTACATGACATGTAATATGCTATGCACCTAAGTACACTAGCAGTATGCAATAACATAACAATGAAAAATTAATAAAAGTCAAATAAACTAAGCAACGCAATATGCAATTGCAAAGCATATGGTACCATAAACTAATATCATAACCCAAAACATTGTTCAAAGTGTAAACATAAGCCATAAAGGCATAATATCCCAAAAAGCATGAAGCATAATTTTAAAATTCCCAAAACATGGGATTCCCACAAAAGCAACATAAATCCACAAAAGTTAGACATAAATGTTGTTACCTTCCTTTTTCACTATTTTTTTTCCCACAAACTACTTGAAGTGTCGTACTCTTCATAACCTATCCCATCGGGAGATAAACACCAAAAGACCCCATGAGATTGCTGAGGCCCGGGCGGCAACAAACCTAAATCCTTTGCTACTGCCTTCGCTTTAGCCGAAGCCTTAGAGGCTCGCTCTAAATATGAAGATAATTGGTCCATATTCCACTAAAATTTCAAGTTTTTAGAGAGTTGATAGTTCGTAGCATCAGTTTTTGTCTCACTAATACTATGTAAGATCTCCCTGAGAAGCTAAGCCGTATGAATAGTACGTACATCAGCAGTCTAGTCTTAACGAGCCTAAATAGTGAACTTGTCTTCTACCAGGGAATCGTCCTGGTTCATATTTCCTAGATATCTAAGGTACCTATTATAACTTTTACCATTCCGGTTGGGGAATGGTAGTGGAAACTACAACAATGAGATTTCAAGAAATCTCAGCAAGTAATCACACGACATACCACAGTTAATACAAGTATACAAAAGGTATATCATGATATACGTGCATGGACATGTACATGACTTATGCACTTGACCATTTTCAAAAGACTTGTAGCAGAGACTTAGACTTTTCATGAAAACTTCTTAACTTTCATATTCACGTGATCTTATTCAGAACTTGTCTTATCAGAACATATCACAAGATTTAAATCGAGTGATCCTTATCATATCACAAGATTTTCATCAAGTGATCCGTATCTTATGAGCTTTTATTCTTGTTTAGAGGGTGGACACAACATGACTCCCCACCTTGCATCGCGTGTTCCTGCTAGTTACCACTGTTGTGAAATACTATGCAAAGTACACACACCAACGATGACAAATAAAGTAAAAGCAACACAATCAAGAACACGACACAGTATTTACGCGGTTTGGCAAATTGCCTACGTCCACAGGAGCTGCAGAAATCTTATTAATCAGAGGAGATTACAATCACTCAATCGCAACTCACACTCTCTAGGGCTTTTGCTCTCTCACACAATATACACTCACAACACAATTGTTCTCTCTCAAAATATGCTTCTTGGCCGTACAACACAAGTCTAATATGACATATATATAGTGAGTGGCGCTGGAAACCCTAATTTGGCAAAATCTGCATACTTCGCTCGAGCAGACTGTCGAGCGCGACTCGAGCGAACAGCCAAATGAACATTGGCTCGAGCGGAGTGTCAAGTGAACACTAGGGTTTGTGTCTCGCTCGAGCGGAGTGTCGAGCGAGACTCGAGCGAACCTCTCTGACTTGCCTTCACTCGAGCGGTCTGTCGAGCGAACTTGGCTTGAGCCAACTGTCGAGCCAACTTTCAGCAAACATTTTTTCAACTCCAAACCAGTCTCCACATATACCCCAACAATCTCCCACTTGGAGACTGGGTCTCCACATGCCAGCCACTGTTTCCAGCCAAGCCCTATCATCTCTACAACTCACAGCTCCCATCTTCAAGCTAGAAGACGCACTGAAGTCAAGCCCGACTTCAGTCTTCCACATACATCGTCCTTAGGGCGACTCACAACTCCCACTGCACTAAGAGTATCCGGTCTCAAACCGATCTTGGCAACCTTAGCCAACTTTCTCAGGCTTTCATGAGGAACGGCAAAGCTGACTCCCTTTGGCTTCCTCCCATGTTTCGCGCGATCAAGCCTGCCTTTCTGCACTCTTGTTTTTCCCTGCATATCACTGGACCCTGATGTCAAATACAAAGAGTTAGATCTCTTACCATGTGCTAAGACCAGCGCACCCTTAGTTATCTTCCAAGCTCCTCCAGAGAACGCTACTGCAAAACCGCTGTCATCAAGCTGTCCCACAGAGATCAGGTTTATCTTTAGATTTGGAACATGTCTGACTTGCTGTAAAGTCCACAAGCTCCTATTTGGAAGTGTGGTATGCACATCACCTACTCCCATTACATCTAATGCCTCCCCATCAGCCGCATACATCTTCCCAAAATCACCAGCAACATAATTCTGCATGATTTCTCGATGTGAAGTGCTATGGAACGATGACCCTGAATCCAACACCCAATCATCAATCGGACTGTGCACTGCAAGAAGTAAGGCATCATGAATTTCTTCTGCCACTACATTCACAGCATCATCATCAGAACTTTCTTGATTCCTGTAGTTTCTATTGATGTGGCCCGGCTTGCCACAACTCCAGCATGTGATCTGCTGCCCATATCTCATCTTGCTATTTCCCCTACTCTTGGAGCTTGACCTGCCATGTCCTCTGCCCCTATTGTCAACAATCAGGGCAGATCCTGAACCCAAAGACTCACCCATGTCTCTCCTACGTACCTCTTCAGCAAGCACCATGTCACGTATGTCATCGTAGTTCAGTTTTGCCTTACCGGCTGAACTACTCACAGCCATCCTCATGGCCTCCCAACTGTTTGGCAACGATGCCAACAGAATCAATGCTCTGATCTCATCATCAAACTCAATCTCTACAGAGGATAGTTGATTTGTGATCGTATTGAATTCATTCAAGTGTTGGGCTACAAACATACCTTCAGACATCTTTAGATTGAACAATTTCTTCATCAAGTGCACCTTATTGTTCGCAGACGGCTTTTCATACATACCTGATAAAGTTGCCATGAGATCCACCGTGGTTCTCTCCTTACTGACATTGAGTGCCACTGTTCTTGACAAAGTCAGCCGAACAAGACCTAGAACCTGTCGATCTAACAGGGTCCACTCAGCATCAGCCATGCTCTCCGGCTTCTTTCCCAACAGTGGAAGGTGGAGCCTCTTCCCATAGAGATAATCCTCAATCTGCATCTTCCAATACCCAAAATCAATGCCGTCAAATTTCTCAATCCCGGGTGCGTTTACTTTATCTCCAGCCATCATTCTCTTTCAGATCCAACCTTGGCTCTTGATACCAGTTGTTGTGAAATACTATCCAAAGTACATACACCAACGATGACAAATAAAGTAAAAGCAACACAATCAAGAACACGACACAATATTTACGTGGTTCGGCAAATTGCCTATGTCCACAGGAGCTGCAGAAATCTTATTAACCAGAGGAGATTACAATCACTCAATCTCAACTCACACTCTCTAGGGCTTTTGCTCTCTCACACAATATGCACTCACAAGACAATTGTTCTCTCTTAAAATATGCTTCTTGGCCGTACAACACAAGTCTAATATGACATATATATAGTGAGTGGCGCTGGAAACCCTAATTTGGCAAAATCTGCGTACTTCGCTCGAGCGGACTGTCGAGCGCGACTCGAGCGAACAGGCAAATGAACATTGGCTCGAGCGAAGTGTCAAGCGAACACTAGGGTTTGTGTATCGCTCGAGCGGAGTGTCGAGCGAGACTCGAGCGAACCTCTCTGACTTGCCTTCGCTTGAGCAGTCTGTCGAGCGATGTCGAGCGAACCTCTCTGACTTGCCTTCGCTCGAGCCAACTGTCGAGCCAACTTTCAGCAAACACTTTTTCAACTCCAAACCAGTCTCCACCTATAACCCAACAACCACACCATCAACGATCCGTAAACCATGATGAATACGTTATAAACAGAGAATCATATTAACTCGACCTTATTTCGCCGGGTTACATGCCTTATGCATCCACTAGCGTTATGTGCTTTCTCATTCCAGCATCATTTAAAAAGAATCCATTCGAGACTTGTTAAGAATTCTTCGTCGACCTAGGGGTTACCACTCCATTCTTAAGCACTCCAGAGTGGACAGAAGAGTTCCACTAGAACAATCTCTCATCCTAGCACTTGTGGTCGTGATAAAACGTTTAGACTATTTTCTTTGAAAAACACTTTTCTTTAAATGCATTTTCCCCAAATGCATGTGACATGGAACGTAAGACATACGTACTTATACTTGACATGTGACATATGGAATGTCATGCATGAAGTAACCAAACATAGCATGTTCAATTCATGGCATGATAACATGAAACACATGACACATTCAGACACATTCATGGAATCATAAGAACTTGCTTAGGCCGAAACACATAGCGGTAAAAATCATGAAATTCATCACTTAAACATGTTCCAATCTTCAAGCAAAGAACATAGGGATCAAAATATAGTAAAACAATGCATGAAATCATAACATTTAGCTAAGGTCCGAAACATTCAAGACACATTCATGCCTAGACTTCATGTTGCATAAACTATCAACCTTAATCAAGTAAAAACCGAAACTTATAAGAGTATTTCATGGCATTTTCATCACAAATTCAAAGCATATAATTCCTTCCATAGATTGATACAAGATCATATTAACATAATCTAACAATCAATCAAGAAATAGCAAACAAAACAAACATGGCAATGAAAAGATTTACACAATCATATACAAATATTAACCAAGAGTAGGTTGAGTGTATACTTACAAAATCCTCATAAAGGAATACTAGCAAGTTGTAAATCCGAACATACTATATTAGAAAGAGCATCTAAAATCCTATCTCATGTTCTTGAGTGTGTGTGTGTGTGTGTGTGTTTAGGGCATCACTTGGTCTTAAACCATTTGACTTCTAGGGTTTAGGTTAAAACCCCATTCATAAGGTAAAACAAAACCTAAAGTAGGCAAGAATACATGTGATAGTCGAAACATGGAGGATGAACTCTCCCCTTCACTAATTGGCGAAAAGGGTTTCCCTTAGAAACCCTACATTATTTCCAAGGAAATAGTAGAAAGTGTGTGTGTTCCATCTCTCACAAAGTCAAATGAGATTTGAACCTCAATTTCGAACTGAGAAAAGACTTGTGTATGAGCAAGACTTAGGAGAAACTGAACCTTACCTTGCTAATCCTTGGATAGTGCCAAAATCCTTCTCTTGCAAGGATCTTCTTGTTTGATTGGAGAGAAAACACAAGAAAATGAGAGAGCTTTCAAAGGAACATGGGAGAAATGTGTGAAAAAGTGGAAACTCATGCAAAACCCGAAAAATGGCAAGGGAAAAGCCTCCTAGGCATGAACCCTTCTCTTTATATATGAGACCCTTCACTTCCCTCCTTGTTTTCATCAAAACCTTGAATGAAAGACAAGTGGCAAGGTTCCTTCTTCTCCCTTTCTCAAAACCGAAGTTCCCTATGTCTATCCAATTCCCTTAGCATTGATGGTGTCAAGCGGCTCTTTCTCCCCTACATCGCATCACATAATACACATCGCAAGATTCGTGCTCATCTTGCTAGCTTCATGGGGCGCGCGTATGTTCCCATGATTTGGGATGCTAACCATCTCTGGGGACTATTTAAATCTGACCTCATCGTTGTTTGGAACCTACTTCGCTTTCTCCCTTTTTCTCAAAATCCTCCATGCTTCCCTTCCTTCTATTTGAATCTTCCCTCTCTGTGTATCTTGCCTCCCCTTCGTCCACCTCTCCATTGACATGGCTCCTAAGAACCCTTCACGCCCCACTCCTAAAAGGCCCAAGCATGCCAAGCCTTCTAGTTCCTCATGGACTCCCAAAGGCCTAGACCCTCTTGAGGTCAATACTATGTCACAAAGACTCGACGAGTTCTTTTGGCAGTCAGTGGTGACTCCTGGTGAGTTGGAGTTGTTGAAGTTAAACTTCAAGGTGCCTAGCATCGTCGAGTTTGAGGTTTTGTCCCCCAACGAAGGTGCCATATATTCTGAAGGGTACGCCTTGAAGGTGGCTTTGTAACCAACATGTTTTCTAGCGACCTTAGGCTGCCTTTTTGTTGTCCAATTCGCAATGTGTTGGATTACCTGTGTTTGGCACTTGCTCAACTCCACCCAAATGCATCGAGGATCTTGGTGTCATGTTGCATCATCTGGCAGTGAGCGTTGGAGGAGGCACGTTCTGAGTGCCCTGATCTCACCAATCGTGAGTTCCTCCTTACCCACAATCTCTTGAAGCAAAGTGGCCAGACAAGCAGCTTCCGTTCTATCTTGGTAGTGGCTCATTTAGACCCGCAGTATAACAGGGTGAAAGGGTGGAGTCAGCGCTTCTTTTTTCAGTCTGGCAGAGGGTGGGAGTTCCCACCCAGCCAGGTCAACCAGTGCGACTACCCCGTTCACGCCATCTGGGGGGTTGTTGGCAAAGACAAGAGTTTCAAGCCATCAGCGACTCCCGAGGAAGTGAGTCGGATCAAGACCATTCATTCCTGGGTGAAAGCCCATCAGCCTTAGGCAATACTTTCCTCCTTCGGCCAACATGCATTTTGCTGACCAGACCATACCGATGCAGGCAACCATTCCCCAAGTCTGTAGGCATTCCCCTAGCCCGCCGGTGGAGGGGAAAGGGAAGAAGCTTAGGAGGAAATCTCATGCCAAAAGCAGTTCTGACTCTGGCGTCCCCCCCCGAGGCAGTCTTCTTTTCGGTGCTCGTTCAGCGACCAAAGCCATTACCGAAGAGGGGAGAGAAGATTGTATCTTCCCCTAATGCCGTGTCTTCTTCTCCTTCTCCACAAGAAGCAGGCGGTGTTGATTCTCTTCAGCAAGTCAAGCTCAACCCTCCGATGGTCGGTGTTACACAACTAGGGGGGACTCTCCCAAACACTTAGAAATTTCTTATCCAACCCCCCAGGCAATATGGGGATCATGGAACTCTCGCCCGGAAAGGAATTGCTCTCCTTGTGGTTTTACGAGGTCCTTTTTGGACTGTCCTATTCGAGAGTCCCAGATAGTGCACTTGTCCTCTGAGATTGACCTTGAGAGGGTTCCCTCTCCCTTGTCCGAGGAGTGTCCTGCCCAGGTCGAGAATTTTCTTGACCGAGTTTCTATGTCTCCCATTGCTTATTCCCTCCAAATCGAGGTTGTCTCGACCAAGGCCATTTTAGAGGGTGGTGGAGGTGACGAAGTCATGCCTGGGAAGGAAATAGAGAGGGATGTGTCATGGGCTGCGAGGGTTCTAGTGGATGCACCCGGGACTGAAGTCGCAGCGGTGTCAGTGGAGGTCAACGAAGCTTCGATTGTTACTTCTAACATTGGGGCTCCATTACCCTTCACTGGCACCATCTCGACCTTGGCCTTAGTGGAAGTTGGAGAAGGGATCAGAGTTGGCGAGGGTGGCAAGGACCCAACTACTTTGGTCAATGTCGGGGCCCCTTTGTCCTTCACTAACACCATCCCAGCCATTGTGTCGACTGGGGCTAGTGCCGAGGTGGTGATGAGAGCGGCTAGGGAGAATAAGACCCCATGCTTTGTGGCCCACGGACAAGCCACCAGCCATGTACAGACAAGGCTAGGCAGCCCCACAGCAGGCCCTTGCATGGCACCATGCCATGCCCATCAACAAGCCATGTCGTGCCCAGTAGCCTTGAACCAGTCTGAACCGCATGCACCAGCCTAGCTCACCCATGGGCTCCTGCATGCCATGGGTCAACTTGGCCCATGCCAACTATGTTATTGCTTATTATTTATTTTAATTTATTTATTTATTTTCCAAGAAACCTAATGGGGGTTTCCAAGTTGTAATCCTTTCAAATAGGACCCTTAGGCTTTGCATTTTATCTTTTGGCAAATTCCCATTGTGGGCAGATTATTTTGTTTTTGAGATCACCATTTAGTGCTTGGCACTTGAGCTATTTGGGGACATTTGTGAAACCTTTGTAGAGGATCATCACATTGACGTTCGTGAATTGATGTGATCCAATCGATCTTTTTTTTTTTTGTCAACTTTGTGAAATTCGTGAATCAAAGTTTGTTTATATTTATCCTTGTGTTTATTCATTAATTTTGAGTGTTCATATCTTTTCTATCTTTTTCATCCATTGTTCATCCATTCAATACCATACACGCATTTGATCTTCCATTTTCTCTCCATTGATCGAATTATTTTTTGTGAATAGTCCTTGCATTGTTCTTGAGAGTTCTTGGTGATATTCGGCCACCACATTATCCATCCATCCATTTTGATCTTCCCACCTACAAAACTCGACCAACCCTAGAGTTTGCCCTAATTTTCATAAATAGATCACTTCCCATAATTGCCTTCATCGATCACAAACATTGACCTAACCGAAACCCTAATTGCCTCTCATCTTTCCATACTTACACTTACCATACTCGGCTACACATAAGTCATCCACCCATAAAACCCTAAACGTCCACCTGAAGTCCCTATAAGGTAATTGTTTCCTTTTATGAGTCTTGACTTCCTCCCATTTCAAATCCCTTAATTTAAGGAATTGGCAATCACCTTCAATTCCTTAAATCACTCTTCCTACAATCTCTCTAGTCAACTATTGACTTTCCATCTTAGTTCAAATTCCCCTCTTCCCTCAAAGATTCCCTCCATCTTACAAACTTTCCATATCCATTCCTAAATCAACCAAATCTAGTCAATCTTCCAAAGACCAAGTCAACTCTAATCCGTCCACCTTAGCCAATACCAAATCCAACACTTACCTAAAGAGATTCCTACCACTTAGGAATCTTTCCTTAATTTTATCCTAGCCAATCCCTAAACTCTAGGAACAACCTTAGACTCCTTCAAACGCCATCCATCTTCATCCACTTACCTTATCCAAATCCTATATTCCCCATCTTATCTTTAATCAATCCCTAAAGTCAAGGAGCAACCCTAGACTCATTCAACTACCAAACCCTAGCCACCAAACCCTAGCCTCACTCATCCACCTCATTCCCAAACCCTAGCATCATCCTAAACTCCAACCCTAAGCCAACTCTTCCAAATCTCGAAATTCACCCTAGCTACCTCACAAAACCCTAGCTACACTTCACCATATCAATCATAATCACCATCCAAGTGGCCCAAACATCAAGGGTGCCCTTCAAGCCGCCCACATTGCATCAAACACTCATAATCAACACTTAGCCTACCCGAGTTCATCATCATCTCCATCATTTCATCACTCAAACACCATCCATTTGTTGAAGGCAAGCAAGTTGGCAAGGTCACTCGGTCATCATCCTCACCAAGGCAAGCTCGTGGTCCTCAGTGGTAGGGAAAAGATCGGGGTTCCTAACAAGCCCTCCTTGGTCCTAGTACAGATCTGTCGATGGTTGGTGAGGCTCTTGTAGTTTCCACAGGCCCAGTGGACGGAGTGGTTCCTGAGCATGCCGCGGAAGGTGAAGGTAAGGTGAAGGCCGAGGACGTCCATTCCCAGCAAAGTTTGTAGGGGGGATGGCATCCTGATCTAGAATCCTTCTAAGGAGAGGGGGGATGCTACTCTAAGGTTGATAGTAGGCGGGGCCTGTCCTGACCTTGTCCAAGAAATGGCTAGGAAGCTCAGAGGGGTTCTTCTTTGGGGTTAGCTATCAACTCGTCACATTCCTTTTTAAGTTTTCTTGGCACATTTTCCTTTGACACTGACTTGAAACATTCATGGCAGGGCATAGAGCAAATGGAAGCCTACATCACGGATGATAGGAAGAGGCTAGAAGGTAGGAACCGGGCACTCTGATCTTTGTCTGGTTGACTTTGCGTCATGCCAAGGAAGAGAGAGAGAGAGAAGAGATGAGTTAGCGAAAACCCTCGTCAAGGTGCAATTTAGCCATTGGCGGAGGCAGAAGAGGATACTCCAACTTCATCACCTAAAGGCCCAACTTAAGTCTGACTTGGCGAGGTCCCAGGAGGAGGCCAGTTCGTGTTGTCTTGTAGCAGCACTCACTAAGGAAGCGAGGGAAAAGCTTTAGGAATCGTTCGATCACCAACAAAAGGAGCTGGAGCGATTGCGAGCTAACAACTCGAAGTTGGGTAAACAACATGATTCCGATGCCAGTCATACAAATGGTTGGGAAGGAGGATTCGAGGAGGTCTCCAGGTCTCTACAGGAAAAGAGAGACTCTCTCAAGGCCAAATCCCAAAGAGTGATGCACTTGGAGGCCAAGAATACTATGTCCCGTGTTGGGGAGTCCAGTGAGAAGAGTTGGGCTGCGGGGTTGGAGACTCGGCTTGCTGAGGCCGATTGTGTGATAGTTGCCCATGAGGCAACTATCCGGGACCTGCGCTCTTTCCATGATAACGCCAAAACTATCATTCCTTGGCTGCGTGAGGAGTTTTCACACATCCGGTTGGTCCGCGATGTCACTTGGAATTACGGCTACTTTGAGGGCTTAGAGATAATGAGGGGCCATGTGCTTCTGAATCCCCAGAGCAATTTGAGGGCAGTGCAACACCTCCCTCCGGAACCGGCATCATTGAAGCGAGGTGCTTCAAGCATACTCTCAGACAACCCCTCTGGCGACAACCCCGCCAACTGAATACTTCCCTCTTGTATCTATGTGTTTCCATTTTCCTTTGTTTACGTTTGTACTTTGTAATGACATTAATGGTTCCTTGTACATTCTTTTCTTTCTTCTTGGGCTCTTCTTTTCCTTCTTTTCTTTTAGCTTTTCATTTGTGTGCTTTGGGGAGTGCATCGGGCGAGGGTGTAGGGGTGATGCCACTTGTGTTATAAACAATCGTAAGTAGAATTTATCCATTACCGCAATCATAAATTTGGATTGTATTGATTCGTTGCCATTAGTTTGAGGTGTGGGGCTCCTCGAGAGTTAACGCAGTGTAGTGGAGAGACTGGGCACCCATATTCCGCAGGGAGAGAGGTTGAGATGCCTTCGGCTAAGTTGTCCTCTTTGGTCTCCCTGCAGGGGGTGAGTTGCAATGTAGCTGAGAAATTGTCTCTCTCATTGCCGTAAGGCAAGTAGGAGATGTTTAATAATGCTAGAAAAACTAAACAAGTTAATGTGACTCATCTTCAACTACGAGTGCAAAATTTGCAAACCTGAGGTATTTTGCTGAAAATGTGAGGCGTTATTCTTTCAGCGTCTCATGTGGTGGAGGAGGAGCACAACGAGGATTTGATGCTTTACTCGTTTGGCAGTCAAAATACTAAACCATCTCTCCACTGGGGGAGGGGTTGGGATGTCTCAGGCTAAGCCCACCAATTTGGTCCCCCTTAGGAGGTAGTTTGCTGGACAGTTGAGACGTCGGTCTGCTCTTCGTCGGGGGCGGGGGAAGTTGTCGGGCAGCCAAGTGGCTGGATCCACTCTCCCAAGTGAGGGAGGCTAAGCCACCTACACACCTATTAACCCTCACAAGGAGGTAAGTTGCCAGGCAGTTTGGGACTAGACCCGCTTCTGCCCATTGACATAACAGGGAAGGTAGGTGTTGGGTCAGGCTGGGGCTGATCCCATTCTTCATCGTGGCGAAGGTCAGAGTAAGTTACCGGGCATCCGAGGGGCTGAACTCGTTCTCCGTCGTGGAAGGGGTAAGATGGCCTTAAGGCTCATCTCGCCCTTTAGGGCTCTATCAGGGAGGTAAGTTACGGGCAATTTGGGACTCTACCCGCTCCCGCCTATTGACACTTACGAGGAAGATAAATGTCAAGCAGCTGAGGGCTGGCCCGCTCTCCACTGTGAGAGGGATAAAGCAGCCTTTAGATGTAACTCATCCCCGTTTAGGATCTCACAAAGAGGTAAGTGTAAGAAAACTAAGCAGTCGATCCACTCTTCACGATGATGGTAGTCGGGGTAAGTTATCGGGCAGCCGAGAGGCTGGACCTGCTCTCCCATCTGAGGGACGTTGAACAGCCTACCCACCTATTAGCCTCATAGGGAGGTAAGTTGTTGAGCAGTTTGGGACTGGACCCGTTCCCTCCTGTTGACATCATATGGAAGGTAAATGTTGGGTCAGGTTGATACTAATCTCACTTTTCATCGCGGGAGGGAGAAGATGGCCTTAAGGTGCATCTTGCTCTTTAGTGCCATTGTTAACATCCTGTATCGTACAACTTTTGGCCAAGTTCCAGCAACTCGGGTCTTGGTTCTCGCACCTGTACACTTAAGAAAACACATAGAGTGAGGGGGGGTCTTGGTGGAGGCTGGGGAGTCTCCGATTCTTAAGTCAATATATCTCCTTACTAGTTTGTGCGCGAGCTTAGAGGGATTAGAGAGAGTTTTTTGCACCTAGGGGTCAGCTTTTATACTAGGTTTCTAGGTGGGGACAGCCCATACCTTGCCTTAGGGAGTTTATATCACTCCAACTGTTCACCTAGTTAGGATCTTTTAATGTGTCTTGGCTCCTGGGGTGGCCCCATTAATGAGGCGTAGAGACCGAAGAGAGACACCATTAATGCGGCGTCACTCCCTGACTCACTTTATCCTGCAAATGCTAATTGTTAAGCCCTTTCATGCCTACTGTCAGGAGATCGAGGGTTTCCCACATCTCCCACCCACCTGCTTGAACAAGTTCCCAAGGGCTGGATGTTATTAGGGTGTGTCAGGGCAGCAAGTCTCATCTACCTTTTAAAGGAGGGTTGTTGGGCTTGATTGGGCTCTCTCTCCCCTTCCCCTAGAGATCCCTCATGCTTAACATATTTTTTCATCAACCAACAATATATTAAGATAGACTACTTACAACTTGAAGCTTTCAGTGGACACACTCAAGACTTCCCTTCAAGCTCTCTCTTTCACTCTTTTGAAACTTTTCTCTCTATTTCTCAAGTTCTTTTGCATGTGGCCCAAAGTGAGGTAAGGCATGAGGGGTGCTATTTTTAGGCTTCATTTGAAGAAGGAAAACATTAAAGAAAGAACACATAACATAGTTCATCCAACAACTCACCCCTAGGTTTACCATAGTGAAATTGACTAAGGGTTATGATGATGTTTCTTCTTTGTTTTCTTATGTGGAACTATGGGAATCTCTTGTCTACCTAAGGATGAAGTCTTTCTAAATTTGTGGGGCATTGGGTGTAAGAGTTTCTAAAGTCTGAACAAGTTCCTATGAACATAGGTAGATCATGATTGGATTCCCTATCTCCTTCAAAACCATTGCCTAAAACCACTTGTTTCACTTTGCTAGTGCGGTTCTAATGGCTTTGTAGGTGCATAAGTGATGCTTTTCTTATACAAGAAAGATATGAGAGTGAGGTTCACTTGGCTTCTTCCATCCTCTCTTCAATTTTCCTACAAGTTCTTGTGGTCAAGCAAAGGGTTATGTGTCAAGTAATGGCTGAATGCCTTGGTTCTTCAATTCTTGCTAGGGAACCAAGGGGTTGGCATGGGGAATAGAAGATGGTTTGTAATCTTATTCATGATGATATTCGGCTAGGTGCTAGGTGCTATAGTTCCCTCTTTTGTATGTGTATAATGATGTAGCCTAGGTCTTTAAGCTACGTCTGGTTTTCCTATCAATGATCTTACATTACGGCTATTTTAACTTTAGAAGCTTTCATTGAAACTTGACCCAACTGATGGCTTCATTCAAGAGGTACCCGATTGCATTCAATTGGTGCTTGGAGTGAGATGCATGGGTTTGACATGTTGCTAAAGGGCTTAACCTAAGTTGGCACTTCTTTCCTGCTGAAGGTGACATGTAAGGAGTCTAGTTTGAGAGGGTGGAGGTGTAAGGCCAAGGCCTGCTGCCCAAGCCCAGGCCCATACCCATTTCCCATCTAAGGAGCCAAGCGGTGTCATTTAGGCAAGTAAGGCCTTTCCTCCTGGTTTTCTTTTTCCTTCACCCGACAATTTCTTCCCCTTTCCTCTTAGATTTTTTTAGTTTTTTCCCTCATCCAAAAATTCCTCTCCCCTACTATTTTGTATTTTGGATTCTTTCTCACTCTCTACCTCACTCACAACAGAAGCCCTCTCACCTCCCCTCTCTCACTCTCCTGCAATTTTAGTGTGGAATTTTCATATTGGTGCCACCGAGAACTTCTCACGCCGGTTTGCTCACTCTCTTCTCTCTCCCTCTCCCTTTTCATCTTCTCTGTTCTTTTCCCTCTCATCTTCAATTTGTGGTCACAGTAGCTCGTTCGTAGAGTACTCTCATCTATGCATGATTATAGCCATCGTACACCACCGCACGCCACCACATTTGTAAATCTCATTGCCTTAGTCTGCAGCTTTCTACAAGTTTTCTCCTTATTTCATCTCAGTTTTTCACACACTAAGTTGTTGTACAAATGCATCATTTCAGAGCATCTCCATTTCCGTAGTTCATTTCCGCTGTCCATTATCAATTCGAGTTTTCTTCATCACATTGGTAAGCATCCCTCCCAAATGTTGTTAAATTTTAGCCAAATCGGTATGATATTCACTTTATGAAGTCAGATGTTTTATGCCGTTCATTGCCAACGACCTAGACTCACGTCGTATTCAAATTCGTTCACACGACTTCTAGGTATGGTAATTCAAGCTTCCGCTTTGCATTTTACATTGTTTGACGTGGTTAAATGGACTATATATTGACTGTTAGAGGTGATGAAGGGTTGTTTAAGTTTAATTATATTTTCATTTTTAGTTTTTGAAATTACAGCACTCGATAAAAAATTCAGACTTGTAGTATAGCGAGATCTCGATTAAGTGCCTCAAGGTAAAGTCCTCATTCATTATTAGACACATTTTGGCATTGTTTTGTGTATGATAAAATGTTTGGAAGTTGCTGGAAATTTTATTGAGTCATGTTCGAATGGTAGGATCTAAGAATGGTGTTGAATTCTTATATGCTGCTAGACAGGCAAAATTGTTGGTTGTTTGAGTCATTTAGTAACTGATCTATTGAGATGTTGCATTGTGGATTGATAGATGGCAGATTAGATTGATGGGTATGATTTGTTTGAACTATTTGTGACTATTTGGATTTGTTTTTATTTGGCCGTTATTGGGTTTGAATGTTAATCGATAGATTAACAATGGTTGTTGCGGGTTGAGTTGGATATGGAGTTGGTTGTGATGGTTGATGTGGTGTTGACGTGGAATGTGACATGTGGGCTAATTGTGTTGGTTTGGTCTTGATGTTGAGTTAATGGTATTGGACGTGCAATACGTTAAATGGATACTCGGGTTTGAGGGGTGATTGTTTTGGTTGTTGTTAGGTTATATTTTGTCTATAAGAGTCGATGATAAACTGTTTTGGATTTACTATGTTTGCTGTTAGTTTACAAGTGACATGTGGAGAGCGGCTAAAATAGTGTTGAGGGTTATTTATGTTCTTGACTAGATAAGAGCTTGTTCTATTCTATTCTTATGAAGGTGGGAAATTTTTGTTAGCTAAGCTAAGTGCTAGTGTGAGTATTAACGAGTAAACGAATATTTTACAATATAGGTTATCATGACAAGGCTAGATTACGGTTCCAGAACATAGAGAATACACTGCAAGAGTCAGGTAAGCAGGGTTCCTATGCTAGATTTATATAAAAAGAAAAATGAACTGAGGTTGGTTTGTAAAATGTGCATGTTATATTTTAAAAGAAAATGTGAAAACAACCTCAGTTATGTGTTCTTCATTCACTCATGAAATCTGTATGAAAGAGAAAAATTCTTTTTGACATGAATAGTGTAGACATGAACAATATTTGACATGTTTCTTAAATGTGCAAAAGAGAAAAATATGAAATCTGAGAATTTTTGTACATGTTATATGAAAATATTTTTGAATATGTTCAGGATATGATTTGCATCTAAAAAACCTTTGGCATGACTTATCTATTTTTACACTGATTCTGATTCTGGCTTACGTGATATGGTTCGTACCAACACGATATGATATGATATGAGTTCACCCACTTTGGAAACAAAGTGGTCTTTTATATGTTCTTTCCTGTGTGCCCACTCGAGACTCTAAGAATGAATAAGGGAAAGTTTCACAATATGATACTGCCTGGTTTGGCTCTCGAGGATGGCACAACCCTGCCACTGGGGAAAGCACAACCATACCAAGGGGGTTAAACATAGTATATGATATGATATGGTGATACGATACGATATGATAAGAAGAAGATGTTCAATTATGTTATGCCAAAGCGTTTCTTTAATATGAACAGTTGTTTTTCTTTTGAAATATAAACAAGATTGAAATGTCACTCTGAGATGTTGTTAATATGTTTTGAGATCTTCATATGAAAATGAAATTTTTTTTGTTTCTTGCATATTGAACGTTATGAAAAAGCTCATGTTGTACACACTAGTATATGTGCTTTAATTACTGAGTTGTTGATAACTCACTCCCTTATCTTCAAAATATGTTTTAGATGATATTGAGGGTTCAGCTGAGGAGCAAGAATAGAAAAATGTGAGCAAGGCTAAGCTGAGGATAGTGTGTTGAGTACCTTAGGGTATTACTGTTAACAGAATGATTTCTTATCTCTATTAGATATGTTTATGTATTTGGTTTAGTAAAACTTAAAGATTTATCAATTTATTATGTTGAGACTATTGGGAGATTGTGGACCCCTTGGTTTATGTTGTCATTATAGTGATGACTTTGTGGAGATTATTATGTGTCTAATTAGAAAATATGAGATTGTCTATTTTTTTCAAAATCTTTGGAGATTTTAGATATGTTGGCAGACAAGTTATAAGTGACAGGTAGTAATTCTCCTGCTCATCTAGGTACAGGGTGTTACAGGAGGCTTGGTGGCAGATGGAAGGAAGAGAAATTGAGTTTTGATGACAAATGTGTCATTTGGCCGAGAAGAGCATTTTTGGTTTCCACCATCTCCTTTCTTTCAGCTCTTGACAAAAAAATATACGTTGGGTCAAATGGAAATCTGATGTCTGAATGCCTTGGAACTCTGATTCTTTTTCCTTGGGGACAAAGCCTATGACCTAAAGATGGGCTAACTTTGCTTGTTTGAACATGTAAGGTGATGTTAATACTCGGTTTAATGTTTAGTGCACTATTCCTCTTATGAATGTGTAAGGGAGTGTCGCATATTCTCCTTATTCTACTGTTTACAGTTTCTGCAAATACATTATAGGAAGTTAATTATAGGATATCTGAGGACTTAGTTTATGAAAGATTGGAGAACTTTTTCATAGTGTTCGAGGTATGAGGTAAGGATTTAGGGTCAAATGTTATAGACTTAGGGCTCATTTGTTTTCAGAGATGAGATGAGATAAGATTAAAGTTAAAAAGTTGAATAAAATATTGTTACAATATATTTTTTAATATTATTTTTATTTTAGGATTTGGAAAAGTTGAATTGTTTATTTTATTTTGTAATGGAAGTTGGGAAAGTTGTAATGATTAGATGAGATGAAATGAGATGTTTTCTCAAAGCAAACGAGGCCTTAGTCTTATATAATACTAGTTTATGAAATTGGTGATCACTAAGGTGAGAATTGATCAATTATAAGGTTTAGATTCTGATCAAGAGTTTCTGAATTGTCATATACATATATTTATTTTCTTTAATAAATACCATTATGTTTAAACATTCATTACCATTATTTACTTTTATTATATATATATATATATATATATATATATATATACTTGTGAAACGTTTAATCAAGTGTAGATCTTCCAAGATGGCAGCGCATCGCTGTTGGAACATGTCAGACTAGAATGCGACAAGTGAGGAGGGTGGATGTACTATAGAGTAATTTAATCGGATGCACCCTCCCACTTTTTATTGGCAAGGCGACCCAACCCTAGCAAAGGACTGGATTCAGGACATTGAGAAGGTACTTCGCGTTCTAAGTTGTATGGACGAGCATAAAGTATTGTACTCTGCCTTCAAGCTAACAGGAGAGGCAAAAAGATGGTGGATTTCTGAAAGAACTATAAGAGAAGCTGAGGGGACGGAAGTAGTCAATTGGTTCCAGTTCAAGCAAATTTTTCTGGAGCGCTTCCTCCCAAGCTCGATTAGAAAAGATAGAGCCATGGAGTTTACCAACACATGAAGAGAACTCGGGTGGAAATTTCTGGCAGATTTTGTGAGTGTTCTTGCTCGAATTGTTTGAAGCTTGTGTGACTCTCTCAAACTCCACTTGGGATTTGATTGAGCTTGAAGAGTCTAGACATGCAAGACAAGGTTACTGTAACGCCCCGGTCATGCAGGGATCGAAGAGTTACTCCCTATAACTTAAAACTCACAATTCATCAATATATTTATAGACTCCAAAATATAACGTCATCAGAATACTACAAAGTCTCTTAATAAAATCCACCACTTCTCAGAAATCTTTTATGAGTAATCCACTATACTTAAATAATCATCTCACCGATACTCCATAATCCTGATCCTTAGCTGGTCTATTCAAAAATCATCTGAAAAATAATTAGAGATAAGGGATGAGTTATCAACAACTTAGTAAGTAGAGGACATATATTAGTGTGTAAACATGAGCATTTTCACAGAGTTAAGAATGCAGAAACAAAACATTTCAGTATCAGTATACAAATCTCAAAAAAATACATATTATCATAAAATCAGAGCGACTTTTCAAATATTTCATATTCAGAAACCAACTTTTCATATTCAAAGACTCCTTTGGCACAACATGACTGAACATCTTCGTCTTATCATATCATATCAGAGCATTATATCAGAACAGAGACCATGTTTAACCCCCGTGGTAGAGTTGTGCATCCTGCGGAAAGCCAAACAGAACATAAAACACCGTGTTACCAAAGCGATTGCACTCAGAACAGAAAACTACTATTATATCCCGTGGCGGGCCAGAGGTCACTATTATCTCCCGTGACAGGGCCAGAGGTCACTATTGTATCCCGTGACAGGGTCAGAGGTCACTATTATATCCCGTGACAGGGCCAGAGGTCACTATTATATCCTGTGATAGGGCCAGAGGTCACTATTATATCTCGTGACAAGCCCAGAGGTCATTGTTGTATCCCGTGACAAGGCCACATATCAGAGCAAAACAGAATCAGAATCACCATATCAGAATCAGAATCAGAGTTAGAACAGAATCAGAAAGTCATGCCAAAGGTTTTTCAGATGCCACATCATATAACAGAGTACAGAACATCTTCAGAACAGAACAAAATCAAATCACAAAACATATTTTATGCACAAAATTTCATATTCGCTCTCCTTTTTTTAAAGATCAGAAACAGAATGTCACAAATAAGCTCATATCTACACCAATCATGACAGAAAATACTTTCTTCTTAAACAGAATCTCATGAGTAATGCAGAACAAATATCTAAGGTTGTTTTCAGATTTCTTTTCATAGCAAAACATGCATATTTTTCAAAAAGGATCTCAGTTCATTTTATTTAATGCAAAGTCTAGCATAGGAACCCCGCTTACCTGGACTTCTTAACTTTTCAGAATTTTTCTCAAAAATGCCGAACAAATATTAATCGTCGCCTATAAAATAATCACGTAACTTCCATAAATTTTCAACCAACCACGTATTTCGATATTAAAACTTAAAAAATGCTAAAAGAACCTATTTTAAGAACCTCAAAACCTAAATTTCTCATAATACCTAAAATACCAACATTTTCTAAGACTATCAATATCCACTTAATCGAATTCGTACTGAAGAAGAAAATTTATCGAATAAGTATTATGATAATTATAGAACTAAATAAAAATTAATATTCAGAATATCTAAAATACCAACAATATTTTATAAATAAAAATAATACATTGGTTACTAAACTTTTCCTAAAATAATTCATGAAAAACTCACCTCTTATGAAAAATAGATTTACTTCCTTTAACTAACAATATTATCAAAATACAATATAATATTTATTGAAACTTAAAACAAAATCCTATTTAAATATAAACTCAACACAAAAAAATACTTCTCAGCCAAAAACTCAAACCGTGAACTTTCCTAATATATATACACACATATATATATATATATATATATATATTCGGTTAAAACTAGTAAGTGCCCAAGTTAAAACTTTACTTATAAATACACCTACATATATATATATATATATATATATATATAAATACACCTTATACATAAAACAAACGATAACATACACAAGAAAATAGAAAAATTTGCAGCGGCGACAGGGACTCACCGAGATGGTAAAGTGCGACGGCGTAGTGTGCGACGGGAGGTGGTGCACTCAGTGGCTATGCACTAGACGAGAAAGAGAGAGAGAGAGATGCACGGTGCGAGAGATAACGGAGAGAGAGAGCTTACGGGAGAGCAAGCCGAACATGAGAGAGAAAATAAAGAGGGAGGTTACCGTGCGGCGGGGGTGGCATGAGGCGGACCTGGGGTGATAAAAACTTCACCGGTGGTTTCTGGAGCCGCAACGTGAAGGAGCTCTTGGTGGTTAGTGGTTGTAATGGCTCAAGGTAGGAGGAAAAAACATCCTCTGTTTCGAGAGTGAAAAACAGAGGCTTGCGGGATGGCTATCGAAGGCTACACTGGTGGGTTCACGGCTGGGTCACGGTGGCGGCATATGGCAGCTTTGAGGAGGAGCATGTGGTCACTTGACCTCCTTGGGAGGCTGCGTTTTCCATGAGACGGTTGGGTAAAACCGTGAAGATGCAGGTTGGCTTTTGGCCGTGCGCGGGCGAGTCTCTTGCCGTGCGATCCGCATGCTCAGCGTCTCACGTGGTGCAATGGTTGCCCACGGTTGCTGACCTCCACGTATGAGAGGGACATTCTCACGGTAATGACATGCTGCTACGGCTGAGGCCGAGACGGAGGTGATGGTGCACAGTGAGGCGTTGAGCCTTGGTGAAGGACGTTAACGGTGGAGGGTAAGGGCGTCGGTTTTACGTGCGTGGAGGTTGGCGTCGAACTAGGAGGGCCCGGGTGGTTCTGGAGGCTGGTTGCAGCGATAAAACAAGGCAGTTTTCGAAGGTCTAGGACTAAAGTGTATATTTATATGGGTGCTAAGAAAAAACCCCAGAGAAAGAAAAGAGATAGACGTGCATGGGGTAGTGCCGTGCGTGGGAAAAAGTAAATAAATAAAACAATAATAATTAAAGTCCAACAATAAAATTATTCATTAAAGCAAAAAGCAAATTTAAAAACAAACACTAATTAATATCACCGAAGTACATCAAAGTAAATTTCACAACTTAAGAATTATAAAATAAATCCAACGAAAAAATTCGATAAATTTTAAAACAAGAACAATAATATTTAAATTAATTAAAAAAATAATCTTCCACATAAAATAAATAAATACGCTAAAATACGGGATATTACAGTTACATACTCTCTTTCATGACAGTAAAAGATGCAGTGTACGTAGCATGCATCTAACAGTATATAATATTCGCAATTTATAATTTTTCTCTTTGAGCAATACTATGTACCAGAAATAATATATCCCAAAACATAAACATCCATCATCAAATTCACATAATAACTAGTATCTAAAAGGTTAAATTACTCGTCCACCAGGTTTGTAACATAAAACGTACTGGATGCAATGCTCCATAAATACAGTCTGGAAGTAAAATCTATTGTACTAAATCGCTGAGAAGCTCACGCAGCTCAACTATGATATCCAAACTGACATCCAGAAAATGGGGGATAGAGTCCATCAACTCCTTGTCTGTGCTCCGCATTCTATTCGATCTCGTCCAATCTCCCATGCATCGATTCTCCAAATCTTGACACATCGTCTACCATTCCAGAGGGAATAGTAGTTGAGACTATCAAGTGACAAAGCTCACCAAATGAACTATCAAATTACTAACAATATAAGTGTGCATGCATGACAGTAAAATGGCATAAATGTGTCGTGATATGAACATAAATATGCATGACATGACTTGGCAAATAACATGACAGCTTGACTGAAAATACATGACTAGACAGGGACGTGACATGCCTTGACCGAACTAAACTTAACATGAACTGAAACTAACATGAACTAACTTGGAAGGTAACGTGACTCATACTGAAATAACATGAAAATGCATTTGCCTCGTGGGTTACCACGATGTCCTTGTCTCATTCAGTTGTCATAATGTTCTTATCTCATGGAGTTGCCACAATGTTCTTGTCTCATGGAGTTACCATGATAGTGTAGTCTTGTCTCATGGGATTACTATGATTTATTAATAATAACTTGAAAAATAACTTGATTGTACGCAGACGTAACATGACTAGATTTGGAAAATATTTCATGATGGACTCGTGTGACTCGTGATATGTAACCATGATGTGTAACAAATAAACATGTACAGAAAAATGATATGGCATTCCTGGCATGTAACCTGTAAGCTTCATGTTTGAGTCCTAACCGAACCTTTGCATGCATATAAATCATGCCATAAATATCAAATCCAATATTCTCAAAAATAACTTCCTAACACATAGATCAAAGCCACAAGAACATCATATGAGGGAATATCAAGACCATTAGATCATGTTTCCATAACAAAAGATTAAAACTTTCCCAAAACAGAAATGGTTTTGATACTTCCAATTTTCAAGTTTCCAAAATCATGCAAAACTCTTTATAAAAACTATTAAAATGCAAAAAATCCAAACCTAACTTGCATATTAACTCTTCACCATATCTACCCAAGATTCCACCAAAAACCTCATCAAAATATCAAAGTTTCACATAAACATTGAGACTGTCACCCAGTATGACCTTTGTATGCTCAAACCAACTCTTCACAAATCGTAACTCCATAAAAAATTTCGCTAAATAAATATATATGGAAACTATACTCAAAGAGGAAAAAAAAATATATGACAATAGTTTCTTGAGAATTGACTTAGAAAGACTTCAAAAAAATCGAGCAAGAACACCCATGAAAACTTCCTAAATAATCTCCTCGGGTTGATCTCTCTAGAAAAAAGAATGTAAATGCAAAATGTGAAGTGTGGGAGGTAAGAGGCATGCTATACATGGTAGGGGCTGACATGGGATAGCTTAGAGATTGGCAGCCCAAAAAGTGGAGGAACAATGGCTACTCAGCTAGTGCCCCCTTACTGCCAAAGCTGAGTGGATTGCTTAGGGTGAGTAGGCTTATTGTCTTCCATCAAAGGACCATTGCGTGCTAGGAGTGTGTGAAGTGACAAGTGTACTAATACTATTCCAACGAATGGCTAGGAATGTGCCAAGTGTCCATCCAAGAAGCAATCCTAGTGATTCTTAGTGGATCTGGACCTTCCACATTGCGACTTGACCATTGCTTGAATCGGGTGCCACTTGGCGCTATCCCTGGTGTTACTATTCACCCAAAAAGTTACAAAAGTTATTATTACACCATAAAATCTTAAATATTCATACAAGTCTAGTAATGTAATTCATTTTGAAAGTTTTGACTTCTAAGTGTCTCGAATAAATAAAAAGGCATATCTAAGCAATTTTCATCCGAAAATTGAAAAACGTATTACTGCACCGTAAAATCTTAATTATTCATCTCGAACTAATAGACCAATTTGTTTCTTAATCTCAGGCTCCAAAGTGCATCAAATAATTAAAACGACACTTCTATCACCATACCAGGTGTGATGCCCCTAGATTCCACTTGGGATCTGAAGGACATCTGAAGCATCAGGACATGCAACACAAGGTTACCTACCCCGTTCATGAAATTAAAGATGTAATGCACCTAGCATGAATCTACCAATATGGAATATTCACAGTGAATTTTTTTTTTCTTTCAGCAATACTATGCACCAAACTAAAATATCTCAAATACTTAAACAAAAACCATATTGCATTACTAAAAATCCATGATTACAGCACGAGTCTCAAAATGACTATAATATCAAAAGTGTGGGAAACAGAGCTCCATAATTACATCACCAAAACATAATCATTGGCTAGTTCATTGAGCAACTCGCGTAACTCGACTAACAATGCCATCATACTATCTATAAATCTAACTATGGAGGCCACAAGCTCCGCATTGCATTGGCGTCACCTAATCAACCTCCTCTAGTCGGCCAAGCTCTATTCCCTCGCCTGGTCCTAACACATTGCCTACCATTTGAGTACAAATCTCAGCAAGTTAATAGAGAACTTCCACGCAGTTTAATGATGCATTAATGGTAGTAAATGTATGAATGCATAATCAAAGTCATAAGCAGGCATAAAATAATTTGACGTGTAACATGGCATAATCTTACATCACTTAAACTGAAACGTGAACTGAACTTGAAAGTTGACATGGCGTGAACTTGAACCATGCTGGATGTGAAC
Organism: Juglans regia; assembly: GCF_001411555.2. Lineage (NCBI taxonomy): Eukaryota > Viridiplantae > Streptophyta > Magnoliopsida > Fagales > Juglandaceae > Juglans > Juglans regia. Next base: position 19,469,835 of record NC_049914.1, on the reverse strand, counting down.
TTCAAACATGATTGAACGTGAATTTCAAACATGAACTTAAAATATGACTAAATGTGAACTTGAAACATAACTGAACGTGAACTACATAAACTTGAACTGAGCATGACTGAATGTGAAATACATGAACTTGAACATAGCATGAACATGAACTTGGAATCTTGTTCAATAAGCATGATAAATAAGCGTGAACATATGGGTGTGACGGTTTTCCCTTGATCATGTGTCCCTAGCGATTACCACATCACAAAGCAAGTATCTGTACCAGTTGTGAGTGTGTTAACATACGTAACAGTTCATAGGTATTTGCACCAGCTTTGGACACACGTAATGTCCCGTGTCAAGTATCTACACCGACACAAGTAAGTATAACATGAAATTGAAATGTGGGTAGCACCATCAACGTTAGTGTCTGACTTCGCTCTGGTGACTAGTTAATTAGGCCCCATTCGAAACCTGTTGATCTTTACCTAGTCAACCCAGGAAATTTCATACTAGATTAGACACTCCGGCTTGAACAAAGGAGTTCTACTAGAATATTACCCCATCTTAGCACTTAGGGTCTTGATAAACGAAAATAAACTTGACTTGAATTGAAAGGTTGTTCTTGAGGTACACAAGTTGTACTCGAGACAAAATGTGACGTGAGACGAATGGATGTAAGCTCTGACATAACATGACATGACATAAACGTGGGATGAAAGACATGATATAATATGAGACATATAGCATTTCATAGCATGGCATAACATGTAACAAATAACATTTTGTAACATGGCATAACATATAACAGACAACATTTTATAATTTGGCATAACATGTGACAGATAACATTTTGTGACATGAGATATGTGTAACAAATAGAATTATATGACATGACATATGTCTAACAGCTAGTGTTACACGATAGAATAACTCGTGTAACAGATAAGTATTTCATGATAGAGTGTAATATGTAACAGACACACAAGAGATGACATGGCATATAAGATAACAGAAATACATAAGCAGTAGTTCCCTTACCCATCACATGCACAGTAATCTGATAGTGAGTGAAGTGCTAACTTACAGTGATTGTCGTGTTACGAGGGATTAAGCACGAAACACAAGAAACAGTAAGGATTCTAAAAGTTAGAAACTTTATTACTAATAACTTAGTAACATGAAAAATGTAAACTTAGAATAAAATTACCATTTTACCCTCTACATATGAGGAAAAGAACATTTTACCCCTAAGTTAAGGATTTCACATCCTAACTCCAAAAATCACCAAAATTTACATTCCTCATATAATTTTTTTTCCTAAACTCAAATATCAACTTAGAAAAATTTAAAACAATTCACAACTATAAAAATCACAACAAGGTCGAAACACTCTTAAGCCATTTCTCTTTGATTTTTATTGCAATTTTGTCCAACTTCAACACTCTTACTTAAACCAAAATATTGCAACATAGATCATCACATCCTATACTTAGAAGCATGCTTAAAACAACAAACAAAAATCCACTCACATAAACACAAAATTTTTTAGTAAAAAGATCCAAATTTTTTAACTAAAATACAAACCCTTAAATCTCAAGGTTTTGACTCTTTTTAAAAATATCTCCAAGAACTCCAAAAAATTAAAACTTTCATCTACCATGTCCATAACACTCTCCTAAAAATTATGATGCTTTGAATCAACATATAAAGTCACCAAAAAAAATTCAAGACATCACACATGTGTTTGATAGAGGACTGACGTGGCTAGGGTTTATTTTTCTCTCTATGTTTTGGGAGCTGACTAGGGCATCTGCATGGTGCCAGCCACCGACCCACTACCTCTAATGGTAGGGCAGGAGGCTGAGGTGGTTACGGATTAGGGGAGGCCAATGGGGCTACTGTCATGCACTGGTCGTGCGTTTGATATTGGCACAGGGGGGTTTGCAAATGTGGTGGCTACTAGGCCACAGATTTTGCCATATGTGGTTCCTCCTCCAAGGGAGCCTCAGATCCAGGATGGTCACATGTTCTTCTTGTTTTTGAAGGCGAAGATTCAATAGTCGGCAAAGCCGTTCCGGTGGTTCTGAAATTCCTTCGTCGACGTCCTTCCCTCGATCATATTTGTGCTTTTATAAAAAAATCATTGGGGATTGCGATCGATTCCGGTGGTTGGGCAATTACATAATCCACGGAATGTGCTGGTTAGAATGGCGACGCAGGAGGATTTTATTAGTGTGATGGTGCGAGGTAATTTTGAAATTCATGGAGTTCCTTTTTGGGTTTTTCATTGGACTACGGATTCGTTGTGGGTGCCGGTATGGATTACGTTGCCAGGATTACCACCTAATTATTTTCAGGAAGCAATGTTATGAAGTATGGGGAATGGTTTTCGCCATTACCTAAAGAGGGATAATGCGACGACGTGTGTGACTCGTCTAAAGGCAGCGCGTATTTGCATTGAAGTCGATGTCTCCCAGCCTTTGTGCAAGTCATTTTGGTTGGGTCCCCCGGGCCTTGCGTCGAGTCACTTCCAGGAGGTCGTATATGAATCAACGCCTTTGTTTTGTGTTTTATGCAAAAAACATGGGCACCTTGAGGCGAGATGCTCCAAGCGGGAACGTCCAGTGGCTGAAAATAAAAATAAACAAAGTTTGTTGCAAGCTGAAGGTAAAAAAAAAAAAAACAGGCCTTAAAAACACAGTGGAAAGTGGTAGGCAACCGTGATGGTGAGAAAACCATGCCTGTTATGGAGAAGGTGGAGGGGGAATTGTCAAAATCGAGAAGAGATGTCATTGTAGAGGACATCCGAATGAGAAGGGCAGAGAGCACTGGGGTAGTTAATGGCGTCTGGTTTGTTTCGCCAAAGGGTGAAGTGTTTGATAATTGTATGGATGAGGCCTGCGTTGAATTTTCAGAGGTCTTGCCTTCTGAGGTGGTGCATCTGGATAATGTTCCTCAGGTTGAAGAGGAGTTGATAGTATCTAATTTGCCAACGGGGACGCCGTCTAAGCACTATGACAATTGATTCCAAATTACAGAGGAGGAGGATGAGGATGATGACCAAGAAATTCTAGAAAATTCTGAACCAAGAAGTACTTTGAGGCTAGTGGATAAAGCTTTGGAATTTGAGTTAGGTGGGTTGGGAGATAGTGATCCGTTTGCTGTGGAAGATTTGCATCATATGGATTTTATGTCCAAGGAGGGTCCAACGGTGAGTTCGAAGAGGAGTTGAATGAGTTAGCGGCAAAACCTTTTGATTCATATCTAGATATGCATGTCCCTCTAAAAAAGTAAAAGGGGTAAGAAAAGAAAATTTGATTGTGGTGTTGGAGCGTCGCACTTGTTCCAAAAAACTTCTTTACTTTTTTTTTATGTATATTCTTACCTAGAATATTAGGGGGATTCATTCGTCGAAGAGTAGACTTCGGCGCATTCTGAATAAAAGTCACCCTTCTATGGTGGCCATTTTAGAACCATTTTTAAATTCTAATAAGTGCAATAGATGGGCACATTGGATGAAGATGTCGTTATGTTTTAATAATGCAGAGGTAGGCGGAAAAATTAGGCTCTTCTGGGATACTAATGTTGAGTTCGATTTGGTTTCAATGTCGGATCAAGCTATTAGTGGATGGTTTGTTCATGGTAATTGTTGAGTGCTTGCAACCTTCGTTTATGTGAGCTGCTTTCAAAATAAAGGATTGGAATTATGGGAGTTTTTAAAGGCTCAAAATGCTTGTGGACTTCCATGGTTTATTGGAGAGGGGGGGGGGGATTTTAATATAATTCGAGACGATAGTGGATAGTGAAAAGCTGGGTGGGCTCTTGCAGGCTTCACGGGCGAAGAGGGAATTTAATGACCGTATTCATGCGTGTGCGCTGGTGGGACTTCCTTGTGAAGGTAATAGTTTGTTGTGGTTTAATGGAAGGCTAGGCGGTAAAAGAATTTGGGCTCGGTTAGACCGTATTCTTGTGAATGTGCATTTTACAGAATTCTTTGGAGATGTAACGGTTTCGTATTTGCCGAGAACGTATTTGGATCATGCGCCGATGTTGGTTCAGCTAAGTAGAGAAAGAGTTATTACTATTCGTCCGTTCAAGTTCCTCCGTATGTGGGGATGGCATGAGAGATTTCTTCCTTTAGTGCAGGAGGTTTGGAATGAGCAAGTTGTAGGCTATGCCATGGTGAGAATTAGTAAAAAATTAAAGAAGTTGAAATGTGTGTTATAGACATGGAACCGAGAGGTATTTGGCCGAGTAGAGACTGAGCTTAAAAAGTTGGAAGATCACATCACTGGGTTGGAAGTGAATCTATCATGGTCTTACTCAGCTGAGACTGAAAATGAATTGTTAAGCTGTAAACAAGAGCACCTACAATGGGTCCACAGAGAGGAGGTTTTGGCCTGTCAGAAGTCAAGAGTTAAATGGCTTGCGGAAGGGGATGAGAACTCAAGGTTCTTCCATGCTACCTTGCGGAGCAAAAATGGAAGTAAAAAAATAGAGAAGATGCAAATGAAAGATGGCAATACGCTGGCTTCGAGGGAAGCGGTTCATGAGGGTGCTATTGCATTCTTCCAGACCTTGCTCACAGTGACGCCGATTGAGAGGCACATGGATGATCTAGAGCTGATACAGCCAATGGTGTCTAGGGAGGATAATGAGGCCCTGTGTGCTGATCGGAATTTACATGAACTCAACAACCTCTATGGTTTATCTAGGTGGATGGTAGCCCGAGTCCAAATGGTTTTTCGGCTAGCTTTTTCATGCTTGCTTGGGATGTCATGAAAGACGATTTGTTGGAAATGGCTAAAAAAAATTTTGAAGGTCAACCGATTTCAAGTTTTTTTGGGGCTACAAATTTGGTTCTGATTCCGAAGGTCAATGAGCCTTTGGGTTTTGGTCAGTTTTGACCGATCAGCCTTTGTTCAGTTGTCCATAAAATTATGTCGAAGATTATGGCTTTTCGTTTGGCCCCTATCCTAGATAAAATTATTTCTCCTGAGCAAGCTGCATTTATTCCAGGATGAAGCATTTTTTAGAACATTTCGTTGGCTCAGGAACTGGTTCAAGGCATCAATAGGAAGGCGAGAGGGGGAAATGTTTTGATGAAAATTGATATGGTCAAAGCTTATGATCGAGTCAACTGGAATTTCCTTCTGGAGATCCTACATAGGTTGCGTTTTTCAGAGAAGTGATGATCTAATTTTTTAATGTTGTTTCCTCCCCTTTTTACTCGGTTTTATTGAATGGGTGTGCCGAAGGTCTTTTCAAGCCATCACGTGGGCTTCGCCAAGGTGACCATCTTTCTCCTTACCTATTTATTTTATCGGAGGAGATCCTCTCTCGTGTGCTTGATTACACCCAAAGAATAATGCAGTAGTTGTAGCACAGCTTTAGGGTGTCGATTCTACAGAGAGACAAATTAAAAGAATTGTAGAATGAACAAATAAACTAAAGAAAGATATTAAATGATTAATGGAGAACAAAGATTAATTTTAAATGCAAATTAAATTGAAGCAAAGTGACTAATGGAAAAAGTACTCAAGTTTGACAAACAGTAAAGCGTCAGGAATCCCTTGCACAAATATGGTATTTTAATTATTCTTAATTCATTGAATAACTCAAATTGGGAACTCAATTTCTAATATTCCCAATCGGAAGGTATAGATTTATAAACCAAGATTAAACCAAATGTAACCCTTTGAAAAATCATTCACCACTTTTAAAATACGTAAATTATTATCACTATTGACAAAATCCAACGACGACAATATACTCAAAAAGTGATATTGCAGCAAAGAATTAAATTAATATAGATAAATAATTGATCCAAAAATAATCAAAGAGTTAATTCATTCAACAGAAAAAGCATGATTGAATCCATAAACAGATTAAATTCTATTATTATTCGGAGAAGAAAACATCAACAATGAATTGAGAATGATAAAATAAAAGAGTTTTAGTAATTGAAAATAAAATACATAAATTAAAAATACCATCTAATGTGCAAGTTCATCCCTAACCCTACTTGAGAATTTAGTTACTCATAAATATAATGGACAACAAAAATCTCAAGAGAAAAATAGAGCAAACGACGGTCATGGAAATTAATTTCAGATCTTCCTCCTTCAAACTGAGTCGTCTCCCCTCTTCTGAACTCTCCAATTTCGTGCTAATGATATGCTTAAATAGGGTAGGAAAAAAACCCTAATGTTTTCATATTTCCGCACACAAAATCGCCTAAATTTTAGGACTCAACTTAGCAGCCACGTATGCACTTCAGGAGTTCAAATTTGGAAATCCTTGTTAGAGACAACTTTGTAGTCATTTAAGATAGCTTTCCAACTCATCAAAATTCGCAGCAATCCGATATTTGAGCAGAAAGTTATGATTAAACTACTAAAGTATGTCCATTCTGTCTCCTAGTGCATTTTGGACTCTGATCCGAATTACTCTCAAACCCCATCATTATCCTTATTTGAAGAGTCCTACATTCGTTGAAAGTTCTTAGGTTGTTCCAACATCTTGCCCACTTGAAAGTCATTTGCATTTGAATGGGTTTGGACTTGCTCTTTTATAGACTCTGAAATTAAACAAAAAAATATGCTCAGGAGTATCCCAAAGTAAATAGAAACTCAATTCAAGAATAGACATTAATTCCAATGATTTCTATTAACATTTTAGCATTTTAGTCCAATAATAGGGTATTTAGAGTGCACTTTCATACACTCATTAGTACTTCAGAAAGAGTTTGATCTAGCTCGGATCAAGTCGTTCCACCCTGGTGGAGGTACCTTGATTTCCCAATTACTATATGCGGATGATATACTGATTTTTGCTAAGGGGGGAAAGTCGTCTATTCAGACTCTTATGGAAGTATTGCATAGGTATGAATTGATGTCTAGTCAATTGATTAATCCGAGTAGGTCTTCAATGTTTTTCTCTTCCTCTATATTGGCTAGCCGTAAAAATGATTTGAAGGTGATTTTGGGTTTTGCGGAAGGTAGTTGTCCTTGCATGTATTTGGGCGTACATATGCTTGTTCTAATCAAGCATGTTTTGAATAGTATGCCTATACATATGCTCTCTGTCTTGAATTTACCAAAAGGAGTGATATTGGAGATAAAGAGAATTTTTTCAATTTTTTTATGGGGATCGTCGGTGGAGAACCAAATAAGGAAATGGATATCTTGGAGCAAAATTTGTATGCCAGTGGAAGAGGGTGGGCTGGGTATTCGGGATTTGCACGAGCTGCAAGCATCTTTACTTATGAAATTGCGTGGAAGATTATTATTGATAAGTCCATGTGGTCGAATATTTTTACTTCCAAATATTTTGGCAACTCTCATATTTTTTCTGTGAGATGATGTCGGACAGGGTCTCGGTTTTGGAAAGGGATTTTGGATCTCATGCCTCAGGTTTTACATAATTCTCGATGGATTCTTCGGGCAGGCCAACTCAATTTCTAGCAAGACAATTGGGTAGGAGAGGGACCTTTAATTGCTCATTTACTTGTTGTTGGGTGTTTGGACTTGCAGGTGGCGGACGTAATTACATAAACAAGACCGATTATGCATGTGTTACGGGAGCTCATTCCGGAATAGATTTTTGTTAAAATTTATGATGCAGATATCAAGTTAAGACCGGGAATGGATAAATGTGTATGGCAGCCCATAGTTAATGGTGCATTTAGCACCAAGTCTGCTTGGCATCTGGTTCAACAGCATGGTGATATATGCCCATGGAAAAAATGGCTATGGAAAAATTGGATTCCAAAGAAGATGTCTTTCTTTGTTTGGTGAGCTAAGAAAAAGGCTATCTCGGTGGATGGCCTTATTCAGCGTTTAGGCATTCCGATTGTATCTAAGTGCTGTGAACAATCACAAATGGAGACTCTGAATCATATTTTATGTGTGGGAAGAGGAGCTCAAAAAATATGGCAATTTTTTGCAACTACATGTCGAATGAGAGTACCACAGATTCGAAACTAGGAAGGGATGATGAGAATCTGTTGGCAGAAAGCCTCCATGGCTACGCAAGTTGGCTGGCTTTGGGGGGCTCTCCCTATTGTTATATCCTAGGCTTTATGGAGAGCTAGATGTGCAGCTAGAATGGAAGGTATGAATTTTAATTCGGATGCTATTATTCAATCTATTAAAATTTTAGTTAGTGATATGTCAAGCAAGATAAAAACATTAAGTGTCAAGGCTCCCTTGAGCGAGTGATTCTGGAGGAGTTAGGTTGCCCAATTATTCCTATTGTTAAAAGGAAAATTAAATTAATTGCCTGGTGACCAATGAAGAGAGGATGGGTGAAGTTGAATGTTGATGGAGGCTCTTGCGACAATCCGGGTATTTCAGGTGGGGGAGGTATTATTCGGAATTTTCGAGGTGGAGTAGTGGCGGGTTTGGCTCATTCTTATGGTCATGCTACTAATACCATTACGGAGTGTAGAGCTCTCCTTGGTGGGCTTCGGTTGTGTAGGCAATTGGGGTTGAGAGATGTTTTGGTAGAGTTAGACTCAATGGTCATAGTTGGGTGGTTGGTTTCGGGAGTGTGTAAGTATTGGTTTCTTTGGGATTTTTGGGAGGAAATTACAACTATTGTTCGGGGAGCTTAATGTTCGATTTCGTCACATTTTTAGAGAAACAAACATGGCAGCGGACTTTCTGGCTAAGCAGGGGACGTGAGGGGTCAATTCAAATTTTGGTGATGATACTTTCATGCATGGCTCTATTCGAGGTATTATTCGTATGGATAAACTTGGCATTTCTTTTCTTAGAAGTTGATTTCGATTTTGAGGGATTGGTTGTTGATTCATGAGGTTTTAAAATTTTAGGGTCTTTGTTTATTGGGGAAAAAAAAAAAAAAAGGTCTCCAAAAATCACAAAATCTCACTTGAAATACTCGGCTCCAACACTTAGACAAAAATAGAATTTTTTTCTCAACATTAATTTGATCAAACATTTGAACCGAAACATACCTTAATAAAAACTTCAAACCAACAACATCATATAGCTTAAAAATATATTCTAAAGTATATCCAAGCATTAAACTTAAAATCATATGGTTAAAAATAATCCAGAACATGGATCTAGCCGAAATCATAAAACTTTTGCCCAACCGAGTATTTTCTAGCATAAAAGTCATATATTTTCAAATCAACTCCTAAAAGCTTCAAACCAACATCCTAACTTGTATATCAAAGGCTTAGAATCTTCAAATAAAAATATCAATGTCATTGGAGTAAGATTAAATCATAAAAGATTCAAACTTTCTTAAAACAAAAACTATTTTTCTCCCTCCAGTTTCTAAGTTTCTAGATTTAAGAAAATATTTCATCAAAAGATTTTATCACGCAACTAATCATTAACAAATATTCTATTCATATAAACATGTTATCAATACCTCAAAAAAATTTTGGACCAAGATTTGTCCATTAATTTGGTCCAAAATACCAAAATATAACATAATATCCAGTTTATCGCCCAGACAGACCTTTCCGTAGTTAAAACAACTTTTTGCCAATCCAATTACCATTAAATAAAACACAAAAGGTACAAAAAGAAACTAGACTCAAGGAGGAAAACTTTAATGAAGTAAGCTATTCGCATAAAGATACATCTGCAAGTGCACAGAATCATAACAAGTAGTAGAGTGTTTTAAAGAAAACGGTTATCGAACCCACAGGGAATAATTATGCTATTGAGTACTAAAATTGACGAAATTAATTACTATTTAAAAAACTGAAATTTGAAGAATTGTTTATCTAAATTAAACTAAAAAAAAAAAGAATATTAAAATTATGATTTTGAAAATAATAAGAATAGATATAGAGCATTTGACTTCACATAGCAAATCCCACACAATTTATTCTTCCTTATTATAGAATCCCAAATATCCCAAATTGATGATAAAAATCCCTTGACTATTCAATATTTTCTCTCAATCCCTTAGAAAATTGTAAGCATTAAGAATAAGGAATAAACACTCAACCATCGAAATATTGAAAATAACTTGGAATATAAAATGTGTTCAATGCTAAGCTACATCAAAATTCTAGAAAATAGAATTAGTTCATAATGGAATTGAAAAGAATAAAACATGTATTCTTCGTTGAAGTCAGTTGAGGAAACATGCAGCTCTTGCCTTTGCTCTCCAGGTCTGCCTCCTTGAAAGAAACTCAAAGAATAACTCTGGAATAATCGAAAACCTAAAACTCAAACTTCTCTAACCCAGACTAAAACTCAAACTAAGATTCAAAAACAACAAGACTCCCCATTCATCCCACAACACGGAATTAAATGGATGTCAAAACTCAAATCTGGAAACAAAATAAATGCGGCTACAATCTAGCATTAAAATTTGGAAAATAGTTTCTAAATATAGATGTTAACATAAAAGGGAATTATCCCATGAATATTGGAATTATCTAAAATAGAATATTCAATTATATGCGGCTTGATTTGCAGAGTTCAAGACGATCGAGGCGAGTAGATTGATTGCAAAACTCTGAAGGTGGTCAGCAACAGATTGATCCTGGTCGGGAGGAATTATCTCACTGAGTAGATGCCGTGTGCACTGAATATAACTGGTGGGCGTGGAGGTCACATATGAACGGGGCATGGAGGTCACAAAGGAATGGGCCTCTCCTCCCCTACTGAGTGGAAAGACTCCCGACCGGGATGAAAGACTCTTCTTGCCTTTTCTAGTTGTTGCCCACGATGTCGTTTAGGTTGGTCTTTTAAGTTGGTCATTTAGACTAGTCGCCTAATCTAACTGCCAAGAGCCTTATCGCCAAGTCTTCACGCCTTCTAGTCGCAAGTCTCCTCGCCTACCGAGAGGTAAGTCTTCTCGCCTTTGGGCGACAAATATCTCTTTGTTGCCCACGGGATAAGACTCATCGCCCAAATCTCATCGGTCTGGATCCGTAGTCTCTTCTTTTGTATCAAAATGCTCTCATTTTGCACTAAATCTTCTCATTCCTTCAAATCTAAGAAAATAAATAAAATATGTAGAAACAAAATAAAATCAATAGTATTGAAGGCAAAATGATATTTTTCATAAATAAAAGAGTGATAAAAATCACATAAAAAGAACACTTGTCATAAGCTTCATTAGATATCACATAAAAAGGCTTCAAAAATCGTAAGAAAGAAAGCTCAGAAAACTGCCAATGAGAAAGGGAATGGTATGCACTCTTCTTACACAAACTTAAGGGTGAATGAGGTCTTGAGTGACATTTGAGTGATGGAAGGCTTGGCCAAAACAAGGGGCAAAGGGCCCATGGTATGAGTTGCCTTGAGGTGCCATGTAGGTGGTTGTGGTGAGGTGGCCTTTGCTTTCTCATCAAGGAGTATTTAAGGGTTGTCTTGAACAGTGGGTGGCCAACCTTGGGTGGGTGGAAACTTCCTCAAGAATCTTTGCCAAGGTGGCCAAAATTCGTGGGCCTAATGGGCCTTAAGCAAATGGGCATCATTTTGGGGTTTAAAGAGGGTTTAATTAGGTTTTGAGATGCTATCAAGCCCAAATCCAATTTTTCTTGACCCAATCAAATTTCCAAGGTTTAAAGGGTTGAATAATGATGTCATAACAAAAATTTCAGGGATTAATAGCATGTGGAAGTGATTTAATCAAGTGATTAAACACAATGCTAAAAATCGAATCCATTAGGGTTTTGGAATAAAGTTCGGGGTTTAGGGTTTCAGTTTCCTCCAAGCTTTTTGGGGTTTCAATTGGATTCCAAATATTTGGGGTTTCACTAGGGTTGAAACCATATTTGGTTTGGCATAAAATGGATGATTAAATGGAATAGGGTTTTGCTTCGGTGGCATGATCTCACACCTTAATTTCCTTCACATTCCATCTCATGGATCTTCTTGATGACAAGTGTCCAATACTATTCACCAAGCATGGCTATGATCTTATCAAGTATCCAAACAAAACTTCTCTAACCTAATTTTGACATTCCACACTATGATTTTGAAAACACTGAACTTGGTGCTACTATTGAGGTTACTATTCACACTGAGAAAAGTGAAAATAAACTTTACACTATAAAATCTTAAATATACATATTAACCTAACAGTGTAAATTTTTTATCGAAATTCAACTCCGAAGTGCCTCGAAATAATCAAAATGCGTTTTCGAGCAAACGTTTCATCCGAAAACTAAAAATTAGTTTATTGCATCATAAAATCATAAATAACCAACTGAGTCCAATGGGGAGATGATAACTCATTCTAACACTTCTAAGTACTTCAAATAAATAAAATCATACTTCTGGCACCAAAGTGAGCGGTAACACTAACTGTGTAAACAGATTAAAACTTACGCGATTTGGTCAATTTGTGAAAGCTTATAGAGTTTTCACTAGATTCCTAAAGCGTATAGAAATTCCACCATTAAATTTCTAGCGAGCTGTTACATCCTCCCATCCTAAAAAATATATTTCATCCTCAAAATCGGGGCAAGTACTAACAAACAACAAAACTAAGGAGACGCTGCTCCCCAAGCCTACTGTCCATCACTAGACATATCGTCGCTAGTCAATGCCAGTGGTGGTGTGTCGATATCCATCAACATGACGTGCTAGGGTAAGTAGTAGAACACGTCGTCATCCAAATCATACACCACGTTATGACATGGGTCGAGGTGCTGCTCGACCTCTTCATCGTCACTTTCTGGTATTTGGCCTCTACTAGTAAACGTCTGTGGTGAGTCGATGACATAGAGGGATCCTGACGTTGTGGGCTCAGCGTTGGTGACTGCGGTTCACTCCTCTGCTGCTCTGCTAGACTCAGCTTGGTCTCATGCCATCCTCGCATTGAAACTGTCCGAGTCTATCCACGTAGTTGGGTGCAGAGGTGGGTAAAGTTCTTCATAAGGTAACGCCTTCCTCTCGTAGCCCACACTGTTACTATCAAATATCCATAATGTGAGTATGGTGGTGTTCTTAGTGTTCCATCTTCTGCCAGTAAGCGGCTATCTCTCCGTTCTATTCAGCAAGTCGCCTCCTACAAGGTTCTTCTCTCATCTCACACACTCGCTGTGAGGAGAGAATCAATTTCTTGGCAATCTTGCATTCTCGTGCCATGGAACTGCAAAAAAACAAAATCAAAAAGGGAAAATAATCTACAACATACACACTAAAGATGGCCCAAAAAAATTATGAAATGGAAACACACTCCTTTATTCGATATCGAAACAAAGAAGTACAATATCTAATACAAACATCCCGAACATAAGTGAACCACAAAAATTTCGACTAAGCCAAGACCGCAACAAAATCAACACCGGGTTAGGTGTTAAATAACTGGGGGTACTTGGCTCGTATATCAACTTCCTTCTCCCATGTTGCCTCTTAAACATTATGATTTTGCCACAGTTCTTTAACCAATGGAATCTTGTGGTCTCGTAACTCTTTTTCCTTCCAGTCAAAGATCTGTACCGGCTTCTCTTCGTAGATAAAGTTGGATTGCAAAGGTATGCTATCGAGATCTACCACTGCTCTATATGATTCCCAAAACTCTTCTTCAATGAGGACACATGGAATACATTGTGGATTCCACATAACTCAGTTGGCAACTCCAGACTGTACTCAACTGCTCCCACTTTCTCCACTATCTCATAGGATCCCACGTATCTTGGACTTAATTTGTCTTTCACTCTGAAACAGCTTACTCCTCTCATAGCAGATACCATCACATAGACCCAATCTCCAACTTCAAATTCTATACTCCTCCTTTGGTTATCAACATAACACATTTGTCAACTCTATGTTGTTCTCATCCTTTCTCTGATTGTGTGGACTTGGTATTTTATCTCTTGCAAGACTTCTGATTCAAACACTTTATTTTGTCCTACTTTGTCCCAATACAACGGGGATCTACACTTCCTACCATACAAGGCTTCATATAGTGTCATCTGAATGGTGGCCTGGAAACTATTGTTGTAAGTAAACTCTACAAAAGGTAGTTGCTTCTCCCAATTCCCTTCATGTTCCAATACACGGGCTCAGCATATCTTCCAATGTCTAACTCGTCCTTTATATTTGTCCATCTGTTTGCAAATGGTAGACACTGCTGGACTTCAAACTAGTGCCCATCGAATTCTACAAACTTTGCCATAATTGTGACGTAAGACAAGGGTCTCTATCTAACACAATCGTCTTAGGCGCTCCATGCAATCTGACAATCTCTACTATATAAATTCTTGTAAATCTCTCTAGAGAATCTGTATTCTTGATGGGTACGAAGTATGCACTTTTCGTCAAAGGATCAACTATCACCCAGATAGTACTATTCTCAATTGAGGTCCTTGGAAAACCAACTGCAAATTCCATCGAAATATCTTCCCACTTCCATTCTAGGATCGGTAGTGACCGCAATTCTCTTGCAGGCTTTTGATGTTCTACTTTAACTAATCTGCAAACAGAGTACTTGTTCACAAAATCTGCTACGTCTTTCTCCCTTCCTTCCCACCAGAAATGTTGCTTCAGATCTTAGTACATCTTCGTACTACCGTGATGAGTGGTGTAAGGTGTGTTATGAGCTTCATTCATCACCTTTTCCTTTAACTCTTTATCTACTGGGATGACTCTTCAATTCATGTAATATAGAGTCTCATCTCTTCTGATACTAAAGTCTTTTGGTCCTTCCGACTTCTTGACTTTTCTAATGATTCACAAGCTTGTTGTCTTGGTTCTGACAGTCTTTCAGTTCTTCCCAATCCAATGGAATGAACTGTGGTTAGAACTACTTCTTTACTACAGTTCCCGATCAACAGTTTCCTCATTCTGCATAATAGGGAACTTACTTAAGATAATGGAACAAACGAATCTTCTGATATGCTCCTACGACTCAAAGCATCGGCTACCACGTTGGCTTTTCTGGGGTGATACTTGATGTCGCATTGATTGTCACTAATCAATTCCAACCATCTTCTCATTCTCATATAAAGGTTTTCTGCTCAAAGAAATACTTGAGGCTTTTTTTTTTCCATAAAAAATTCACATTTTTCGCCATACAAGTAGTGTCTCCAAATCTTAAGAGCAAAAATCACTACAACTAACTTCAGGTCATGAGTAGGATAATTCTGCTCATATGATCCTTCAATTTTCGTGAAGCAAAAGCAACGACCTTCCCTTCTTGCATCAGCACACAACCGAGTCTTACTTTTGATGCGTCGTTATACACCACAAAAGACTTAAGAGGCTCTGGCCGTGTAAGTACCGGCACGTTCGTAAGTCTTTTCTTCAACTCAAAAAAACTTGCTATGCACTTATTGCTCCAACAAACTTCACGTTCTTCTTAGTCAAGGAAATGAGTAGTCTAGACAAACTAAAGAATCCTTCCACAAACCTCTTATTATAACCAGCCAATCTTAAGAAACTTTGAATCTCATGCACACTAGTCAGTCTCTGCCAGTTAGTTATAGCTTCAATCTTGCTCAGGTCCATTGCTACTCCTTCACTAGAAATCACGTGACCTAAAAGCTTCACTTCATGAAGCTAGAACTCGCACTTATTGAGCTTGGCATACAGCTTCTAGTCCTTAAGTATAGTTAGAGCCATACTTAGATGATTTATGTGCTCCTCCTCGCTCTTCAAGTAGATTAGGATGTCATCAATGAATACGACAACAAAACTATCCATCTGAATATTATGTTCATCATTTCTATGAATGAGGTTGGAGCATTGGTTAACCCAAAAGGTATCACCAAAAACTCATAGTGCTCGTACCTTGTCCTAAAAGCAGTTTTCAGCACATCCTATTCCTTGACCTTCAGCTGATGGTATCCAGATCGTAGATCAATCTTTGCAAACATTGCTACTCCTTGTAGTTGATCCAGCTAATCGTCAATCCTAGGTAATGGATACTTGTTCTTAATTGTCACTTTGTTCAGCTCTCTGTAGTCTATGCACATCCACATAGATCCATCTTTCTTCTTCACGAATAGCACAAGTGCTCCCTACGGCAAATAACTGAGGCTGATAAAATCCATCTTTAATAGTTCCTCCAACTTCACCTTGAACTCCTTCAATTCAGTAGGGGCCATATGATATGGTGCCTTGGGAGTCGAAGCCGTCATAGGTTCCAACTCTATCTCGAATTTCGCTTCTCTATCCAGTGGTAAACCAGGTGACTTGTCAGCGAAAACTTCGGGAAAGTTGAGTCTCCTTCCTCCCAACTTCAGGTATCCCACAGATTTCTTCACTCTCGACTATCTTCTCCACAATCATCAATAGAAAAGTTGAGGCTCCTTCCTCGATGCACTTCCTAGCTTGCAAAGTCGAAATCACTTGAGGGGTGGCCTTAACTGACACTCTTGTGTAACTCATCTTGTCTTCACTTGGGGGTTCAAACACAACTTCTCACTTTCAACAGTCTATCTTAGCATAGTGTTTGAATAGCTAGTCCATCCCCAAGATTAGGTCAAACTTCAACTGATTGAATACTAGCAAGTCAACCTTCAGCGTCATTCCTTCCAACTCTATGGGACAATCCTTAACTAAACGAGTACAAGCTATTGTACACCCGCGAGGAATTATCACTACAACCCGTCGAGGTAATAGCTTAGTTTGCAAACTAAAAATCCGTGCAAACGCTGCGAACACAAAGGATTGGGACGCACCTTAATCGAATAGTGCACAAGTAGTGAACCTTATTAGGTTGACGTTTCCTAATAAAAATATAATGTGATACTTATTATTAATACTAATCCTAACATCCATGCTATCAACCAAAGCACAAAAAATTAAGAAAATACCAGTGATGACGCCAACTTCCTTAGTCTTTGACGCGTCAGCATCGATATCATCTAGGGTTACAGTATACACGTGCACTGGGATGTGGAGCCTTGGCCTATTATCACTAGCTCCACTACTTTGTGTGGTATTGGGACAGTCTCTAATCAAGTGTCCAGGCTTCCCACATCTGAAACAAACTCCATATCTGTAATGGCAATCACCAGGTTGATGCTTTCTAAACTTTTGCCCCTGCATTCTTTCTGTACAAACCTTCCTAGTGCCATAAACTTAGTAGCGTACTACTCCACGGTCAAACTGCCTTGAGTTAAAGATGAAAACTCATGCGCCTTCTGTTGTTTGAAAGAATCCAAGAATAATCTATTGTCAAACTCTTCCTTGAATCTCTCTCATGTCAATGTAGCGAGATTTCCTAGTTCCCTAACTAGAAGCTACATTCAGGTATCCCACCATATTTCTGCTTCTCTTGCTACACCTTCTAGTGTATAGTATCTTCTAGTCTTCAGTGCATGCACAAATCTCATATGTCCTTTCGAGATCAATAATCTACTTTTCGACTCTCAGCAGTCCTTCATTTCCAGAGAAATTCGAGTAACGATGGATCAGGAACTTCTCATAAGGACAACCCCTAACTTCAGGTCTGGGTGTGTGCACTTGCTGCTATTGCTGATATCTAAGCATGTCAGTCAGCAGACGTACAACTTCAGCTAATCCTCCATCCATCGGGGGATTTTGATTCTCTTCTCCATTAGGGTTTCGAGTATTCCTACCATGAGTCATGTGCCACTTCCTAAAACACACGAGCACACGTATCAAAACCACATACTATCACTTATACTTCAGAAATTCAAGCCTAACAAAGACTACAATTTCAAGCCTAATATTTGGTGAATTTCCTAAGGACATGTGAATTTAAATCCAAAGACGTATTGCTCTGATACCACCCTGTGAAGCCCCCAATTCCGCTTGGGATCGGAAGGACATCTGAAGCATCGAGACATGCAACACGAGATTACCTGCCTCCATTCATGACAATTAAAGATGAAATGCACCTAGCATACATCTAGCAATATGCAATATTCGCAACGGATAAATGTTTTTCTTTGAGCAATACTATGCACCAAACTAAAATATCCCAAATACTTAAATAAAATCCATACATATTGGATTACTAAACATCCATGATTACAGTATGAGTCTCAAAAGGACTGTAATCTCAAAAGTGTGGGACACAGAGCTCCAAAATTACATCACCAAAACATAATAATTGGGCTAGCTCGTAGAGCAACTCGTGCAACTCGATTAACAATGCCATCATACTATCTATAATTCTAACTATGGAGTTCACAAGCTCCACGTCGTGTTGGCCTCGCCTAATCAACCTCCTCTAGTCGGCCAGGCTTTGTACCCTCTCCGAGTCCTAACACATTGTATACCATTCAGAAGAAATGGTAGTTAGGATTACAACGGTGAGATTTGAGTACAAATCTCAATAAGTTAACAGAGAACTTCCACACAGGTTAATGAGGCATGCATGGTAGTAAAGGCATGAATGCATAATCAAAGTCATAGGCAGACATAAAATAACTTGACGTATAACATGGCATAATCTGACATGACTTGAACTAAAACATGAACTGAACTTGAAACTTGACATGATGTGAACTTGAACCATGACTGAACGTGAACTTCAAACATGATTGAACGTGGACTTGAAACATGATTGAACGTGAACTATATGAACTTGAACTGAGCATGACTAAACGTGAAATACATGAACTTGAACATAGCATGAACATGAACGTGACGATACATGAACTTGAAATCTTGTTCAATAAGCATGATAAATCAACGTTAACATATGGGTATGACACGGTTTCCCACTGATCATGTGTCACAATCGATTACCGCATCACAACACAAGTATCTGCACCACTTGTGAGTGCATTAACATATGTGTCAGGTCACAGGTATCTACACCTGCTGTGGCAAAAGTAATGCACATATCTCATGTCATGTATCTACACTAGCACGAGAACATATAACATGAAATTGAAATGTAGGTAGGACCATCGGCATTAGTGCCTAACTTCGCTCCGATGACCTATTAATCTTACCCCATTCGAAGTCTGGTTATCTTTACCTTGTCAACCTAGGGAGTTTCACACTAGATTAGACACTCCAGCTTGAACAAAGAAGTTCTACTAAGATATTACCACATCCTAATACTTAAGGTCGTGATAAATGAAAACATACTTGACTTGACTTGAAAGGTTGTTCCCTAGGTACACAAACTAAAGCCCTAACATGACATGACATGAACATGAGATAAAAGATTTTATGAAATATGAGACAGATAGCATTTTGTAGCATGGCAAAACATGTAACAAATAATATTTCGTAACATGGCATAACATCTAACAAACAACATTTCATACCATGGCATAATATGTAACAAATAATATTTATAACATAACATAACATGTAACAGATAAAATTTTGTGACATGACGTATGTGTAACAAATAGCATTACGTGACATGATATACCTGTCATAGATAACATTACTTGACAGAATAAATCATGTAACAGATAAGTATTTTGTGACACAGTATATTACGTAACAGACATCATGAGATGACATGCCATAACTTGCAGATATATTTTTATGCGAACAAATTTTTGGCGTTGTTGTCGGGAAATAGTTATTTGTTATTGATATTGATACTAGCTAGATTTTTACTACTTTGAATTTTATTTTAGTTTAAAAATAAAAATAAAATATTTGGTTTAAATTAGATCTCAATTTGTTTTTTTGTTTTCAGGAATCAGAAGTGCATATGCCGATCTAAATCATTAGAGCATACACTTTTCGATCCCGAGATTGAAAGAACCTTACGTCGGATCAATTAAAAGAAGAAGAAAGAGGTTGCCGCATCTAAATTTAATATGACCGACCAGGAGTACAAGGCATTCAGAGATTATGCTATTACCACATTGGCAGCGTAGATGGCAAATCTATCACAACAAATAGGTAAGATGAACGTTAATGCTATTCAAACTAATGTTGTTTGTGATCATTGCGCAGGAAATCAATCAAGTGTAGATTGCCAAGTGGGGAATCCTTTTGCCCAATCAAGTTATGAACAAGCCCATTACGTGTCCAATTTCCAACATCAAAATAATCCTTATTCAAACACGTTCAATCCCGGATGGAGAAATCACCCTAAATTTTCATGGAGCAATAACCAAGTGCCAGTTAGACCACCTCAACAGTTTTCACAACAAGAGAAGAAACTGACACTTGAGGATATGTTTATACACTACATGCAAAAGAATGATATGGTGAACCAAAACACCTCGGCTTCAATCTACAATCTTGAGATGCAAATCGATCAGCTCTCAAACATGCTTACCGAGAGGATAGCAGGGACTTAACCCGAGCAAAAATGTGACCAATCTGAAGGAACAAGTCAAAGTCATAACATTAAGAAGTGGGCGGACATATGACCAGCCACAGACAGTAAATACCAAGAGAGATGTAGAAGTTGCCGAAAATATGGAGTCTAAGAATGAGGAAACCAAGTATGAGGTAAAAGAAGTAGAGCGGGATGTGACCGACCAACAAGCTGAAATGACTAAGGAGAATAAAGGGGCTACAAAACCCAAAAAATCTAGGGATTTTATTTTTGAAACTTATTCTCCTTCAATTTATGATCCATCAATTCCTTTTCTGCAAAGATTAAGAAAAAATAAGATTGATAATCAGTTCTCTAAATTTGATATATTATCAAACAAGCGAAAGTTTACGGAGCATGAGACTGTAATTCTGATCGAGAAAAGCAGTACAATTTTACAAATGAAGCTGGCACCTAAGTTAAGAGATCCGGGGAGTTTCATGATCCCTTGCACTATAGGAAATTCATATTTTGATAAAGCTTTATGTGACTTAGAGGCAAGTATTAATCTAATGCCTCTCTCTATTATCAGGGAACTAGGTCTTGGAGAAGCAAACCTACCACCATCTCTCTACAGTTGGGGGACAGATCTATTAACTACCCGATAGGATTCATTGAGGATGTACTGGTGAAAGTTGATAAGTTTAACTTCCCGGCCGACTTCATTGTACTTGATATGGAGGACGGCGAGGAGCAGGTCACTTTTGACGTATTTAAATTTATGGAATTCCCTTACAAGGTACATTCTTGTTTTCAAATAAGCGACCGAGATGTGGTCATGGTCGACGAGACTTATGAAGCTGAATTTCAAAAGCTACCACATAAGGAACCACCCAAGCTTGAACCCAAACCACTTCCATCAAATTTAAGAAACGAAGAGGCCGGGGAGATCTCCAAGGGGTACACGGCTACACTTTCAAGGAAAATATTCAATTGGAAGACCAGACAAAAACAAAAACAAAAACAAAATCAGGGGAGCATCTCTTACCTTCTCTCATTATTTGCTTTAGTTTTTCTTCCTTTTTCTCATTGAGGACAATGTGATATTTAAGTTTGGGGGTAAAGGATATTATTTTATTTATTTAAAATATATATATAATGATGATGATAAAAACAATATAGTTTAATGAATAAAAATCCTATGATAAGAATATGATTGAAATTAATTATAATTTTTAGGAAAGATTCTCATTGCTTAAGTCTAGTTGTTAGTTCTTTACTTAATCTTACTTAATTTGATATTTTCTATGTTCAATGAATGTTTCTTATGATCATTAATCGTTTTGAGTACCTAGATAAATTTTATGTGAATTTGTGTGGTCTCAACTTACTCTAGAACTTGTTTCATTACACTTGAGACAAAATTCTAAACAAAATATTACTGGAGAAATGATTAAGGCATTCTTTGGACCGATTGAGCCTTACAAACTTAAATGTTTATTATCTTTATCTCTAGTCGCCCCTTTGAGCTTTATTGAAATATATTTTAGCCTTATATTTTTCTTTCTTGTAAACCTCATATTCCTTACCCTATTTGAGCTTAAACACTGATTTCTTTACCTTTCAAGAGAACTAAGTTTACACAAAATCACAGATTCACAAGAGCATGAAAGGCAAATAAGGTAAAAGATCTACAAGTAAAGTTAATTATAAAAATATTATCAAAGTCATAAGTTTGGGGGTGTGAAAAGTCAACTCATCTACTGTGTGGCCAACAACGAGAAAAGGCCGACGAGAGTCATACACAAAGGCAATCGAAAAGGTATGTAATATTCCCATAATTTAAAAAAACAGAGAGAGAGAGAAAAAAGAAAAAATGTCTGACCTGCCAAACAGAGGGGTAAAAAGAGAGATACTTGAAAGAACAATAAAGAGAGGTATGTTAAGAGATCTACAAAAATTAAGAAGAGATGTTTGTGTTAGAAGTGAGAAGGCTCTATTTATTCTATTGGTGCTCAAACTTAAGTGCTCTTACTTTGTTTGAATACTACCTTTTCTTTGTAGCCCTCACCCTAGCCTTACATTACAAGCTTAATAAAGACCTATTGATCCCTGGTGATAGCTTATGTTCTACATTGGTGGAGAGTGATTTGAAAAGCAAGCCTATGGAGTGTTTAGAGATCCATTATTTATTTACTTGTTTGTATAAAACTATCCGGGGAGCTAATGATAAAGTGAGAATAATGGGTATGCATGAATGTGGGGATGGATAATGCAGTGGAATTGAGTTTTGAATTAACTTTTGGACTTGATTGATCTTGAATGATTCCTTTGAATTATAGACTTTGGGCAATCTTTGAGGCGATAAATCTTATGAATCAAACCAATGCTTATTTTAATTGTCTTTCCTTTCTTCTTTGCTCGAGGGCGAGCAGAGCTTAAGTTTGGGAGTATTTGATAAGTGTTATTTTTATGCGATTTTTATCACTCTTTTATTTATGAAATGTGTCATTTTCCCTTCAATACTATTGATTTTATTTTATTTTTATATATTTTTCTTTATTTTCTTGGAATTGAATGAATGAGAAGATTTAGTGCAAAAGGAGAGCATTTTGGTACAAAAGAAAAGACTACGAATCCAGACTGATGAGAGGCAACGAGATCTGAAGAGGGCCGATGAGATTTAGGCGAGGAGCCTTGTCCAATGGGCAGCAAAGAGATTTCTCTCACCAAAAGGCTAGAAGACTTACCTCTTGGTAGGCGAGGAGACTCGCGATCAGAAGGCGTGAAGACTTGGCGACAAAGCTCTAGGCGGTTAGATTGGGCGACTAGTCTAAACGACCAACTTAAAAGACCAAATTAAACGACATCTTGAAGTCCATCATGAGACAAAATGAGAGCAATTTCTCCACTCAGTAGGTTGGCAACAGGGTTCTATCATCCCAATCGGGAGTCTTTCCACTCGGAAGGAGAGGAAACCAGTTATATTCAGCGCACACGGCATTTATCTGGTATTGTTTTCGGATTTGAATTTTGACATCTATTTAATCCCATCTTTTGGGATGAATAGAGTTAGGGTTTTTAGGATTCTGAGTTTTTTGGAGAGTCCGAGTTTAGGTTTTGATAGTTCATAGTTTATTATTTGAGTTTCTTTCAAGGAGGCAAATTTGGAGGAGCAGAGGCGAGAGCCGCGTTCTTTATCAACTAACTCCAACGAAGAACACCAGTTTTATTGTTCTTCTTTTTAATTTTATTATGAACTAATTTTATTTTCTATAGCTTTGATGTAGCATAGCAGTGAACACACAATTTATATTCTAAATTATTTTATTTTTAATATTTTTATGATTGAGTGTTTATTCCTTATTCTTAATGCCTGTGATTTTCTAGCTAACTATTGTTCGATCTATTGAATCACAGTGAGACCGAGAGGTGATTTGTGATTATATCTCTAAGATTAAGTATCATTAGTTGAGCAAAAGTAGATATACTTTACCGCGATTAGTGTGATTTTCAAGAAAAATTTAAAGAACTTAATGAGTCTCCAATTAGTTAAATTCACATAGAGATATGGAGTTATTAGTTGGAGATATTTTTAGTATTGTTCGAGAGAAAATATTGAATAGTTAAGGAATTTTTATCATCAACTTGGGATAATTGGAATTCTATGACAATGAAGAATAAATTGTGTGAGATTTGCTAGGTGAAATCAAACGCTCTAGATCTATTCTTATTATTTTTAAAAATCTTAGTTTTAATACTTTTGTCTTCAGTTTAATTTAGATAATCCATTTTTCAAATTTTGGTTTTCCAAATATTAATTAATTTAGTCAATTACAATACTCAATAGCATAATTATTCCCTGTGAGTTAGATATTTGTTTTCTTTAAAACACTTTATTACTTGTTACGATTTTATGCACTTGCAGATATATTTTTATGTGAACAATGTCTATAACACACCCTTAAGAATTATCATGCTTTGAATCAACATATAAAAGTCACCAAAAATCACAAAATCTCACTTGAAGTACTCGGCTCCAACACTTCAACAAAAACAGAATTTTGTTCTCAACTTTGATTTGATCAAACACATCCGAAACATACCTTAATAAAAACTTCAAACCAACAACATCATATGGCTTAAAAATATATCCTAAATTATATCCAAGCATAAAACTTAAAATCATAGCTAAAAATAAACCAAAACATAGATCTAGCCAAAATATCAAACTTTTGACCCAACCGAGTATTTTTTTACATAAAAATCATATCTTTACAAATCAACTCCTAAACTATTCAAACCAACATCTGAACATATAGATCAATGGCTCAGAATCATCAAATAAAAATATCCAAGTCATTGGTGTTAGATTAAACCACAAAAGATCCAAACTTTCCTAAAACATAAACTGTTTTTCTCCTTCCAGTTTCTAAATTTCTAGATCTGAGAAAATCTTTTATCGAAAATTTCAAGCAATGAACCCTTAACAAACATTCATATAAACATATTAGAAATACTCCATAAAAATTCATGACCAAGATTTTTCCATTAGCTTGGTCAAAAACTCCAAAATATAACATACTATATAGTTTATCGTCCAGGCAGACCATTCTACGATTAAAACAACTTTTGACTAATAAAATGACCATGAAATCAAACACAAATGGTACTAAAAGAAACTAGACTCAAATAAGAACAACTTGAATTAGGAAGATTCATGAGATAAAACTTACAAGGGCTTCAAAAATCATAAGCAAGAAAGCTCAAAAACTGCCTAAGAGAAAACTCTATGTGTTCTCACCAAGAATGTGAGTGAAAGGGATGGAATGAGAAAGAGAAGGTGGTTGTGGTGAGGTGGTCTTTGCTTTTCCATCAACGACTATTTGAGGGCTTTCTTGAGTAGTGGGTTGTCAGCCTTGGGTGGGTGGAAACTTTGTCAAGAAGCTTTGCCAAGATGGCCAAAATTCATGAGCCTAATGGGCCTTAACCGTATGGGCTTCATTTTGGGGTTTAAAGAGTTTTTGGTTAGGGTTTGAAATGCTATCAAGCCCAAATCCAATTTTTCTTGGCACAATCAAATTTTCAAGGTTTAAAGGGTTGAATAATGATGTCGTAACATCAATTTGAGAGATTAATAGAATGTGAAAGTGATTTAATCAAGTGATTAAACACAATGCTAAAAATCGGATCCATTAAGGTTTTTAAATCAAATTTTGGGTTTGGGATAACCGTTTAGGGTTTCGATTTCCTCCATGCCTTTTGGAGTTTCAATAGGATTCCAAGTATTTGGGATTTCACTAAGGTTGAAACCCTATTTGGTTTGGTACAAAGTGGATGATTGGATGGAATAGGGTTTTATTTAGGTGTCATGATCTCACACCTTGATTTCCTTCACATTTCCATCCCACGGCTCCTCTTAATGCCATGTGTCCAATACTTTCACCAAGTGTGGCTAAGATCCTGCCAAGTTTCTAAACAAGACTTCTCTAATCTAATTTAGACATCCCACATTGCAATTTTGAAAACACTGCACTTGGTGTTACTATCGAGGTTACTATTCACTCCGAGAAAAGTGAAAATAAACTTTAAACTGTAAAATCTTAAATATACATACTAACCTAATAGTGCAAATTGTTTATCGAAATTCAACTCTAAAGTGCCTCGAAATAATCAAAATGCATTTTCGAATAAGAATTTCGTCCGAAAACTAAAAATAGATTTATTGCACCATAAAATCCTAAATAATCAATTAAGTCCAATGGCTCAGACCATAACTCATTCTGACACTTCTAGGTATCTCAAATAAATAAAATCGTACTTCTGACACTATAATGAGTAGTAACACTAACTATGCTGACAAACTAAAACTTACTCGATTGGTCATTCATGAAAACTCAAGTTTTCACGAGGTTCCTAAAGCCTATAGAAATTTCACCATTGATTTTCTAGCAGTTTGTTATAGTAAGTAGAAAACTAATTATGCTGATAGACTAGAACCTAAGTTGTCGCTCTATTTGTGAAATCTTTATGGGATTTCACGACGCTCCTAAGGTCTACATAAATTCATCTATTGAATTTCTGGTAGGCTGTTACATCCTCCTCTCCTAAAAAAGAGATTTTGTTCTTGAAATCTTCGTGTGCACATAATATAACTACTATCTCACAAAAGGAGAAAATGATGCTCCCATGGCTAATACCCAAACTGAATAAGTTCTAGGCTAACCTTCTAAGACATTGAACCATTGCCTAAGTGAAGTCACTACTTTCCTTGCTGCTCAAAGAGTTATTCATGATAGATATTTCCACGATAGAGATCCTATCATTCCTTAACTTTCTCTCTATCTCAATTCAACAAGTAGCATTGGGATCCTTCCACAAGGTAGTCTGGGTCATACCGATATACTCTCTAAATCTAAAACTTCAGGTGGCTGATATCTAAACTTCTTCCTTAGAGAAATATATGCGATACACTTCAGGTGTCTTATAATTTAATTAGAAAAAATTTAATCCATACACAAATGGATCTACTTTTTCTATTTACTCAAGGAATCCTATTTTTCTCGACTAGTTTACCCCAAAAAAATCGCTCCTCTTCATAGGTAGTACCTTGCTAGGCTTTCAGTCACTAATTTTAAACTAACGACTTTCTCCCTTGTGGTTGGCTTAGCTCTTCTATCTATCATGAGCAGCCTCTTATTCTGACTCTAATCAAAAGGATTTTTCCTACTGTTTAATACATAAATCCTCAGGACAATGATTTTACTCTCCCCATAATTGTCTTCAATAAAACTGCAACATACATTTCCACTAATACTACTATCATAAGTGAATCCTACTAAGGCCAATGTTTCTCCTAATTACTTTATTCTTCCGGACACAAACTCAATTGCATCCTCTAAGTTTGGATAGTTCGTTCCATCTATATAAAGGGTATTCTAATACAACTCCAATACATAAAATACTATCTAATCGACCTTCGATATCCTTCCTCATACTACTAAAGGGTATTCTATATCTACACCGATATAAACAATAATAATCCTAATGAGAATTGTTACTTTTACCTCATGGGTAACTATTCAGCTTGCAAACTAACGCTTGTGCGATGCCGCAGTCACTAAAAATAGTGACGTGATTGAAACAAACAGCACACAAGCTACAAACCTTGAGGGTTTGGCAGTGCCTAATGTTAATCATAAAATGTAACAATACTAATCATAGTCAAATTAATCTTAGCTAAGGTTAACAATACATAGGTCTTATAAAATACCAGCAATGACGCTAGCTCCTTCAATTCCTATGGCATCAACATCTACATCTCCTAGAGTGATAGCGTACACTCTAATGGGTACTTGGTGCATCAGCTTTGGTTTGTAGTCACCATTGGGAGAAAATCCCCTCCTTTCCTTCCTCAAAGTAATAATGGGGCAGTCTTTGATCATATGACCCTCTCGGCCACACCTGAAATAGGTCCCCAAAGCGATTCTACACTTGCCTCCACGATATTTACCGCACTCTCCACAAAATGGAGATGTGATTGGTACTTGTCCCCTGATCACGATGTCTTTTCCCTTGTCAAATTTGGAAAACACTCTCTTCCTTTCCAAACTTTCCTCAGCGACATATGAAGAAGCTCTCTTCCTCTCATAGTTAGTCCGAGCAGTCACTTCCCTCTGTTCAGCCTTTGCTATTGCTGCTATGTTGACAATCTCTTGATAGTTGTCAATTCAAAAGAAGGCCATTTGACTGCGGATCCTTGGCTACAAGCCCCCTTGAAATTTCTATGCTAGCATCTTTTCAGTGGAAATTATGTGAGATGTGAACCTCCCCAACTGCATAAAGTGAGCAACATACTACTCGACCGTCATGCTCCCTTGGACTAGTGATGTGAACTCTTATGCCTTCTGTTGCTTAACCGATTCTGGGAACAATTGGTTACTGAATTCCTCCTTGAAAGTTTCCCATGTCAAGGCAACTAGAATTCCTAGTTTGCTTGCCAATAGTTGTCGTCTGGTATCCCACCAAATATCGGCATCACTTTGTAATAGGTATCTGGCATACGACACCTTCTAGTCTTTCGTACACCTACAGATCTCAAGAGTTCGCTCTGGATAGATTATCCATTTGTCTACCTTCATAGGCCCTTCATTTTCCATGAAGCTTGGGTAGTGGTGCACCAAAAACTTCCCGTAGGTATAACCCCTAACTTTAGGTTTGTGTACGGGTATTGATGTTGTTGTTGTGTCTAAGCAGCTTCGTCTAGAAATGAAGAGCTTCTGTTGTCCCTTGTCCTCCGTCCATTGGAGGATTGTGTTCCTCCTGGTTGTTGCCTCCAACGGGGTTTCTCGGTACTCTTCTATGAACCATGTGTTACTTCCTAAAACTCATGCTTACGTGTATTAGGTTGAGAATCCAGTGCCGAGCTCCCAAAATCCAAGCTCATAAAACAACGCTAGTATTCCTACCTTAGCTTGATCAAATCCTATACCAATGAATAAATAAGCCATTCCTTTTGGCTAGTTGTATTCACAGATCCTATAGAATAATTTCCTAAAGTTTACACAATCTACAACCTCAATTCAGATCATATTCATCTTCCAAACTTGCACTCAATTTATAACCTAATAGAAGCAAGATCATTATTAAAAGTTTGTACTTCATCACCTTCAAATCTAGTAAACTTCATCACCCAAATGTCTCCCAATCTATATGATAGATTCAATCAAAGCTCCCCTCCTAATAGTTGTAAACCTAAAATCTTCGCGTATGATTAAACTCATATACTAAGCCTATAGAATTTAAAACTTCATATCCTAATAAGAATCTTTCCTTAGAGTCTCCAATTCTAAAACCTTAACTCTTCTGAGAGATCCGAAACGGTTACCTTCCTCCATTCGAGACTTTCAATTTTGTTCCATGATCTGGACAACTGGGCCATGTTACCTCTGTTTTGTGGCCGATGTTGTCATACTTACCTACTCCAACACATCCATTCCTCCAAGACTAAATATCTCAAATTCAAGCCTAAATAGAACTCTAAAATTCTAATCCTATTTTTTGGTACAACTCCAAAAGACATGTCAATTTAACCCAGAGATGTATTGCTCTCATACCATCCTATGATGCCTTTAAACTTTGCTTGGGATTTGATGGAGCGTGAAGTATCGGGACATGCAACACAAGTTTACATACTCCCGTTTATGATAGTTAAAGATGCATTACACCTAGCATGCATCTAACAGTATGCAATATTAGCAACGGATAATTTTTTTATTTTAGCAATACTATGTACCATAAGTAATATATTCTAAAACAAAAACATCCTTCATCAAATTCACATGGTAACTGATATCCAAGAATTTACAATATTCGTTTAACAAGTCTGTAATAATACAATCTGGAAGTAAACTTTATTGTACTAAATCTTTGAGCCACTCATGCAGATCAACTATGATATCCAAACAGACGTCCAAAATATGGGGAACAGACTCCATCAACTCCTTGTCTATGCTCCACATTCTATTCAACCTCGTCCAATCTCCCATGGGTGGGTTCTCCAGATCCTGATACATCGTCTACCATTCCAGGGGAAATGGTAGTTGGGACTACCAAATGAGAGTCGTGCTAATCCCACCGAGGGTGTAGCACAAGGATGGGTCTCAATAAGGCTAAATGCCTTCTTTTTTTTCATACATTTCTTTAATATCCTTAAATATTTTTTAAAACAAAATCACAACATCATTAAAAAAATACTTACTTAATCACTTAGTAAAAAAAGAAAAGGTCTAAGTAGAAATGCTCGGGACCCAAAATCGGGACCCCAAGCATTTCTCATTGCAAGTGAACTATCAAATTACTAACAGTATACATATACATGCATGATAGTAAAATGGCATAAATGCATCGTGATATGAACATGAATTTTCGTGACATGACTTGGAAAATAACATGACATGTGCTTGATTGAAAATACGTGACTAGATATGGGCATGACATGACTTGACCGAACTTAACATAAACTAAAACTGACATGAACGTGACATGAACTGGCTTGAAAAGTAACTTGACTCATACTGAAATAACATGAACATATATTCTTATCTCGTGAGGTTACCACAATATCCTTGTATCATTGAATTTCCATGATGTTCTTGTCTCATGGAGTTGCCACGATGTTCTTGTCTCATGGGTTGCCATGATAGTGTAGCCTTGTCTCATGGGATTACCATGATTTATTAATACTAACTTGAAAAATAACTTGATTGTACGTGGAAGTAACATGACTAGACTTGGAAAACTTTTCATGATGGAGTCGTGGGACTCGTGACATGTAACAAATAAACATGTACAGAAAAAAGATATGGCATTCCCAGCATGTAATAGGCAAACATGTAACAGATAACATGACATTCATGGTATGTGACAAATGAACTTGTAACAGATAATATGGCATATCATGGCATATGGTAATGAATTTGTAATAGATGACATGGCATATCGTGGCATGTAACAGTTAAGTATGTACTTGAAATAATTGATATGGCATGGCATATTAAAATATTTACGATGATCATAAGTGACAAGAATATGAAATTTATGGCTTACCACCATAGATACATAAATATCTCAAAATTAAGTTAGAGTCTAACTTACAGTCATGGCAAAATTTCCATTGTACCCCTCTACTTGTGAAAAATGATCATTTTGCCCTAAATTAAAGGTTTTGCATACTAACTCCAAATGCTACGAAAATTTACATTCCTCATGTATATTCTGTCCTAAATCTAAATACGAAAGTAGAAAAAATTAAAACAAAATACAACTATAGAAACTATGCATTGGCCGACTCACAAAGGCTAGAGAATCTTGATTTTTGTTGCAATTCTTTCAAATCTCAAACCATATACTTAAACCGATTTATGAAACACTAAACACTCATATCCTATAATCTAAGATCATGCTATGATATAAAAATTAATCATTTCAAAAAAAATCTAAACTCCTCATTTCAATAAAATGCCCAAAACATTAAGTTTTGGTCAAATAGAACACACATTTGTTGTTCTTGATCTAACATTTTTAGGGTAATATCCCTAAATTAGGGGCAAAATTTCAATACTCGCCATCACTGTAAGTTAGCCTCTAACTTACTTTCTGGTATATTTTTATATGTACAATGGTAAGCCATAATTGTCACATTATTGTCTCTTATGATATCTATAAATATTCTAATATGTCATGCCATGATTATTTCAAGTACATGCTTGTCTGTTACATGTCATGTTATGCCATGTCATCTGTCATATGTTCAAGTCATGTCAAGTCCCATGCATAGAGTATAGAGTATGTCACGAAAATGATTTTTAAGTCAGTGGAGTCTTTTATGTTTATCACGAAGCCAAGTGCTGGGATGGGGTATTATCCTAGTGGAACTCCATTGACCACGTTGGAGTATTTAAACTAGTGTGAAATTTCCTGGGTTGACAAAATATCGTCAATAGGTTTCAAATCGGACCTAAGTAACTGGTTGTCAGAACGAAGTCAAGCACCCAACTTTGGGAATGCCAACCTCATGTTTATCAGTTTTAATCGGTTCAATTATAATGACGTACTGCTAGCGCGGATGCCTGTGATGTGATGTGATACCGAAAAGAAATACATGACTCAATGGGACCTGTGTTGCATCCACATATTCATGTTTAATTAATCATGCTTATGTTGAACAAGATTCCAAGTTCATGTTTGGTTCATGTCAAGTTCAGTTCATGTCAATTTTCAATACATGTCAAGTTTCAACTTATGTCAGCACATGTCATGCTATTTGCTAAGTCATGTCACGCACATTCATGTTCATGCTACTCACATTCATGATCCCGTCACATCGCATTCATGTCATTTTACTATCATGCATGCATCTATATACTGCTAGTTAAGTTGGTAGTTAACTTGCTGAGACTTGTAATCAAATCTCACTTGAGACTCTTGTTGAGACTTGTAATCAAATCTCACTTGATAGTCTCAACTACCATTCTCCCAAAATAGTTGACTATGTGTCGGGACCTAGAGAGCCAACTAAGGACAGACTAGATGAGTTCGATTAGGCCCCGTCACAATGACGAGGAGATTGTTACTTCAGTCCTCCAACTTTTAGATAGGATTATGGTTATCTTAGCTTAGTTGCGCAAGCGGCTCAATGAGTTAGCTTAGTAGTTATGTTTTTTAGTATTGTGCTTATAACACTGTGTACCTTAAGGATCGGGGAGGTACTTCCTGACACTTAAAATCATATCTCAAATTTATAGACAAACTCCAAAGTCTCTATAAAACATAAATCTCATTGGTTCAGAACTACTCCAATGTAATTATTCTAAGACTCTACAATGTCTTAAAACAAACGTCAATCTTCTGAAATACCAAGTCAACAGAACAAAACAAAACTACTAAGTGTTGAAGCCAAAAGTTTGGTTATGGATTTGTGATTTTTGGTGATTTTTACTTGATGATCCAAAAGATGATATTTTTTTATGAGTATCTTAGGAATATATTGGAAGTTATTCTTGAACTTTAGAATCCTTGGAAATGCTTTAAAAGGAGATCAAACCTTGTGAATCAAAGGTTATGTTTTTAGTTAAAGTTTGGAACTTTTTGTTAAAAATGTTTGTGTTTATGAAGTGG
The DNA here is from genome assembly GCF_001411555.2 of Juglans regia. Classification (NCBI taxonomy): domain Eukaryota; kingdom Viridiplantae; phylum Streptophyta; class Magnoliopsida; order Fagales; family Juglandaceae; genus Juglans; species Juglans regia. The sequence goes on along the minus strand of NC_049914.1, from coordinate 19,437,012 downwards.
ATTTTTGTTGGTTGTTTTAGTATGCTTTTTATGCATAGGATGTGATGATCTATGTTGCAATATTTTGGTTTAAGCATAAGTTAAGAAATTGATAGAAATTGTAACAAAAATAAAGAAAAATGGCCTATGAGTGTTTCGGCCTGTGTATTTGTCATGGTTGTGATTTGTTTTAAATTTTTATAATTAGATATTTAAATTTAGGACAAAATTACATGATGAGTGTAGATGAGTGTAGATTTTGGTAAATTTTGGAGTTATAATACAAAATTCTTAAGTTAAGTGTAAAATAATCATTTTCCTACATATAAAGAGTAAAATTATCATTTTACTCTAAGATAATATTTTCATGCTTCTAAAATAGGATTAGGAGATGCAGAAGATGCTCGACTAGAGACGGTTAACTAGACAGCAACAGCATGATGCGGAGCTCATCACTTTGATGCTCCGTTTCATTGATAGTATTATGGTGTCCTTGTCCAAGTTGCGCGAGCTACTCGATGGATTAACCTAGCTAGTAGTTACCTTAGTCTTGGATGTACTTAGGGAGCTCTGTCTCCAATACTATTTATGTTACAAACCTGTTGGACAAATACTATTAGTTACATGCTAGGTGCATTGCATCTTTAATTGTCATGAACGGGAGCAAATAGCCTTGTGGTCCCGACGCTTCAAATGTCTGTCCGATCTTAATCGAAATCTAGGAGCGTTATAGAATTTCCTAATGCCATTTGTGTAGCAAAGTTGTAACCATTAGTCCACAGTACTAGCAAAGGACCAAGAAATTAGTCGACCTCGTTCATCTATAATAGTTATAATGGGAATCTTGAAACTTGTTTGGACATGAATAACGTCTTTTTGTTTTCTAGGCGCACACATACACAAACCGATACACCCATTCCAAAGTGAATTAGTTCTTGGTACAAGTTTTGTCATATTTATCATCTCATAAATTTAAGTCACAGATATATGAAATCAGAACCTTTCTTCTTCTTTTTCTTCTTTTTTTGTATATCTAGTCCCTTTGTAAGTCTCTTTTATTTTAGAAATACTATCCTTATCGTTTTTATGTCTTGAGATGGGAAAATTCACTATAATTTATTCCTGTCTACAGATCAGTTGGCATTTTTTACAAACTTTATAAACATGGCCCTTATTTTCATGTCATTCCTTAAGTTAATTCGAATTTACTTGTTGGATGGAAAATAAGTTTGTAGAACTCTCGAATTGTGTCTCTTTGAAAGCAATATTGAAGTCTAAAAAATAAATTAACTAATCTTTGAATCCTTGTTCCAAAAGTCTATAAAGTATATGCCCTTTGTTTGAATCTTAATGCCTTTCTAAATATTTACTCTTTCCTTCAGTAATTACGTATATAATTACACCAATCCTTTTTGAACCACAACCTAGAATCAGATCTTCATTATCTAACCAAGTTTTAAGCATACCATTCGGAAGACTTCGATGAATCCATTTTTTCTTTTATTCTATGTGAAACAAAAACACTTTGAAGTTTAGCTTAATATATATAATAGGAGAGTTATATTAATAACCCATTTTTTCACATATTTTAATGTTCCAAGTCTAAGATGGATATAAAAAAAAGGTTGCCATATGTAACACAAAATTTCTCTACCAATTGATCCTTCTAATCGAACCTCTCTGTCCATTATTATACCAAAAGAAGTAAAAAGAACTACGATTCTCATCTCACCGAAAACCGTAGGAATTTGCTGATAATTTGAACAATGCCATAGAGTCATAGACCAAGGCAATTGGTTCATTTTAAATTTAAAACAGTTTTATATGGACCTTTTATATTCCTATTATGTCTTAGGCTGCGCTTGGATGTTGAGTTGAGTTAAGCCGAGTTGAATTCTTTATGAATAGTAGTAAGTTGAGATGGTGGAGTGAGTTTTGTGGAGTCTACCTAAGATAAGTTTAAATGTGTTTAGATGTTAAGATGAGTTTATATGTATTTATAGAAACTTGAAAAAGGTTGTGAATCCCGCGTGTAAATAAATGTTGAATTAAAAAATGTTATAGATCCCACGTGTAAAGAGATTTTGAGTTGAGATGAGTTTAGTAATTTGAGAGTCGAGTGTTTGGATGTTAGACTCAGCTTAAAATTAAACTCAATTGAGTCTAACAACCAAATGGAACCTTAAGGTTAAAATCAAAAAAATATTTGTTTCTTTCGTGATGATGTTTCCTCATGGTTTCAAAAAACCTTTTCTTAATGGTATTTTAACCAAAGGTTTCGGTGATGTTAATAGATGGTATTAGAACCATTCTTTTTCTATTAATGCAGCATTTTGTATAAAGTTAGTAATTCAACAATACTGTCTTTACACATGATAAAAGGATAAGTATTGTCTTTTCGTTTTCCTTTCTTATATACTTCATTTATGAATTGTTACGATAAATGCGTTAGAAGAATCTGCCAATTAATTGTACCTATTTTATTCATATTCTATTCAAATGCTATTTACTATATTATATTTCCGGAGTTTTCTCTCACTACTACTCTACCACTGGCACTCTACAAGTGGATTAGATGAGTGAATAGATTGAGATACATATGGTTACCAATCATTATTTTTTATAAGTGTTATAGTTACAAAAAAATCATATAGAAGTATATTTACAAACTAACATGATTTCATATAATACGTTAACCCAACACGAATAAGACACGACAAAAGCAGGTTAGGATTTAGTTTTAACGGGTTCGAGTTAAAACAGGTTGACCCGTTAAGACATGATTGTTTAACAGGTTAATAACGGATCAACCCGTTTTGACCCGTTATGACCAGTTAAGAAAGTTAAAGTTACAATTATACCCTTATATCTAAAAATAAAATTGTTGAGATTTTAATTTTGATATTTTTATTGTTTCAATTGTAATTTTGGACTTGTAGTTAGTTTTATATTTTTTTATAGATATTGTGATTTTAACATTTATATAAACTTATGCTAAACTTAAATAGGTCAAACAGGTTAATTTCGGGTCTGTTTAATCCATTTACATAAACGGATCAAAACGAGTTGACACAACACAACCCATCATGTTAATAAGTCATATTAGCGTTTGAGATTTTGACACGATACGGGTCAGATTAAGGTTGACCCATATAGTATAATATACACGTCTTGACATGATACGAGCACGATCTATTAATACGATTTGACACCCCTACATGTCTCCGTTGATGGTTAAACGGATTGATTAGGGTTTCCACTGCCTGATAAAAATAAAAGAGAAATGACATTTGCAATCGTAGAGTACTACATAATCCCTTTGAAAAAACTGAAAAAATACAAAACCCACAAAAATTTAAAAAAAAATTAATAGTGAATCTCACTCTTTATCAAATCGATTGCACGATACTTGCACACTCCATGATTATATGTAACATTACTAAACAAAAACCCAGACGTACTCATTTTGTACTTCTTTTGACAGGTTTGTTCTAAGACTGTTCAACTGGGTCGGGTTTTTTCCCGACCCGGTCCGGAACCCGGGTTGGAAAATACAGACCTATCCGGCCCGGATACGGGTTACAAACCCGGGTATCGGGTTTTAAACCTGGTACCCAAGTTTCACGATTCGTAAAGAAAGCCCCCCCCCCCGACTCTGCCTTTCTCGATCTCTCTTTCTCCTTTCTCTCTCATTACGCATGCTAAAGACACCCTAGACCGTGCCTACTCGCCGCGACCCTATTGCCGCCGCCGCATCTCCATCTCCGCATCTCCATCGCCTTCCTTAAGACCCTGCCTCCATCGTGACCCCGTGAGTCTGTCTCTCTCACTCTCTATCTCTATCTCCCTCTCTCTCTCTCTCTCTCCATTGGATTTCTGGGTTTGGCTTTCCAAGAGAGAAAAGTGTCATTTCTGCATATATATGATCTGGTAGCTCCAAGATAAAAAATTGTTGTTCACAATCGTTAGTCTCGGACTCGGCCTTATCTGGGTTTGGGTTGAAAATTATTTGAGTATCTTTTGTTAGCTAATGGATGATGCTTCCTCTTCTACTCAAGTAGTGCTGATTGATTTATATGTATAAGGTGGGTTTATTATAAACCGTTTATGTGCTCCCATCCCATCTCTTTTGGCCTCGATGTGGATGAATGGGATTGTGTTTGGTGGATGATTTCATCTGCTGTGAATTTATTTTAATAATATTATCATTATTCACGAATAATATCAAATATTATATAGGGTTGTCTTGTGATTGTTGTTATTATAATTACAGAACATTATTTGTTTTTGTAATATAAAACTGATGTTTGGGAATGTGAAGATTCTTTTGTTTTGTTGGGTTTTATGCAATCCTTGTTAATTTTTTGGGTCTGGTTTTCTTATCCAAACTTTTAGTATTTTTTTTGTTTGGGTGGTGGTAGTTTACTCCAAAACAAGATGGGTCTTACCTTTACTGGACATCACTTGTAATAAACTGTATCGTCATAACTGTATCGTCATAAACTGGTAGATTAAAACCTTTGAGCCACTTTCTCTGTAGTTTCCTCTCTCTTTCTCTAGCTCCATCTCTGTAGTAGCTCTACTTACTTTGAGCCACTTCCTTTTCTTTGAAGAGCTCCGAAATATTATTTTCCCTAAAATTCTCAGCAAGAAGGCAGGTCTCTAAACTCCCATTATCGAAAGCAATATGCAAAGGATTTGCTCCACCAATGCCAATATTCATTTTAGCACCTTCCTGCATTGACAACTCTAAAGATGACAATGACCCCGCTGCCACTTTTCTTCTTTGATCAGCAACCCAAATTAGAGGAGTACATGCATGAATAAGAGTAGTCTCACCATCTTCAGCTTGTGTATCACCATCGAGTTTCAATTTCCCCAACAAGTACTTACAAACTTCTATTTTCCCTTTGATCTTCAGAAAACCCAATTTTAAATTTGAGCAAATCCAAGGATTTTCTGTAGCAAATTCAATAGTTGTAATGCAATTCTACGTGTCTTTTAGCTTCCCACAGCAGTCGATTTCATAGTCCAGCTTTCTACCAGGAAAAATAATTACCTTCTGAATACTTGGGAGCTCAAAAATATGGCCATCTTCATTTGGACCCCTAACAATCTTGTATGGGACCATCCTTTTAGAGAATCTCATCCCAATGAAATGGTCAATCAACTTGGAGTTGGAACAACCAGCAGTTGAGCATGCCTCCCCACAATAGCCTTTCCATTTGGTGTCAAGCTTGAACAACAAGATATAGACAAGTCATTAACTTCCAACTCGTCATCATTGTTCCAGTCACAACACACTTTAATCAATGTCGAGAATGTCACTGGATCAATGTGCCCCTTTTCAATTCTTGCTCGATCATACAAACTTCATTTGTATGGCTTAAATTTCAAAGCCATTACCACTTTTATTTGCATGTGACCATTTACTAACATCATGATTTAAAGTTGGGTATTACATATTTTCCCTATTTGTTGATCTTTTGGCTGACATGCAGAACTTGTGAGTTGAGTTTAATATTTTTGCTTCTTTGGAGTTCTTTTCCAGTAGATTTTTGTAGTTTCATTCTGTATTTGACGTTGGAGATGAAGGTAAGCATGACCAAAAATCTAAATCTATTGAGACTAGAGTTCATTATGTTGACTGTTGAGTGTTAATCGTTAGAATAATCCAGATTATATTAGTGTTTGATTATTTATTATATTGTGTTTGGTGTTTTTTATTACTCAATAACAGATGGAAGAAGATTCTGTGAGTTGTAATATTAGTACGACCCAAGGTGTTGGTGGTGACTCCTCGTCTATTCCAGTGGATGTGGAGGAGCATGGGAGTCTTCCAACTCATTCATCCACATATACACAACAGACTACCCATTCCATCCCACCTTTACCCAAGAAATCAAAATAAACACCTAGTAACCAATCGGTGGTTTGGGAACACTTTACTAAAGTGCAACCTATTGACCACGATAACCCAAAAGCTCAGTGCAATTATTGTGCTAAGCTATACAGTTGCCACTACAAGAATGGCACTTCATCTATGTTACATTACCTCCAGAATGCATATGAGACTTTCCCTCTTAGACTTAAAGGAGTTGGAAAAAGTCAATCTAGTGTTAATAGGAATGCGAAGGGAAGAGTGTGTAGCCCACAAGTATAGTGAAGTATGATGCAGAAAAACTTAGGGTGTCAACCGCTAAGTTTTTTATAGGTGTGAATTGCCTTTTAGGTTAGTGGAGCATGAAGGGTTTGTTGAGTTCGTGACTGATTTAGAGTCTCGATTTACTTTGCCATCCCGAATTACTTTAAAAAGTGATTGTATTAAATTGTATAACGAAGAGAATATACAATTAAAGAAATTGTTGGATGATCAAAGAATCTGTCTTACCACCGATACCTGGACGTCGGTGCAAAATATGAACTACATGTGCATTACCGCACATTTTATTGATTGCAATTGGAGATTGCATAAAAAAATACTTAAGTTTTGCCGAATTCCTGACCATAGGGGTGAAACTATTGGGAGGGTGTTAGACTTGGGATTGTATGAATGGGGTGTTGATAAAATTTTGACCATCACAGTTGACAATGCCTCCTTAAATGATGTTGCTGTTGATTACATGAGGAGGAGAATAAAAGACAATGATTGTACTATATTGGGTGGTGAATTTTTTCACATGCGGTGTGCTGCCCATATATTGAATCTTATTGTTATGGATGGCTTGAAGGATATTTATGAATTTGCAACAAAGATTAGGGATGCCGTCAGGTATGTGAAATCTTCACCATCAAGATTTGCGAAGTTCAAGATTTGTGCGGCAAAGGAAAAGATCATTGGGAGAATGATTTGCTTGGATGTTCCTACTAGATGGAACTCCACATATTTGATGTTAGTACCGCTGAAAAACATAAACAAGCATTTGATCAATTTGTTTTTGTGGATGAACATTTTGTGAGCCACACTAGTGATGATTGGAAAAATGCACGGATTTTTGTAGAGTTGCTGAAAATTTTTTATGATGTTACATTGAACATTTCTGGTTCTTTGTATGTGACTGCTAATGTATATTTTGAGCAACTTTGCACAATTGAAGATGTATTAAATGATATGTGCTTGAGTAGTGATATTATCACTTGTACTATGGGCATAAATAGGTTCAACTTAATGATATATGTCACTTTTGTGCTTGATCCACGATATAAAATGATGGCAATGAAGTTTTGGTTGCAAAAGTGCAAAGGGTATGAGTTGGCGGATAAGATAGAGGACAGGGTTAAACTCCTTTTAGGCCGCTTGATCGAGCAGTATAACACATTTCGTGTGGCTAGTGGAGGGAGTTCTAATGTGGCTCAAGGGAGGCCAAACACTACTAGTGAGGGGAGTTCTAATGAGCCAACACTGCCTCCGACTAAATTTCAGATCATGTTCACCAAATTCCTTGAGGAGCAGGGTGTTATGGCGTTTAGATCGAAGCTAGATAAGTATTTGTCTGAGGCGTATGTAAATAACTCGCTAGGTTTTGTTCTCTTAGATTGGTGGAGAGTTAATGCCACCAATTATCTTGTCCTTGCTGAGGTAGCACGTGATGTGTTAGCCACCTCCATTTACACTATTGCCTCGGAGTCTGCATTCAGTACTGGAGGACGAATATTGGATCATTTTAGGAGTTCATTGTCTCCGGAAACTGTCGAAGCCCTCATTTGCACCCAAAATTGGTTAAGGACTAAACCTGTCGACATTCGGGAGTTGAAAGAATATGTACAATCGATGGACCTTGAAGGTAAGTTTGAAACTTGAAATATTTTTTTAATATCTATCTATCTTGGTTTATTATCTATCTAACTCATTTTTTAATATTTTTTTAGATTAGCTTCATTTTCAAGAGAGGATGCTGTGAGTCTCTCTTCCCATTGATGCTGAAAAAAATTTAGAGTAAGTACTTTCTTCTTACATAATCAACCAACTCTTTTATTTGTATGATCAACATATATGTGTTGATGACATGCTGATGCAATTAGTAATTAGTAAAAATTTTGTTTTTTCAAGTTCTCTAGTTTCTCATGACATGCTGATGTAATTAGTAAACACTTGAAGGACACAAAAGCAGCTGAATAGATGCCAGTTTCAAACTTTCAATTAAAACATTTTGTAATTTTCATATATTATAATTGTGTTTTGTAATGTAATGTAATGTCATTTAATTTAATATATAGTGAATTACATTATTGCATACATTTTACATGATAATACATGGTCATAGAAGGTTAGAAGTAGTAGAGGTTATAAACTACTACTTGATCGATCATTTTTAACAGTAGTATTATCATACTAGAATATGGAATATATTACATATACATGAACATCTAATCTCAAATTAAATATATATATTACCAACTTTTCAGTAATATTGGCTTTTAGATTAAAAAAAAAATTGAGCTTTATTTTTTTTTCTGAAAAAAATATATACTGAATTTAAAAAAAAAAAAAAAAAAAAACAACCAGTTGAAGCTGGAACTCGGATTTCCAGGTTGTAGAAGTTCCGGCACGAATCATAACCCATGGTGTATCAGGGCCGAAACCCGGCCCGGGTTTAAAGCCCGGGTTCCGAGCCGAGTATACCCGAAAATCCGATCCGGAACCCAAATGAACAGTCTTAGTTTGTTGTGGGCGATCAATAAAGAAAAAGACGGGAAAGATGAATTCATAGATGCAATATTCTAAAGCCAAAACTTCATATTTTTGTCGGGCAAAAACGTTTCTTATCTTCACACGAAAGTTACATTGTACAAAGCAAAAGAAGAAAATTACACGAACCAACACCTCTATGATACATGGACGCCCCCACAGATTATATATCTCACCATCACATATAAAAGACCTCAGGTCCTCTGGAAAGAGAGAAATTAATAGGCCTAAAACAAGGAATTAAAAAAATTACATGTATTTAAATCGGAAAATACCCATCACTACCAACCCATTGGAAGAAACCCAATACTGACTTCTACCTGCCTGTGGCTCAATTTACAAAGGGTGTGCGGACCCAAATTTGTACTTTTAGCACATCACCAAAACCTATCTGCCGCCTGTAACCCGGCTCTCCAAAACACTAAAGTTTCATCTCAAGGCCGATCAATCGTGTGGTGAGAACCCAGATCACAAGTGCAACAAACCCTGTATACAGCCTCACGCTCCCATACAAACCCTGTATCACCAGGTGATGGCATGGGCTTGGAATGAATACAGGAAAATGATTCCAACCAATGTACTATATCCAAGCAAGAGAACCTCGATCATTTGGCATTTGAGGACGGCCTCTAGTTGGGGTTGGAGGTCTGTTAGCATTCAACTCCTGATAAAAAAAATTTAAAAAAAAAAAAAAAAATTGGTTAGGACACGGATTATTACCAAAACAAGGTTGCAATCATCAAATCTCACTTTCAGGAACTATATGCAAATATAAGAAGCATCACCTGCATCCATGTATCTTCTATATGATGCTCTGGCGATGTTTCTGGTGATGAAATTGCTGGTGGCAACGGATGAATAAGTTTTGGAACCACCACTAGATCTCTACCCAAAACTAAGATTGCTCCTGCATTATTTGCAGTACCTGTAGAGGGCAAGGCCAAAATTCAAATGTGACATCATCCGAGTGTAAGCATAGCACAAGCAGTCACAAAAGCAAGGAACATACCACAGTAGTTGGTGGCTGAGAAAAGTGTAATCAAATGTCCCTGGGCAAAGCGCTCAAAGCCATCCATAACACATTCATGTGCTCGTACAATCAACTGGAGATCATTGTTGTTGCAGAATTCCATTACACGATCAGGCTGAAACAGCAAAGCATTTAGATGCACATAACACACCAATACAATATTGAAAATACCAATTATCAGTAAGATCTGAACTTGAGACCTATCCCAAACCCATCCTACCCATATATGACCCAGTTAAACTGGTACAAGACAGGCCGCCAGTGACTTTCCCAGGACTCTGCCAGGATGAAAGGGGTTGGTCTTGACCTCCCACATCAAAAGCAAAACTCTTTTTTATCCAACCAATACCCGTCTAATCAATGGACCAGATCACCAAATAAATTCTCAGAAAAGTTCTTCAAAAAATTGACTGTTTATAAATATATTCAAACAGAGGGAGGCAGATGATCAATTGAGGAATATAAAATTAAATTAATGAAAAAAATAACATCCACTCAGACAAAATAACCAAAGTCCTACAGCAGCCAGTACCCAAACAATTCTTTACTTCTTTTACAGTCAGTAGATTCTGCTAATGATATCAACATCCTATAACTAATATGATAAAAGAGGGTCCCGTACATGCCCTTTGAATAAAAGAGGGTCCCATGATAAAAAAGTGAGTTTTTTCAGGTGGGTCCCATTTTTTTTCAAAGGGCTTGCATCATTTCCCATGATGCAATACCCTAAGAAAAATCAGCAGATCTGCCAACAGACATTTTTATCAGACCTAATATACTTGTCAGATGTAATTACAACGTTCGCAGATGTAATTTTGGAATACCGCCTCTGCCAGGATTAAAACTCTTAAATCATTTTTTTTTTTTTTACAAGAGAACACTCACCCCAAAAGTAACTAGCCCTGGACCTCTAGCATTAGGTCGCAGCCCTTCCACACTGTCATTTTCTGTTGGATCAGACCTACAATCATAATAAAATGTCACTTATATATCAAACAGACACATGGAATTACCACAAGCACCAAATTGAAACAGCATAGATATGCACTGACCACAATAAATCCATAAGGACAATTGAGCCTGCTTCCATTGTAATTGGACGCTGAAGATTCTCAATTTGTTCCACATGATTTATAGAACGACCAATACCACCATGCATACAGATTATTTTCTTTTCAATCAAAGCTGCCAGAGGAAGCCAATTGAACAATCTGTTTATCCGATGCCATGCCCATATTCCATCTCTCTCCCCCTGTTCAGCAAGTTATGAAGTTGTTAGCAGCAACCGGTAGATACAAGAGCACACCAGCATTACTTGATGCATTAATACATACCATGCGCTCAATGCATTCAATCCGGAAGCCAAAAAGGGCATTAATATCTGCAGCTTCATGATTCCCACGTATTAAATGTACATTGTGGAGATACTCCACCTGCAAAATTAATGCAAATTGCATAAACCTTGGCAAGATCAAAAGGAACTGATAGTATGCATTAAAAAAACAATGATAATAACAACTTAAAACAGAAAATACATCAAGCTCAGAACTACCTTCAAAGCAAGCAAGAGGGTAATGGTTTCCAGGCTGTGCTGTCCTCTGTCAACGTAATCTCCTAAGAAGAGATAATCGATATATCTAATAGTCAACCATTCAAAATCAGCATGATGGGAACAAAAAGTGTTTACTAACAAGCAAAGAGAAAAAGAGTGAGCTCAATGTCCATCATTAAATGGATAATTACAAATGAACCTAAAGACCAAAATGAATAGATGAAGAATGGGCCCAATAAAATGAAGCTTGTTTCCACAAATATGTCCAAAGCCAATCAGGCTCCCACCAATGGCCCCAACCACAAGTACTAAAGTAAGCTTTTGATTAAATATGATATATCCAACAAGGCTCCAACCTCTTCAAATCAGAACAATGAACATCTCATCTAAGGTTATTTTCGGCAAGTTTTGGTTTCTTTATTTATAAGAACTAAAGAGAAATGTTTGGTCTGCAAAGAAATCTTACACAAGGAAGTTTACAAACTAATGTGGCATAATGTAATCTGTAAGATTTCTGTGTAGACTTAGCACTTCTCAACACTGAAAATAAAATAATAAAAAAAGTAAAGATTATCTTATTCTGGTTAGCAATGATTCCACGATTCATTCAGATATCACAAGGAATTTCTAATTTAATTTATCTATTCCATTAATGTTGCTTCTATATCAGCTATTTTACAGAGAATTATGTGTTGTCATGGAAAACTTATTGCATATTTCTAGGTTAATCATTTATTGCTATCCAGCACTACCAGATTCAACTGTAAAGGAACAACGAGCCATCTTTTAGACCAGATCATACCAACAACACTACACTTTGATCAAAACAATAACCCTACTGTATACAGCTTGAAAACGTTTCCCCAATCAACCCATTATTCCCAAAAAAACATTACCAATCCAACATTTAGTCCATCCTTAAGCCTATATTCTACCTTCCCTACAACAAAAGTTCATAATTAAGTACACTAGGCACATATATGTTTGTAGGTCCCTTGTCAGTTTTTAGGGCTGTCCAATATTAGCATATCTTGTGAAAATCAAGAAACATCCTTGGATGATTTGCATATATGCCAGAGCTTCATTTGTGCCATAAATTTATAACTCGATTCACATTTCTTAGCAGAAACAATGATTTTAAACCTGCATATCTTGAACACCCCTCTTATACCATACCAAGGTAACTTTTCATAATACTGAAGGTAAAATAAGACTTATTTCAGTACAGAGATCCAGGAATTCTAGTGCAACAAAATTTAAACTTGAACAAACAGTTGTCATCCATTAGGGGGCATGGGATTACAGTGAAGCCGTAAACAATAATCTCACTTTCTGAAAGTAAGACTTCACAACTGTTCCACACGGTACCTGAAAACATATACTAACTAAATAACTAAACGTCCACGAAAAACAAGCTTTTCAACCTCAACTTTAATCTAAACTCAGATGCCAAGGGGAACGGCTTCACTGCTGAATGAGCATACAAGGGTTCCCCTCGGCAAAAGGGAGGGGGAGAGAGAGAGAGAGAGAGTAGACAAGGTCTGGAATACAAAATTTAAACTTCACTTAAATTGAAAATAAAACTAAAATTAAAACTTACTACTAGTGAAGTCAATTTTAAAAAAGTAAAAAAGAAAAAACCCTTCCGTATACATATATGAGCAATCGTGCAGAATCTAGGGCAATAATAATCACAGTGCAGACTAAAAAGGCCGAAGAGCAGATCAGGAAAGAAGACATAGGTAGAGATACAACAATAAGCATTTCAATCAAATTTCAGCTCTCAAGGTTTTAATCTACCACCGCCAAATACATGTATTATGGCTCCTTAAATTTACAATATTACTCAGCTACATATGCCATACCACAATCTGACAATACAAACAATCACATTAGAGCAATAGAACCATTTACTGAGTAAGTTAACTCATCCAGCAATTTCATTGCCATAAGATTGCATCAACCAATTCCCCTCCCTACCCCACAAAAAAAATAAATAAATAAAAGAACTTCAGTGCATCCGGTTTAGCCATGGATTGCCCACAAAACAATATATCCAGATCTGGACTACTCTTAACATTTTTTATTTAAAATTATATATGTACCAAATGATTTTGAACACATGGCCGTATCCTCCACCACACTCTTGAAGGGAGGAAATTCCATTTGAGGTTCAAAGCCTTAATCCTCCGCCCCACTCTTAAAGGAAGTGTAAATTCCATTTGAGCTGGTGCTCATTTGCCCACAGGATTTGTTATGCTCGGTAAAAAAGAATTAATTAATCAGATTACTTACGCAATATCACCAGCAGTTGAAGGTGCTCCATACTCGTCAAAAAGGCGCATAAGATCCCCAAATTGCCCATGCAAATCACCAAATATTTTGATGGGAGCCTTAAGCTGTAAGACACTTGGTTCACTAGAAAATATGCGCTCTGCACTGTCACAGAGATCAGCTATTTCGTTGCAATCTAAAAAAAATTGCCTGCGAACTGGAGGCTTCCAGCCACGAGGCTTTAGAAGATGTGCTATGACCTGATCAGGAGTAAAAAAAGAAAAACTCTTTGAAAAAACCAATACAAAAATAGAAACAAACAAAGCATAAATTTTCTTTCACAGGCAGGGTTCAGACATTATACAGGGACATTATTCATAGACATGAGATAAAGTGGTCCATGAAGTTGGGAGAAGAAATTGAAAAAGTTCAGCAAATTAGCAGTGTCCAAGCATCTCAAAATTCAAAGAAAGACAGGTAATTGATAGATGCATGTACATCTGTTTAACAAAAAAAAAGGGAAGCAAAACAAAATAGTCTTAAAGGTATTCGAATGAATGTGATCGTTAACATGCTTCTTCAAAGTACAATAACAAAGTCATTGTAGTCCAGATAAACCTTTTTCGTATAAGTCGTGCAATATTATTAAATAGGTAGAGGGATGCAATCCAGGTAGACACATAGTATATGGCAATTTCTCTGTCAAGAGTTGTTTGAAGACCAAAGGGCTGCTTGTCACTATCTCAGACAATTTACCAGGCTTGCCATGCCAGTCACTCCCAACATGGGTCTTTAGGAGAGATCCCACTGGATTTCTGACACCAACCCATGTCTAGAAAAAAACCACGACACATGAAAGTTCAACAGAAAACCTTTTCCAACCCAGACCATCTGATCCTGGAGGTATGATGACAAAGCCTCACAGGCCACCTCCTCGGTACTTTGCAAACACCAAGAACCTACCATGGCGATTGGAACAACTCTGGGCTATGGAGGTTGTGTTTAGAACCCTTGAGGACTTCACAATCAATCGCCCTGACTGGACCAAAGCTTCCACCACCCACCAGCCAGTCCACACTAACTCTACCCCAGCCCAGACCCTGCCTTCTTTCTACTGTGTTCAGAACCAATTCCCCTTCGACTGCTGAAAACTTCAACATCTTTGCATCAACAGAGTAAGCTCAAAAGCCGAATCTAATGGACCAATCTAATTTTGTAAGGATACATTAGAAGAATCCAGCTCAAAAATGAACTATTTTACAGAAAATATGGCTTATCAAGATGGGGCGAGAGAGAGAGAGAGAGAGTTCTTGTGAAATAGGCAGAGTAGATGTCCAGAGAAACTTCAAACACCTAGAGCACTAGTATTGGCTTGGGCAAAGTTGAAGATTGGCCAAAATTTAGATAAGTTGTACTAAAAAGACCCCACATTGGATTGGGCATTTCTAAAACAATTTGGATTTCTGCTACAGTGATTGGCCAAATTTGAAGAACCAAATTGATTCACCAAAAGTTAAAATAATAATTTCTCCCTCCATTGAAAATATGGTTAGTGAATATTTAGATAGAATATTAGATATTTGGTTAGTGAATAAGAAATTTAGATATAATTTTAGATAAGTTTAATCTCAATTTTTTGTTATTAGTATTAAATGACCATTGAAAATATGATTTTTTTAATAATAATTTAATAAGAATATAATTATTATTAATATTAAATTGGTAGAATTATAAAATGTGATACAAATAAATTAAATAAACAAATTATTAACTTAATAATATTTTATTATTTTATAGAGAATAAATGGCTAATCCAATGTGGGGATTGAATTTAAATGGAATAGGCAAATGTAAAAATGTGTGATATTGGCTAAATTTTAAAGATGCATTTGGCCAAGCCAATGCTAGTGCTCTAAGTGGGTCTAGAAGCGAAGGATCAAGACTGCAAAATATTGAATTAGTAATTAGGAAGTTTACTTATCAAAAAAGTAATTAGGAAGTTTATTTATGTAAAGTAATTAGGAAGTTTATTCTTTGTTTGACACATCATCAGTATGTGTATTGATCTAGAAAGCCATATTATAGTAGCCAGTCAAGCCAAGCAAGCACAAATAGATACATCTTAATTTACAGTTCCAATGATATCAACCCAACCTGGACCTGTCCCAACTACAAATATTGGTATACAAACAGAATTTTTTTTCTTGAACCAAACACATACTTCAATTCGTCAAAACTTTAAGTGCCTGTGATTAAACAAAAGAAATGACATCTGGGTCCTATTTTTAGTGATATCAACCATTAAGAACAAGGTATTAGAGTAAGCATACAGAAAAAGAAAGAAATTTTCTGGAACTAATTGTGGTAGGCTGCACATATCCTGTTTCATTATTTCATGATTCTACATCATTTGAATATGCATCTCATGCAGTGTCTGTTTAATTAAGATCCACTATACCTTTTTTGGCACACTGTTGATGGACATTTGTCGATCTAATAGTTTTCTAGCAGCAGTTGCACTTTCTGGGGTCCCATAACTGACCCGCCTGCCTTCATTTTCAAATTGGTCGATTGAAAGCTGTCTAACCATGCCACCTAAAGCTCCACCAGTCTCAGCAGCTATGACAACCTGAAAATATATGTAGCAAACCATCAGATAATGGCACCAGTTTTTACACATTCTCATGGAAATTTTGGCTTGAGATGATATTCAAAAGATGATCAAAAGCTAATACTGACAGCTCTGTGATGCAGCCGAACACCGGCCGGAACAATATTATTCGACCCAACAGAATCAGGCTTAATTAAAGTAGATATCTGTTTCCCACTGGGGGTAGCCTCTGCCCCACGATCCCTGTCAGGCAGTTCAACTTCTCCATTAACTTGCCGGGCCTTGGCAGCAGCCAATGTCGCACTGATAGCCTCTGCTTCTGCTGCTGATGCTTCAACCAAATACTCAACACCTTTGCTCATTCTCCTGCATAAAAGTACACATCCATATACTCTTCGAATGAATAAGGAAGGCAGCTCAGAACAATGATGATAATAATGATAGTAAAAACAGTAACGCAAAGAATACAAATTGATAATTATGTCAATGCAAATATAAATGCTATAATAGCTAACCGTGATCCCTGAAGCATAGCATTTTCTGTGCTTATATCAGTATATATGTCACCATTCACAGGGGGAGCAACTGGATTTCCCAGCACAACTGCACCATCAGGAGTTACTTCTGGCATTGTTTGCCTTGACCTTTCATCAACAAATCCATACCTTCCAGATAACCGCCCTGCTTGAATATTAGATGCAGCAGCTGCAGCCGCAGCATGTGAAGCGGCACTTGTTGTTTCAGCAGCAGCCAGATCTTCAGCAACAAGTAGGTCATCGAGCAAGACCCCTATAGCATAAACACAACAAATTACTAAGGCCTCGTTTGTTTTCAAGAAATATCTCATCTCATCTCACCTCATCATTACAACTTTCCCAAATCCCCACACAAAATAAAATAAACAATTCAACTTTTTCAAATCCCAAAACAACAATAATATTAAAAAATATATTCTAACAATATTTTATTCAACTTTTTAACTTTAATCTCAACTCATCTCATCTCTGAAAACAAACGAGCCCTAAGCTAAAATGTTATCAGCTCAACCACACTTGATTACAATGAACTACAATATTCAAAATAAAGGCTTTGAAACACCACCACCCAGAAAAGCTTACAAATCATACATGGAAGACCAAAAGCTAACAATCTTTACTTTGTTTTAATACTGCCGGATAATAGTGCAAAGATACTATGTTTGCGGCATAGAAATAGATAAAGCCTAAAAAAATTATTTTTTTTATTGTCACCGGGTGTTCAAGAACAAAGTCCCAACTAATCCTAGCAGGCCCTCAACAAGGAGTTTCCCACAAGTGCACCTCGAGTAACTCAAGGGGAAATTTCTCCAGTCCAATGGCATCTGGAAATTGTTTGCACCCAAGAGGATTCAAACCTTAGACCGGGAGAGAGCATGCCACCAAGACTAAGGCCCTTACCACTTGAGCCAACCGCTAGTGGTTAGATAAAGCCTAAAAGATTAATGGAATAGTCCCCGAAATACAAGTTTTCTGTCAAAGTAGTCTGCATTCTCAGATTCTCATTCCTAGTGTATAGAGAATACAAGCCTAACTCAATTTAATGCTCCTAGTCATTTAACTCCGTTGATAAATACCTATAAGAAATTTTAGGGACTCGTTTTCCTAATAAACTTGACCAGCTGGCTGTATCATGCAAGATGGCCCACGTTTGCTGCCTACATTTATGACCAAAAGAAGAGAGAAATTGTGATTGATGCACATCTGGTTAGGATGATATCACAATTAATCAAGAATAAAAACACCATTTAGATCCACATCTTGTCTTGTGACTGATACATGTATATTACCCTCAAATATCTACACCACAATTTTAAATCTCATTAACTTATAATATTCCAATCCTTTCCTGGTTTCCTTCTCCCCCCAAAATCACAGATTGCCTGTTTGTGTTCTATCCAAAGTCCAATTCTAATTATTAATCAATGCAGTACTATTGTACCATGATATAGCCCACTCAAGGCCTTAACTTCAATATCTATAACTGCAGATGAAGCAAAATCCATGACAATAGAAAAAATTGAATTAAGCTAACTACTCTGTTTAAAGGCATCAACTTTCATCTTTCACGTGTCCATATTAAAATCCAAACCGACACCACTTTATCAAAGGCACTCAAATTGAACTCCAGAACCCAGAAAAAATTAATTTCCTTCACATAAGTTGTAAAAGCAAGTCTTTTAAGTCGAGTACATAGCTACCTTACAATCCCTCACAAAAAAGACTTCCCAAAACACAGGTGTAAAATTGTTTTCTTGAAGCACGATTCATGTCTACAATTGAAGAATTGGAAAAATATGCACAAAGATGAATTGTTAAATAATTATATTCATCTCTTACCACCACGTAGACCACCGTAAATAAATATTAAGTCACCAACTGCGGCTGCTGCATGCCTGCAACGCCTTGTCAATTCGACAGCAGCATCTCCACCAGCTGCATCAGCACTATATCTGCCGGTCCTAGGAGTGGTAACAACAGATTTCGTATCACACCAGACTCCTGCTGCAGTATCTAACACTATAGACAGGAAAAAAAACATGAAAAATGTGAGATATCTTCTGGTGGATTATCTTCAGGAAAAATATAAATAAAGCTTCTTTCAGCACAACAGTAATAACTTTGTGGGTGATAAGTGCAAAAACAACAAAAAGTACTTCTAACTAATAATCAAACTAAAGTTACAATAAGAATCTTGTAGTCGAACACAGAGAGAATTCTTCATATTATTCATTGACATTCATCAATATAGACATACTACATACAAATGACAATTATACCTTCATAAGTTACACTAATTACAAACATGTCCTCTAACACTCCCCCTCAAGCTGGGGCATATATATCATATATACCTAGCTTGGAACAAATTAGCTTTAACCGACTATAACACAATGGTTTGGTAAACATATCTACAAGTTGATCAGCAGACTTTACAAAGGGTGTAGAAATGTCACCACTTAGTATCTTATCCCAAATGAAGTAACAATCAATCTCAATGTGTTTAGTCCTCTCATGGAACATAGGATTAGACGCAATATGCACTACAACTAGATTATCACAAAATAACTGAAGAGGGACAAGAGCCGGAAACCCAATCTCTAAGCCCCAGTTTGGATTGGAAACTCATTTCAACTCATCTCATCTCATCATTACAACTTTCTCAAATTTCCACATAAAATCTAATAAATAATTTAACTTTTCAAATCTCAAAAACTAATAATATTAAAAAATAATATTCTAATAATATTTTATTCAACTCATCTAAAACCATCTCAACTCATCTCTGAATCCAAACAGGACCCAAGTGTTGCAACCATGTCAGCTTACTAGTAGTGTGAGTCATTACTCCGTATTCAGCTTATGCACCGGATCGAGGTACTCTTGTTTGCTTCTTACTCTTCCATGTAGCCAAATTACCTTCCATAAAAGTACAATATCCAGTAGTAGATCTTCTATCTGAAGGAGATCCTGCCCAATCAATATCTTAAAAAGCTTCAATTCCAATATGTCCATTTGGTGTATACAACAATCCAAGGCCAGGAGCTCATTTAAGATAACGAAAAATATGGATTACAGCATCCCAATGTGAGACCTTGTGCGTTTGTAGAAATTGGCTCACTACACTCACTACATAAAAGATATCAGGTCTAGTGATATTAAGATAATTCAATTTCCCAACAAGTATTTGATACCTACCTTGATCTCCAAACAACTTCATTTCCTCTTTCAAGAGTTTACAATTTGGGTCCATAGGAGTGTCAATAAGTCATGCACCCAACATGCCAATTTCTTCTAGAATGTCAAGTACATATTTTTACTGAGATA
The DNA here is from genome assembly GCF_001411555.2 of Juglans regia. Taxonomy (NCBI): domain Eukaryota; kingdom Viridiplantae; phylum Streptophyta; class Magnoliopsida; order Fagales; family Juglandaceae; genus Juglans; species Juglans regia. The sequence goes on along the minus strand of NC_049914.1, from coordinate 19,417,014 downwards.
GGTTAATACCTTTTTTAGATCTACCGACTTCAATTCCAAGAAAGTATCTAAGGGCTGGTTTGGTTACACAAAATTAAACTATCTTATCTCATCTCATAAAATCATTATAACTTTTCCAAACTACCACACAAAATATAATAAATAATTCAACTTTTTCAAATTCCAAAACAAAAATAATATTAAATAATTATATTATAACAATATTTTATTCAACTTTCAACAAAACATCTTTCTCATCTCATCTGAACTGCGTAACCAAACGAGACCTAAGTTTGCCCAAGTCTTTTGTCTGAAACTAATAATGTAAAAATTATTTCAACCTAGCAATTTCAACTGAGTCACTCCCAGTAATTACAATATCATCCACATATACAACCAATAAGATATGTCATGCATCGCTATGTAGGTGAAATACCGAGTGGTCTGTTTGGCATCTATGAAGATCAAATGCCAATACAGCATCAAAGAACCCTCCCAAACTATGCTCGAGGAGATTGTTTCAAACCATATAATGTCTTTTTTAACTTGCACACAATACATCGACACTCCCCCTGGGCAACAAACCGAGGTGGTTGCTCCATATACACTTCCTCATTTAAAAATCCATATAGGAATGCATTTTTAACATCTAACTGAAATAAGGTCCAATCCCAATTAGAGATCAATACTCGAACAGAAGAAATTTTGGCAACCAGGGAGAAAGTCTCGTCGTAATCAATGCCACAAGTTTAAGTGTAACCCTTAACAACCAAGTGGTATTTCAGACATTCCACATAACCATCAAGACAGAATTTGATTGTATATAATCACCTACAGCCAATAGGTTGTTTACCAGGTGGTAGAAGAACAAGATGGAAAAGGGAGATAAAATGGAGAGAAAGGGAACAAGATTTGAGCATCTTCTTGCTCCCATTGAGCAAATGTAGAACTAGTTAAGTCAAGCATTGGATCAACCAAATGGGTACGAAGACCCTGCCTTTGAAAAACATTTCAACAGATTTTGACCACAACATATAGTTTTTTCCATTCAATTTCACCGAAGTCATAGGTATATTAAAGTTTGTTGCGAGAGATAGTGACTCAAATTTAGTTGCCATGGATGTAGAAAAATATCACAATTCAACTTGGAGACGAAGAATCCACATAGAATATGAAATATGGATGAAAAGCCGAGAAACACAATCTGGAAAACTAGAAACCCAACTTAAGTACCCAAATTTCAGATTTGTATTGGGTGGAATCAACCTGTCCTGATCGAAACATGCACGTATCGACTCATAATCGACCTGTATCAGGTTTGAATTGGGCTGTTTCGGGTCTGAACCAGGATGAATTGGGCTTGAACTAACTTGTATCGTGTTTGAACCAGACTGTATCGGCTTGTATCGGGCATTGCCAGTACTGGCTTCAAAACTAACCTTGAACAGGGATTAAGTTTATTCTAAACGAGGATAAGTGAAGCTGGGTTTACCATATTCTCATTACCAAACAAATGTTATTCCGGATAGGAATAAGCTCTTACTCCAAGTTGGGGGCATACACACTCGAGGATTGAATAGTTGAGACATGCAACCAAACACCTTGAGACTTCAATGTCGCCAGCGACAAACAAGCCTTCCAGCAGCCAATGACGACCAAAAACTTGCTGCACAGAGAACAACAGCGAGCTCGATTCTGGTGCCCAATACCAGAGACGACACCTGAAGAGCACTAGAAACACCTTGAAAAAATCTACCGGCCGCCAACGACGAAGAGGAAAAACCACACTTACCACTCTACGCCACTAACCACCACTAGCTCCATCGCACAACCACCACTAGAACCACCACCAACCGACTACTCAACTTGCTAATACTATGTAGTCGAACATAGAGAGAATTCTTCATATTATTCATTGATGTTCAACAATATATACATGTATATATAAATGACAATTATACCCTCATAAATTACACTAATTACAACCATGTCCTCTAACAAACCCCTTCGTTGTTCTACAAGGGCTTAACCTCCAGTATATCATGGCAGTGCATGGTCAACAATTTTATTTAAAACGAGCTATAGAATAAACAGTTTTGTTTTCAACAACAAATCCCAATTAAAAACTCACAAACAAGAAGATTAAAGTATGTCAAAAACATTATCAAATTGTTTTTGGAGAGTGAGACAAACCATTAGGACTCTAACAGTGAGAAGATAGCAAATGTTGAACAATCACATCTTGCAAGAAAAGTGACAGAAAAAGAGAACAGAAAATCTACATTTGATGAAAACAATAAGAAACCAATCATTCTAGAGTCAGATATGCAAATAGATTCAAAAGGTAGGGAGAAAAAGTACATCTAACAGCATGAATCCAAACAGTTGGGCACAACATAAGGGATCAATGGTTTGCAGTAGAAGCATAATCATTACTCAGTTGGCAAAAATTTTACCAACCCAAAGAGGTTGAGAATCCGATGTTACTTAGGCTACGTTTGGGTAGTGAGGTGATCTCAGATGATATGTGAATAGTAGTGAAAAAGTGACAAAAAAGTAATGATAAAATATTGAATAGTAGCGAACAGTAATAAAAAGTAGGTAAAAAGTAATGATAAAATATTGAATAGCCCACTACCTAAACACAACCTTAAGCTTTTTTAGGACGAGGTATCCCAAAGACCATGAAAACTCAATGTCTTTTTCCCAATTAAACCCCAGACCTGTTAACGCGTCTATGCCACATAGAATGGGTAAATCATCGGCTTTTCACCAATAGGACGTGGCCCTTGAACCATACTTTCCTATAAAAACCAAAATGCTTTTCTTCCCCTCCCACCACCCCCAACCAAAAAAAAAAACCATAATGATTTTTCACAACGGGAAAAATAGCTGGTCAAATTAAGATGCAATATTCTGACTAAAATTACTTTATGCATCCCATATTCTTCCAATTTTCTCAGTATAAGTGATAGAAAGATTTTCTCAGCTGAGAGAAATTAGTGTCACCCACCTGGGCCTATGAGGAAGTGCCACAAGGACCCATCTCCAATTTCTATTCCATACACTAAGGAGAGGTTTGGATTCAAAACCCACCTCAACTCATCTCATCATTACAACTTTTTCAAGTTTCTACACAAAATATAATAAACAATTCAACTTTTTAAAATCTCAAAATAACTTTTTCAAATTCTTACACAAAATATAATAAATAATTCAATTTTTATTCTACTATTCATAACCCATCTCAACTCATCTCTGAATCCAAACCTCTCCTAAGAGCACTCACAATGGTCTATTTAAATTTCTAGTTAAATTTCTACTTAAAATACTTATCAAAAAAAAAATTCTATTTAAAATAGCTAGCCAAAAGCTATTGAATGTATTTTAGCTAATAGCTTTTGAAATTTGTTCTAAATCAGTTTATCTTTCTTGATATCATTATTCAAGAAAGATTTATTAGTGGCAAAATTTTAAAAGTTCCATCCAATCACAAACTACACAAAAGTTTCTATATCCACAGATTTTTCAGTATTTGCAATGTCCCCTCATGTACCATGTGATTACAATGTCTCCCTTCACACTCAAAATGAAAAAAAAAAAAAATATAAAATAAATAAATAAAAGTCATTCATCCTGTCTTTTCCCTATATCTTTGGTTTAGTAGCTTCTTACCCTTTTTATGTTTATAAAAAGGGTATTTTTAATGGGTTTTTACCATGCTATTTTTCAGATGAGCTCAAAAGATTCTTATACAACAGTTAGGCACTATTTGGATAGCGATATGAGATGAGATGAGATGAGTTGAGATGAAAGTTGAAAGTTAAATAAAATATTATTTGAATATTATGTTTTAATATTATTATTGTTTTAGAATTTAAAAAAGTTAAACTATTTATTATATTTTGTGTAGAAATTTGAAAAAATTGTAATGATTAGGTGAGATGAGTTGAGATCACTCCTGTATCCAAACCAAGCTTTAATTTCTAGACTACTGTAATGACCTCAATGGGAATAGTTTTCATCATTTTCTTGTATCCATTTCTAGTTCCTAAGGCCCCGTTTGAATGTTGAGATGAGAAATCTCACCTCATCTCAACCTACGAACATCACTCAAATAAAACCACTTTCCAATTTCAAAATTTTAACGTTTTCATCTAATCATTACCTAATCATTACAACTATCCCAAACTTTCAAACAAAACACAAAAAACAATTCAACTTTTTCAAATCTCAAAACAAAAATTATATTAAAAAATTATATTCTAACAATATTTCAACTTTATAATATTCTTATTCAAATTTTTCTCTCTTTTTTCAAAATCCAATAAAATATCTTAATTCAAGCCATTTCACTTCTATTGACAAACCATTTCACTATTATTCACAGATTTTTCGTTTCATCACAACATCCAAACGAGGCCTAAAGATAGGTGTTGTCTTTGTATACCTCATGTGTACATGGGTTGCACCTACTCTCTTCTATTAATAAAATTTCATTTTACCTGTAAAAAACAATCATGGTATTTTTCTCTCTATTAAAACACATTATTCTCTTAATATTAGAGCTCTCATCATGTTTTATAAATAAAAGTGCAAATTTGAGAAGTATAAAGAAAAAGAGGGGAAAGGAAATAAATAATTATAAAAAATACAGAGACTAATAGTGCAACCCAAATATCAAGAAGTAATGTAGCACACGGATGTTGGATTTATTTTTACATAATCCAATGGAGACCCTATTTGACATGTTGGTCATTTTGCATATAAATGCAAAAATGTATTGTGCGTGCACTAAGGCCCTACTTTTCACTTTCAGTTTCACAGTACAAGGTTTAAATTTAGAATTGTTCATCAAATCCCAGATCAAGTCAGAACCATTGACAAAAGGCATAAAATCCTTTGGTTTGGTCAAAGATCACATGCACTGAGCTTAATTTGAGCTTCATCTGGGCACAGCTCAGTCAAGTGAGTCCAAACTTAGTTGAGCTGGACCCAAGTCAAGTATATGTATACCTGGCACTCCAAGCAACGGATATATAGCCTACATATTATAAGCCACTGTCTCATCATGCCCTAGATCAAAGCTTCAAAGTTTGTAAAACCAAACACGTACCTGCAACACTTGACGAGTCTTCTACCATGCGTCCCCCACCAAGTGCCCCTCCAGACACGTGAAGCCGTGCATTAACAAATACCTAGAAACATACATGAATGTGATCCATCTTATGAAAAATAAAATAAAGAGGTTCATAGAGTCGACTTAAAAAAAATATAATAAAAAACCCACTGCCGCATGCTGATATCTCGGAGATGGTGAGACACCAGGAGCAATTGCCCACTCCCATCGACCATCCCTATGTTTAGCAAGTCCATATGCACTTGCCAGAGGCTGCAAGATATACATGAGGAAGAAACACAAACCAGGTTAACCATGAAACCTCAAATATAAAGAAATAGAAGAAAATATTAATAAATAAGAAACAGGAATTTGCACAACTAGCTCCAGCAAACTTGTTTTTCTTATTTTTCTTTTTTATATTCTTTGGAGGGGGAGGAGGTGTGGGGTGACTCAACACAGGTCTGAAAAGAATGTCAATGTCATATCATTTGGTCATGTAAGAGTGTAAGAGCAGCCAGCAGCTCCCCCTCCCAGGGATGGAAAAAACAACACAAGAAACAAGGGAGAGAGGGATAAGGAGAAAAATAAAAGTTTTCGTTATCGTATTCCCAAATTCATACACAAACCAGTTCAATTAACATAGTACCATAGAACACTTGGTTTGAATTCTTTCAAAGCATTTCTTTAATTAATGTTAGCAGGTGGGATCTCGTTATTGATCTCTCTAGACTTTTACTCATCATTACACCTGCAGTATCATGTATTTCTGGACAGATTCAAACTTAACGAACTATCTCTGCCTTCATGCATAGAGCCTATCTAATTTCAATTTTGTAACAATAAAATTATCCACATATAGGAATATTAGATTTTGGGGCAGCATAAAACAAAATTAAAAAGAATCAAACATAAAAAGCAAGACCACACACACATATAGACAGGAATTATAATATACAAAAAGGCAGCCAATACTGACTTACATTAACATCTATACTACAAATTTCCCACCCCAGAAAGAGAAATTGCTAAACTCAACTGTTGTGATTAGTATAAAATGACAAGGCAAACCAAGTGCTACAAGACATTACAAGCTGAAATTAAAGATTTGTGGAAGTTGGACTTTTTTTTTAACTCACCACACTGTTTGCATCCCTGCCTCCACAAAGCAGAAGAAGACCATCAGAGCGTGCACTTGCAGTTGCATACCTAATGGAACATATAACATAATTGAGGGCCCAACTCAAATGATATAGAACACAAGCAAGCTTTTTGTTAGTCGTGACATCATTTTGGCATGTGCAACAAGTTTTCTTTTCCCAAATGATCATGGAAAAAAAAAAACAATTCTCAGACAAGCATCCACAGTACATGCACAAGACACAGGTATGTGTAACGCAAAGTCGATATCAACCATCATCTGAAAGCATCCATTAACAAACAATAATAACGAATAATATGCCGTCACGGAACTAATAGTAATTCTCAAACACTATCCGATTGTATCCTTCCAAAGAGCCTTAAAACTGTAGAACTAGAAAGACCTCACATTATATGGCCCTTGATTTTCTATGTCCGACAATCTGATAGTAAACTAATGTAGGGTATCTAGAAAGAGAATCTTATGTCAAAAGGACCAACGACGATGGAGTAGGAGCTAGCTTTACTTTCATTGAAGTAGAGGCAGAATTGAATGAGTAAGAGATGAACAATGAGACAATTAATTATAAAGATAAAATTACTTATACTTATATTAGGATTATCTTATCATTTTGGCTATTTCTATCTCTTGGGGAAAGAATGAGCATTCTCCCAAATCACAAGAATAGCTAATCTCTTTGGTATAAGTTATTCTCTAACATATGAGCAACCCAACAACCATATAATTGCTCCACAAGAATAACAATTTTCTTCTAGGTTCTATTATGTGTACCAAATGTATTCTTAGTATAATACCACCACAAAGAATCCATATATCTTGCTAGTAACTTTGTAAGTAACAGTAAATTTTATTATTAAAAAAGCAAAAGGCATAGTCCAAGTGCACAGGACATAAACAAGAGGAACCAATAATTAGAAAAGCACAAGAGATATTACAAGTACGGTGAATATACAATGTCTAGCTATCTAGATTCTAGCCTTGATAAAAGTGTAGGAACATCAACCATCTCTAACTCGTACTAAAACTACAGCTAGTAACGTGAACATATTATGTCCAATAAAGGATAAACTATGCCCATGAAAAAGCTTGAAAAAGCATGCGTTGGACCACCAACAAGCTTTCATATCTCTAGTTAATTGATCGCCACATAATAACTGTGATTAGTAATGTACCCAAGGGTTAAAAAGTTCTACCACACTGTCCACATTAAGGTCTGTCAGCTAACAAGTTTCCATGAATGTTTTTGTTCAAGAGAACTTTTAACACTAAAGTTCAAACTAACATACAACAAGCTAGAGATACATAAAAAGATTTAGCAACAAAATTCCAAACTCATTCTAAAAAATTACACGTCCTAGAATAAACCAAATAAATTTTTCATGAGTTTTTAGTTTCTAATGCTCCCACCTAATTAGGATGCGAGTATTAGAACATTTGTTTGTAATTGACATTTGGTTGGATGAATATATACTTATTTTATTTATCAAAAAAAAGAATAAACCAAATAAATGCTGATTATTTACTATCTTTGAATCTTTATTCTAAAGAATAAACCATCCATGAGATATAGACAAAGACAGAGAGATTTACATGCATGGAGGTGGGCCCTCCCCTTCTGGTTCCAACTTACGCCATTCGTATGGTTTGGCAGCTGTGTCCAAGGCCCATACATCAGCCAATGGTCGCTTCCCTGAAAAACAGGCAATAATATGCTTGACATTCACTTATAATTCCACATAAGTGATACTTCCATTTTTTTTTCCTTTCAGTATAAGCAATGCACACAAGATGAAGTTAATTTTTCTCCCAAAAAACAAGGCTCGATCATGAAGTAACTTACCATCATTCCCACCAATTGCCATAAGATATCTTTGCCCCACCAAAGCCATCACATGTCCATAACGTGGCCCAGGTCCAGGGCCTTGAACAACAACTCTACAGAATGTCCGCATTTCTAAATGAATAAATTGTAGAATATATCTAAAAAAATCCTGCAAGCACATCTTTCATGAATCTAACCTATGCCATCGTGGTCGTTGCTGTGTGAGGTCAAGAACATGAAGATCCTCAGCAGACAAGCCAGCTGGACCAATTCCACCCTGTTTTCATATATCAAAGACTCCAGTAAGAACTGAAATAAATCTCAAATAAAAATCTAAATGAAAAATAACTTTTTTGATATATTAGTCAATCCTAATTAAATGATATCCCTTTGGGAGTCTCTTTAGCAGTGTGAAAGATGGATCCTATCTGTTTAGAATGATGTATTTGAAAGGAAAGGAATAATAGAAATGTCGGGGACTGCGAGCGGATGATGGATGAGCTGAAAATTTCCTTCTTCAATACTTTATTGCTTGGGGCAGTCACTATAAATTTTAATCGACTGAGTTTTCATGATGTCCTTAAATCTTTTCTATTTTTAATTAGGCATTTCTCTAGCACATCTTCTATACTCGGGCTTTGCCTTTTGCACTTTTCAATACAATTTTTTATCATTTACAAGAAAAAAGGAAAACAATAGAAAGGATGATATCCTCTCTGCTAACCTGAATAACAACCATAGTTCCGACAGCAGTGGCCACATGGGCAGCCCTTGGCGTGGGCGGTTCTCCAAAGGGAGCGATCCTGCAAAATAAGATTGTTATAAACCCAAATGATATCTGAAATTGGGGTAAAAATGAATCACTTAGCTGCAACGAAGAACACACTATTTAAGAATGGCCATGGAACCCCTAGGGGTTGGCTCAAGTGGTAAAGGCCTTGGGCTTGAGGGTATGCTCCCCCCAACTCTAAGGTTCAAATCTCCTTGGGTGCGAACAATCTCTAGGGGCCATCAGACTAGGGGATTTTTCCCTTAAATTACCCGAGGTGCACTTGCAAGAAACTCATTGCTGAGAGCCTGTGCACCCCCGGGATTAGTTGGGACGCTATTCCTAGATACCCGGTGCCAATAAAAAAAAAAAAGAATGGCCATGAACAGATTAGATGAGGAACCATTGTTTCTAGGCTTACCTAGACCATTTATTTGTCAATACATCGTAACAGTGCACATCAGCGGTAGCACCCGCTAGTCCTGCAATATAATTAAATCATAATAGTCATGAAACATTAAAGAATGGAACATTATCATTGAAAAAAACCAAGTAGACATCCCTCTTTCACAATAATCTTAGAAATATAAAGGAATCACATATTCTTCATCTTCAGCCATATCTTGCATACATTAGTAGAAAATATGTCAATGAAATCCTATTGCATCTAACATGCAAATCATATAGTTTATGACTCAACGTAGACATGCCCGTCATTCAGGTTGCTTATATCAGCTCTTTACACCATCATCAAATCAAATTCTTAGGACCACAAGAAAATAACACTAGGAATGTTCACACCATAAATAAGGAAATACAATCTAAAACTATGAATTATCAAGTCAATTCTGATTTCTGATAAAACTATAGTCCAGGAACAACTCAAATAAAAATTAGGAATTTTCACTCTCTAATAGTATATGTGGTCTAATTAAGGAATTCAAAGACACTTTAAATCACATTATAATTAAAAGCTTAAATAACAATAGGAGAATTGGTTTCTGAGCACCATAAATGAACAGGAATTGAATCAATTGAACTACTTGTACTGAATTTGACTGGAAATCAAAACAACAACAATAACAAAGTTAAATTTTTTTTTAATAAAGTTAAAATTTACTCAACAGGATCCATCAAGGACCCAATAATGCTTGCTTCAAATTTACTAAGACGCCAAAACCATAATAGAAATCCTGAGTGCTATTACACCATAATTGATAACAAAACAAGCTCACGGGGAAGGAGATGCATACAGTTAGAAAACCACTTGAGTTGAAAATTACAAGTTAAGGCTTCCAGTACCATGGACGATATCAAACCGAACACTAGGGGTCACGTACCCCTTGGACAATGAGAAATTCTATTTGCAGTCCCCATTTGGGGACTGCATGTGCAAGCCCTTCATTAAATAGAAAAAAGTACCATTTTGATAAGGATATTATTGTAATTTTAAAAAAATTTAAAGACAAAATTAATTAAGCTTGCAATGCAATCCTCATTTTAAGGACTATATGTAGCATTACTCATTAAAGTTTATGATCGTCAACAAACCCGATTCTAATTTCATGATAATCAATAAGATAAAATAATAAGGGATCTCGCACTCGTAACATGTTAAACTAGGGTTTCCGCAACATAAACATCTCAACCAGACAACAAATCTATGGAGCGACACTAACTTCAGCTTCAAATACCAGACCCTTACCAATTTAACTAGCAGGAGTTTAAGATTAGGGTTTCGCAATTTATATCAGAATCTGCAAATGACTACTCTCCACCGACCCCCCCCCCCCCCCAAAAAAAAAAAAAAAGAAAAGCCTCTACCACCCAAAAAGCAATACAGTATGATAGCGACAAAAAATAATTGAATTCATCCATCCAATTAGAAAACATACGGATGCCAGCGCTCCCGGCAGACGAAGGAGTCCCCGAAGCTGCGGAATTCCCCTCGAGCGCGGTGGCACCTCCAAACAAAATCAACCTAGGACCAATATACCCAGGCGTGCCCTCCTCCCCAACTGCCGCAACCGCCGTGAGAGTGTGACCACACCTTGGGCCCGGCCCGTCCTCCTTCTTCTCTATAATCGCATTCACCACCGAATAGGACGGGGCATGCCTCGGCCCCACCACCGGGCTCTGCTGCCCCTGCGGTGCCGGTTGCTGCTGCTGCGGATGCTGTTGCGGAGGTGGTTGAGGCGGAGACTGAGTCGGCGACGACTCACCTAGCTGCTCTCTCTCCATTGCAGCCGGAGACGACTCCGTGTTGTGGTTTTGCACCGCCGGATCGTGATCGGTCTCGGGCACCATCGACGACGAATCCAAATCCATTGCTTCAATGCCTCGATTCGTGCCCTATATTCGAGATCGGAGCTAGAATTACCGCAAATTCTCATTTCGAATCACCATTTTGAACCACCTGTGAAATCAAGGGCCCCCACCTCCAAGGATCCCCCGCAACTAAGAGAAATCACAGAAACGAAACCCTAGTTCAGATCCTCAACTCTTAAATTCGACAAAGCCGCGCAAAATTTCCCAAGAAGGTTCCAAGCACAGAGAAAATTACGGAGGTTCTCTCCCTCCCTCTCTTTCTCTCTCTTTCTTTATATATATGAAGAACCTCGAGGAAATGGAAACGGGACGGAGAAAATCTCAAATACACAACAAACACATCAAAGTGAGAAAATAGTAATCCCCATCTCTCTTTGTATAAAATCCCTCAGTTTCTCATTTCTCTCCTTACCAATCACTCGCTTTCTCTCTCTGAAAAAAAAAAAAAAAAAAAAGTATAAATATAGGGAATGGTTACGTTTTTTTTTTTTTTTGTAATTTTTTGGTGGGTCCCTCTTCCTGATGCTGTAAACTTGTATTCAGACGACCGCAGTGCAAAGGCCTGTACGGATGGGAGCAATGCGCCGCTGAGTATGGGTTTCGCGGCACTAAACGGCGAGAGGGGTTACCGGCTTAACCGGAACAAGGCCTAATTTTGTAACTAAATGAAATAAATATTTTGTTAAAAGTTAAATAAAATATTATTTTAATATTATTATTTTAATATTATTTTTATTTTAAAATTTAAAAAAATTAAATTATTTATTATAATCATTTTATTTCAATTTTATATAATTAAATCAATCTTAACTGTCTCAATTTATTTGGATGAATAAAAGAATTATTTCACCATTCTTTTTGCCAATTTGTGCTAAGATGTATTCAACAGAATAGGAAATTGTCATTCTCGTCATGAATGTAACCATTTTCAGTTATGTTAGTTTATGTGTAACATTTTTAAGTAATTTCTTGTTTAAATGATTGAATTATATAACTATTTAAAGTTTGTGGCGTTAATAAAGGATAACATTATAAAGAGAGTAATGATTAGTAAAATAAAAATAGAATAGTAGTGTAATATATAAATTTGATATGAGATGAGATGATTTTAGATGAAAATTAAAAGTTAAATAAAATATTATTAGAATATTATTTTTTTATATTATTATTGTTTTGAGATTTAAAAAAATTAAATTGTTTATTATATTTTATACAGAAATTTAAAAAAATTATAATTACATACGAAAATTTAGTTATTTTATTATTACTAAACTAATTAAATTTTTATACCCATCATCTATATACCACATACTTATTAAAAAAATATAAAAGATAAAAAATTATATATAATGTAGTGTAAAAATAATGAATAAAATATTTCTTATTCAATAACCACCTCGATACCATGATGGCAAGATCTATCATATTTTACAACTCTATTTTAAATGATAGTTTTATAAAATTGAAATTTACTTTTAATAAAATTACATAATTAGATTGATTAAGTCCTGTTTGAATATAAAATAATCTCGACTTATTTTATTTAATTCATTAAAAATTACTTCATCTTATCTCATCTTGTATATATAAATTAATAGAGCTAACGATGCAACTACATTAATTCGCTATTTTTAGAAATCAAAACCCGCTTATTGCTTTGCCACTTACCGCACTTCAACAACATAATTTTGTTGTCACGTTGATGTAATTGATGAGTATTTATGTGACGATTCCAACATTTGACCCTTATGTTTTTTTTTTTTTTTTTTAAATAACAGCACAGATGCCCTTATGTTATTTCTACGTGGATTGTCGAATTTCGAATGCAGATTTTTGTTGCCGCAAAGGACAGTATTTATGCTCATTATTAAACTGATACGACGTGATCCATCCATTAAAAAATAAAAATAAAAAGCCGTGAGTACAGAAAATCGTTATATTTTCTATAGAATCTAAACCCGCACCATGGGTTATAGGGTACAGAATGGAATAACAAGGGGAAGAAAATGAAAGATGGAACTCCACCGGGACCCATTTGATTGGCGCGTGCGAGTAAACAGAAATTTGGAAGCGCGTGCATAATGCATTCGTCCAACCTGACAAATACATATGGGGTGGAGCTGGCTGGCTGGCTTAGCTAGATATGATATATTTACTCATATAATATATTAAATTGTAGATTACAGGTTTATTTCCTTTAAAAACACCAACAACATGAAAACTGAACATCTGGTTAAGGCTTATTTCCTTTAAATGGAAAATAATTTGCGGTGGTAACTACTAACTATCAAACAACCTTAAAGTATGTAAAATATTTTTAATTAAAATAAATATGGTTTTGAAATAAATTACACTGTTATAAATATGTGTATTTGATAATTTATAATTTATATTTAATTTTATGTTGTTGGTTTGAGATAATGTCTATTTTTATTTTTCAAAATATTTTGAAGGTATTAATTCTTTTTTGATGGAGTTTAAAAAAGCAGCTATTGTGAAATTTTTTTTATTGAAAATGTTAAAAAGAATTTTTATCTATTTGGTACGAGATCATTGATGTTAGGATGTAATATTTTTTTAAATTTTGTTAAGTTTTTAGAAAATAAGATTTAAAAAAAAAAAAAGTGATGTTAGAAATTTTTAAAAATATTTATATTGGTGTTTGAAAAAGTGGTTAACCCATTAAAAATATAGTTGGAGAGGAAATTAAGATTCATATAAAAAAAAATTAATAATAGTTATTATGAAACTACACTTCAAAACGATACATAACATTACGCGGGATTAATAAGAGAATTCAAGTGAAACAAAGATATATATATATATACACACACTAGCAGTGGAATTACGTGCGAGGCACGTTTGTTCTGTATTATTATAAAATAAATTACTATAAAATATTAACATCCAATGTAGAAGAAGAAAATTTAATGATAAGATCTACGATGATAATATAACTCATTCTAGTTAGAAACTACTAATTCAAATAGCAATAAGTTTAACCAACCTATGACTTAAATTCAGAACCTTCAATCTCATGAAGTATTGATTGAACTAAATCATTGCATATTTTATACATCTAGAACTAATATATTTCAATTATTTTATGACATTATTATTAGTTTTAGATAGAAAAAATGGTTAAGAGACATAAATCCGAGTTATGAATTAAATTGGTTAATAGTATGATTTATACTTAATTTTATAACTTGTGATTTAATTGGACAATGCTTCTTTACATGCACAACACATCTTTGCTATTTTATTCTTCATTTTATTTTATTTTTCTGATTTCTATTTTTTTAGGCCAATAAATGCACAACATTAGCAGACCAAAAATGGAAAAGCAACATCTTTACAAACAAATAAAGACCCCTTCAATCCCATTGTGCACATTTTACCCATTCGGCATTTTAATAAAAATATTATGCAGTATAATTCAAGAGAGGCTCAAATAGATGAAGTACATGGATTGCAAAATATAAAAGTAAAAGGAAGAGTGGGCTGGCGAAAAAAAAAAAGCTTTACTTCAAAAAAGCAGGGTTTTGTGCAGGGGCATTGATGGAAAACTGAAGTGTCAAACATAAAATATTGTTCATTACTGTTCATATATCTATATCCTCTTTTAAATATAAGGAGATATATATATATGTTGAAATATAATCAGCATCCATATGAGGAGACCTCTTGTATAAATGAGAAATTGAGATAAGATGTTTTCGATTGTTGAGATTTATTTGGCATAAAGATGTTGAATTGAGGGTGACAAAATTTTGAAAAACTTTTTGTTCCCAAACGCGTCCGGAGTAGAATAAATCTGGTTACAAAATTAAAAAGAATATTTTTGATCTTACAAAAACTCAATGAAAATAGAGAAAAATTATATTACTTTCATAGTTCATGTAATTCTAAGGAGTGTGATCACCAAACGGTATATTTCTTAAAATGACACCCTCACCATGATGATGGTTCACATGCGGGTGATGGTTGAGAAAGTGTCAAAGGTTGTGTCACTTGTTAATAGTTATGTCATTTGTCAACTATTGTATTTTCAATGGTTGTGCTCATTGCCAAGCAGTGTCTTATGACCTATAAATAGGAGTCATTGGTGCACAATGAAGGCACTCAATTCCCTTTATCCATTCCAACTTGTGCGATAAATACCACTATTGGAGTGTCACCATAATACCGAAGTTTTGTTCAAATTTCATCTCTTTTTGTTCTTCATTTTTCTATAGTGGTATCAAAGCCTGGTCATGACAAAGGGAATTTTTTCGAGCATTGAGAAGATAATCAATTGACAAGTGTTTAATTTAGCAACCACATTTACATATTATAATCATCTTCAGAGGCTTTCAAATCTTAGAGAAAAACTCTTCCAAATTACAATGGAAGGCCTAGAGTATATTGCGAATTTTCAAAATCTTGTAAATTGTTATTATTTTAAAAAGAATTATTGGCATATTTTTACACAAAAAAATAGTGCAATGTGCAATTTTCCTACGCCCACTATTATTGTTTCAGGGGATCGCCGGAGTTCCTCACCGCTACCTTAGTTCGTCGACGTAGGAAGCACATCAGAATCCTCAACGTCGGTCACCATCTTGCTGGACAGAAGTGAAGACAAAAGCTTCATAGAGACTGGTTTCAATTTGCATGAGGAAGAAGAATACCCTCGATGAAACGATGTCGTTTTGTCCAATGATCACCAAAATTCAAATCAATCTTGGCTAAAAGATATTATCATTCAGCCAAGTGAGGAGCCAAATGATATTGTCATTTTGGAGGCTGCTGAGAAACTAGTTCTCATATCAAACGATGTCATTCCGAGTAAGGAGCGAAACGATGTCATTTCAAGGACGTTGGAAGCCACCTGTAAGAAATAACACGACGTCTTTCGGCCAAACCAAACTTGGATAAGTATTAGATACTTATATACAATTATTATTTGATAAGTATAACCAAACTTGTATGAAAAAGAATGATGACATTGGTGATTATGTACTTCAAATGGAGTTGATTGCAAAAGAATTATATGATACTGGTCATCCTCTCACTAATAAAATATAAGTTACAATCATACTAAATAGTTTTCCTTTATCTTGGGATAATATTGTTACTTCTCTAATACATAGTGGAAATAAAATAACGATGAAATTACTTCCAGTATTGTAAGTGCTTAAAAGAGAAAGGATGAAGAGGAGAAATGGAGATAGTGAATTATCCAATTTATTGATGGCTCAGGACAAAAATTCTACACAGAACAAGATGAAGCCAAAACAGTTTAAAAAAATAAATGGTTGAAAAATAAACAAAGTAAACCATTTACTAGAAACTATTTTAAGTTTGGGAATAATTGTTATTACAAATCACAATATCCTAATAAGGGAAAAAGACAAGAAATCAAGAAAATTGTGATGACAGTCTCAGAAATAATACTCGTGGAGTCAGCGTCAAATTCATGGTAGGTCGACTCTGCAGCAACAAGACATATATACATGAATAAAGATATATTTGTCAAACTTGAAAATAAACAAATAGGAGAGCACAGAGTGTATATTGACAACAACACATACTGTGATGTCTTAGGGCAATGTACATGTAAATTTAAAGTAAATGGTTCTGTTATTTTACTTAGTGATGTATTATACGTACCTAGTATTCGTAGAAATCTAGTATCAATGCATGTACTAGATCAGAAAGACTACACAGTTGAGTTTAAGTCTGAAACTGTTGTAATAACTAAGGGTAATGTATCAGTGAAATGAGTGAAAGATCACAATATGTATGTACTGAATGTTGATGTTAATAAAATATCTATTTTTTATTATTTGAATGTATATACTAATTGTGCATATTTATGACATTTAAGATATGCCATATAATTAAAAGAGTAATATTACTCACCATCCCAACTTCCATCATCTTTACATCATCCTATGATGTGGCATTAAGTGATTGAAAATTATTTATTACATTTCACTTGTAAACTTATCATCTAATGCCACACCATGGGATGGTGGGAGGATGATGGAAGTTGGGATGATGAATAATTTTTTTTAATTAAAAATAAGATAATCAGAGATGTGTAAAAGTATATTAATACCATGAATAAACTCAAATAATTTTTATATATGTAAACCATATATCAAAAGAAAAATAAGTAGTAAATCTTTTTTAAAAAGTTAAAAATCCACAGATTTACTTGAAATTATACATTTTGATGTCTGTGGATCTTTTAGAACTAAAACCCATAGAGGAATTGAGTACTTCATTAATTTCACTAATGACTATTCAAGATATGAGCATATCTATTTACTAAAACATATATTTGAGACAATTGAGAAACTTAAAAAATATAAAGTAAAAGTAGAAAATCAGCTGGGTAGGCCTATTATATGTTTGAATAGTGATAAAAAAAATGTGAATTTGAAGCTTTGGATGATTTCTGCAAATTGAATGGTATAAGATACATTTATACTATACCATATAAACCTAAACAAAATGACATTTCAGAAAGAAGAAATATAACTCTATTGGATATGATGAGATTAATGATGTCATATGTTGATCTATCAACACATTTAACTACTTGTAAGGCACAAGTGCTTATCCCAAAGCCACTAAGGGATAAATTGAAAAATAAATTTTGGGAATGCAAGTTTATTGGGTATGTAGAAAACATAAGTGGTTACAGATTTTATCATTCTGAAAGAAAATTGATAGAAAGTATATATGTCATTTTCTTGGAAATACAAACCTTATTACTCCATTTGATTAGATAAATTTATTAAATGATTTAGAGAATCAATAAATCTTTACAGAGCTTGACAATAAAAATTCTGATATTATTCAAATACAAAATAATAAAAATAAAAGAAAATCATATGAAAATCAGATAAAAGTTTTTCTGAGATAATCAATAGTATCGATTTAGATAAATGACTTGAGGCCATGAAAAATGAAATATAATCGATAAACAAAACTAATGTTTGGGAGTTAACAGATCTTCCAAAAATTAGAAAAACTATTGGTTGTAATTGGGTTCTTGATGACTTGCATAATTTCTTATATTTTATCACTTCTTAACTTTAAATTTTAGTCTAAATATCCTATTATTGGACTAAAATGCTAAAATATTAATAGAAATCATTGAAATTCATGTGTATTCTTGAATTGAGTTTCTATTTATTTTGGGATACTCATTGGCAGATTTTTATGTTTAATTTCAGAATTTATAAAAGAACAAGTCCAAACCCATTCGAATTCAAAGGACTTTCAAGTGGACAAGACGTTGGAACAACCTAAGAACTTTCAATGAGTGTAGGACTCTTCAAATAAGGATAATAATGGGATTTGAGAGTAATTTGGATCAGAGTCCAAAACGCGCTAGTAGACAGCATAAACATACTTTAGTATTTTAATCATAACTTTCCGTTCCAAAGTCGAATTGATATGATTCTTGATGTGTTGGAAAACTATCTTAAAGGGCTACAAAGTTGTCTCTAATAAGAATTTTTAAATTCGAACTCCTGAAGTACGTACGTGGCTACCAAAGTGAGTTCTAAAACTTAGGCGATTTTGTGTGCGGGAATAAGAAGACATTAGGGTTACTTTTCTACTCTATTTAAGCATATCATTAGCACAAAATTGGAGAGTTTTTCAGAGGGGCATTTCTTTGGAATTTTTTGTTTCAGATGTTGCAGCGACTAGGAGGACGAGACTGCGGACTGCGAGGAGCATTTTCAGTGTTTATTTTCTTCTCTCAGAAAAATTATGGTGAATTCGTTTATGTTGAATTTAATTTTTAGCATGAACTAAATTTGTTTTATTCTAGGAAAATGATGTAATCTAGTTCCGAACTATGCTTACTTTTCTATGTTAATTTAAAGTAATTCTCTTCTATATTTGTCTAATTTATTCTGAACTTATTACTTATAATTAAATGGTCACTAATTAGATGATTTTAATATTGTGATTTGTTGTCAAAAGAGGGAATTATATGATAGATCTTGGATATTTCGGCATCGATAAATATAGAGATCGAAAGACTTATATGAACCTATGTAGTATTAAAATCATTGGTCTTATTGCTTTCTTGCTTTATTAATTTGCATACTCTTGTGTAAAATGATGAACAAAAATAATTTTCAATTGACTGTCGAAAGTGACTTTTGGATGTTTGTGGAGATTTGCTAACAAAAAGAGAGAATTAAATTCAATTAGTTAGATGAGTAAAGCATAATGCTAAATTAGGTGAAATCGATTTCCTAAAATGTTTCTTTCCCATTGACTTGATCTTTGAAAAATATCTTTCTTTTTGTTTGAATTAATTTTATTTTAATTTGCAATTACAAAAATCTTAATGAATTTTTTAAATAAAATCAAGATTAGTATAATTTCAGTATTTGTCAAAAGTAAGTTACCAATCCTTGAGGACGATACTCTTCTCATCACTTTACTATAAAACTACGATACTGTACACTTGCAGTTTTGCACCGATCAGTTCTCAGAAAAAAAATTTAAAGTTGATGGTAGTTTGAATAGATATAAAATAAGGTTAGTGGCTAAGGGATATACCCAACAGCCAGGTATAGACTTTGTAGACACATATTCGCCTATGGCGAAGTTCACATCTGTAAGGATTACATTTCTAATGTTATCATGGTGAATTTGAAATTATATCAGTTAGATGTAAATACAATTTTTCTTAATGGTGAATTAAATGAGGATATCTTTATGATTCAACCAGAATGATTCCAAATTAAAGGACATGAAGAAAATCAAAATGTTTATAAGTTGAAGAGGTCATTGTATGGACTTAACCAATATTCAAGATAGTGGTACTTTAAGTTTCACTATATTATTTTGGAAATATGATATGAAATGAGTCCACTAAATCATTGTGTATTCATATATAAAAATAATAATAAATTAACATTATTATCATTATATGTTGATAATATATTACTTGTAAGTAATTGTCTAGATATGATGAATGAAACAAAAGAATTCTTAAAATCTAAATTTGAAATGAAAGGCATGCGTAAAACCGCCTATGTTCTTGGTATAAGAATTTAAGATATAGAAATTCAAAGATGTTGTATTTAGATAAAAAAAAATATCTAGAAAAAGTACCTAAAAGATTTTGCATGAAAAATTATAAATACTTAAGTATACATGTTTGCAAAGATCATACTTTAAATAAAAGTATGTGCCCAAAAGATGATGAGAAAATAAGCGAAATGCTTAAAGTTCCATATGTTCAAGCTGTGGGAAGCCTCATGTATGCAATGACAAGTACAAGACTATATATTTGTCATGAAGTAGAATTGGTGGTAAGCATATATCAATCAAATCCAGGTAATGAATATTGGCAAGCAGTGAATCGTATATTAAGGTATTTACAAGGTACCAAAAATTTAAAATTGTGCTTTATCTAAAATTAATTGACTATAGTGATGCTGATTTTGGAAGTGATGTAGATGATAAAAAATGTACAACTGAATATATATTTCTATTTAGTGAAACAACAGTTTCTTAGATGAATAAGAAACATGGATGTGTTGCTAAGTCTACTATGGAAGCAAAATATATTACTTGTAGTACTGCAATGAGTAATGTGGTGTGGATGAAACACTTTATTGAAAGCTTAAATTTGTGTACATCCACAAAACCAATTAATGTGTTTTGTGATTATCAATCTGTCATCTCATTGATAAAAAGTGGAACACATAGTTCTAAGGAAAATACATTGATGTACATTATCACTATATTTTAGATATAATGGAAAGATGTGAGGTCAATGTTAATTTTATTTTCTCGACTGATATGGTAGCAGATCCGATGACCAAATGATTATCTCTGGAGAAATTAAGAGAACATGTGACTAAAATGGGGTTAAGATAAACATAGGTGAAGTAACATTATGGTCAACATGTATAACTCAGGAAATTCTGAGAACGCCTAGAAAATTAGAATTATAGTGATACCCAAATAAAAATTTTAGTCATTTGTAAGGTCACTTATTAAGGAAAACCTCAGGAATGGTCTTATGGTGAGTACTTAATAAAATTTTAGTGTAGGTTGATTAACCAAATAATTGGTTGATCATTTGTGAAGTCGTTAATAAGCTGATTAGAGAAAGCTTCAAGAATAATCTCTAGAGTAAGTACTTAACGAAAATTCAGTGCAGGTCGATACATGTGTTATGTATTTGGCTGAAGTCGTCAATTGTAATAGGGATATTGAATATTGATCCAGTTACGGAGAATTGATGTTGTTCAATAAGGGAACGAGTGTATATATTTTCATTCTCGGTGGAGCAGTTGTGGCTTGGAGATCTTCCAAGCAAACTGTGATTTCATGATCTATTATGGAGGCTGAATTAATAGCCTTGGATACTATCGAACATGAGGTAGAGGGACTTAAGAACTTATTATCAGAAACTTCACTAGTTAAAAAATCAATGCCAGCTATTTCTATTCTTTGTGACAATCAGGTTGTGATAAGTGTTTGTAATAATAAACACTTTAATCATAAGAGGAGACATTTGAGTATCAGACATTTTACAATAAGATACCTGATAAAAAATGAATACATGACTTTAGAATATATAAAGTCAGAAGGTTATACGTATATCAAGGGAGATGAGACTGAAGCCTATTAATTAGGTCACTGGTAATCGCAACCCAACCTTCTTGATTGGAGATCCTAAGAAGAAGATTCAATGGGAAGAACAGACTACTTTTTGTGACTGAATAATATTATTAAAATATTATTATAGGTCCATCCCTAGGGTGTGACAGTGTGAGTGCTACAAATACAATGGCAAAGGAAAAGTGAAAGGTTTTGAATTAGTCCAAGACTAAAGTGAGATATTGAATTGTATGTACTCTTGGAGGACTCATTTATGTGAGTGTGACTGTGGGGCCTCAATCTATGGTAATTGGGTTATTTCCTAGAGCGCTCATGAATCATTGGGTTATTTCCTAGAGCGCTCATGAATCCAAGATACGGTGCACGACCTTTATGCACCTACCTTGTAAGGAACCTGATATATGTTGTACTATGTGTGTGGTGTAGAGAAGTTTGAGTTAAAAGATTATGGTTCAAGATGTGATTCACCATGGATCTGTCATATGTAAACATGCTAACACTAGGTAAACGTTCAAAGCCGCAAGTTACTTCTATTGATGCATAGTACTTAGCCCAAAGAAAGTTTTATTCTATTATGTCTTTTAAAATATTTTAATTAGGTGGGAGATTGTTGGTTTTTAAACTTAAAAATGATTAAAATATTTAATGTTTAGTAAAAAATAATGTGAATCATTATCATTGTTCAATGTATCGGTTCGGTTATCTAGATTTAAATTAAAAAATGTCATGGTGACTTGAACCAATACATACCTCTTGGGAATATGAGTCTTAATCGTTTGCCAACCAAACAAATGGTTGTGTCCTTTGGCGAGTTAGAAACATTTTCAATGTATTCTCTAATATGTGACTTCTCAAAAGTGCTCATTTATTTTAGTTGTGACTTTTCACAAATACTCTTTTATTTATATAAGTTATGACTTTTCACAAGTACTATTTTATTTATATATTGTGACTTTTCACAAGTACAATTTCATTTAAATAAATTGTGACTTTTCACAAGTGTCATTTCATTCTAGTTGTAACTTTTCACAATTGCTCTTTCATTCTCTATAAATATGAAACCTCACCCACAAATTTATTTACTCAAAATTCTCTACAAAATTAGAGAAACATTTATTCATTTTCTATCTCTTTCTTTGAGTTTTGGTTATTTTATATTGGGTTCGAAGATTTCATTTTGTATGCACCGACAAGGAGATTAATAGGAACTGAAATTGTTGAATCTTGGGAGTACACTGCCAATAAGGTTAGTGCATGTTTAAATTTGAAAGCAGCGAAATCTACTCTAAGGAAAGCGTCAATCACAACGTGCCTCAAAATCAGATTCTATCTTTCTAATTTTTTCTTGTTATTTTACATATTTTCTAGTTTACAAAACGTTTTCACATAGATAATTTATTAGTCCAAATATTTCCCAACAAAATGTTTAGATGGGAAAAAAGACTTTAAATACAATTTAAAAAACAAGATCGTTGAGAATAGATTCATCCTATTATTGATATAATTGTGACACATTTCGGCTTTGTTTGTTTTCACAACTTATCTCAACTCATCTCATCTAATCATTACGACTTTTCCAAACTTTCATATAAAATAAAATAAATAATTCAACTATTTCAAATCTCAAAACAAAAATAATATTAAAAAAATATATTCTAACAATATTTTATTCAACTTTTAATTTTTATCTCAACTCATCTCATCTAATATTATCACATATGTAAAAACAAACGAAACCGATAGATTATAACTAATTATTTTTAGAAAAAAATTTAAAAATCGATGAATAATATCACCTCACCATATATTTAAAAAAATAAAAATAGTTGATAATGACATTTTATCTCCGGGTCTATGTACAATTCGCATTTAGTGCTTATTTAAAAAAAGTTTTCATTCCAAAATTCTTATCTCATCTCATACACAAATACTTTCAAACTAATCATTATAATTTTTTCAAACTTTCAAATAAAAAATAAAAAATAATTCAACTTTTTCAAATTTTCAAATGAAAATAATATTAAAAAATTATATTGTAACAATATTTTAATTTTATAATATTTTTTATTAAACTTTTCTCTCTAATTTCTCAAAATCTCATAAAATATTAACTCAAAATATCTCACAATTATTTACAAACTAGTTATCTTATTATTTATAAAATTATCGTCTCATTTCACTCTTCAAATTTATCTTATTTTTTAGAAAATTTACTTTATATTATGTGAACATGTGTAAAAACTTGTTAATAAAATTATCCTTAAAATATAGAGTTGACAATTGCCAATCAAATGGAGAGCTTGGTAGTTTTCGAGATATTTTGCATGAAAAGGACGGAAAGAGATTTTACTGCACTTGAATCTTCTCACAAGGGACAAGGTATTGGAATCTTCTAATGCATGTTGTGCTGTTTTTGTATTTTAAAGAATGTCAAGCCGAATGATCGCACACTTTGTTTGACACATGATATATTTATTATCACTTCTCCGCCAACCATCGAATTTCTGAATTGAATTGATCCTGCTGAAGACTTTTTTTTCCTATAAAACAAAATCCTCCCGGAATTCAATTTTTATAAAATTAGTGGGTAAAAGTGATTGACGAAGTAGTGGAGGTGCTTCATTACTATAAAAGTATTTACAATAGTCTAGTCATTATCAAGTCTAAAATTTGATTAAAAGTTAATTCATATTAGACTATATTCATCCAAAAATCAAAATAATAATATAATATTAGATATTTTAATAATAATTTTTTTTTTATATTTTGCAAATACATTCCATATATTAATTAATAATTTAATTTTTACTTAAAATTATTATTTCCTAACTATTTCTTTCATCAACCTAATTATCCAATAATAGCCATTGAGAATATTTTTAGAGTAAAATATTGTCTTGGAGATGAATAATAGCTAAATTTGGAAAAAGTGATGAATTTATTGTAACTCAAAAGTGGAGCCTTGAAATTTTGACTACTCCAATACATACTACTTTTGAGCTACTTAGCCAAAATTTGGCTAGACACTGACATTTAGCTAGGCCAATGCTAGGCTAAGACCATCTTCATCTTTTTCATATCCTCCTCCACTGTTTTTATCCTTGTAAAAGAGAGCATAGTGAGACCATGAGAATATATAAAATTACTATACATAGTGAAATTCATCTAAAAAATTCGTGTAATGTTGAATCACATAAATCGTGGCATCTTTCTCCCTTTTTCTATTTTAAGCCATGGTTGAAACCTGAGCACTCCCAACGTCAACTCACCATCGAGAACCACCGTGAGTCATTTGACCTATTGTTGACATCTGGCCTTGACGGGAAAATGCATCAACGATATGTGTTACCTTACAATTCTTAAGTTCGATTTGTCTCACAAGAAAGACTTGAGATTTTTAAAAAGAAAAGTCATTATTGACAAAGAGAAGTCCCCGAGAATCTCATGAAGAAAACTCAAATTATAAAAATTATTAATGCTTTATGTTATTGCGCGATGCTAAGAGATATCCAAGGACGAGCCTTAATAAGACTTGTAAAATGCAATTTTGCATATGTAACACCCTCTTTCTTGGGGTTAGGGACGTCACATATTTTCATACATAAAGTCAGGCAAGAGGCTATATAATTTAATAAAATAAATATGTAATCCATAAAAAAGAGTTAGTAATAAATCCTGGAGGTCTAGAGAATTAGTTCCTAATACTGAAAATTCTCTCCAATAGAGCAATTATATAACAAATATCCATGTCCCTCCACCGAAACACTGAAGAAAATTTTCAATAAAATAAATTAAAAACTCTCCAAAGACTCGAAAATATATTTAACTCAATATATCAAAATAATTGAAAATAATCAATTTACTAACTATGACTCTCAAATAAGTACTTGTACCGTCGGACACTTATTCCTTTACGATTATCACCCTTACTAAAACTTCATACTCTTGTTCTCCAGTTGAACCATTAAAATTATCTGAAAAATATTGTGGAGATAAGGGATAAGTTATTAACAACTCAGTAAGTAGAGAACATATATTAGTATGCAAACATGAGTGTTTACAAAGTTCAGAATACATAACAAAACATTTTTTATTTTCAGAATGAAGAGTCAGAATATGCTATAAAAAATATCAGAGCGAATGTTCAAAAATATTCATAATCAAAATCTCTTTGGCATGGCATAAACTGAAACATCACATCTTATCTTATTATATAAGAACAAAGACTATATTTAACTCCAGTGGTAGGATTGTGCAAACCCCGATGGCCAACCAAGCATAAATAGAATGTGAATCTTCCAAAGTACTTTGGCATAACATATCTGATTCATTGTCATCCTCATCAGATCAGAGTATCATATCAGAACATATGCCATGTTTAACTCCCGTGGTAGGGTTGTGCATCTGTGGATAACCGAATAGATGCATATAAGAACTGAAACAGAGTACCACTATTCTTTCCCGTGGTAGAGCCATATTATATCAGAACAGAAGCCATGTAAAACTCTCGTGGTAGGGTCTCTAACTGAACGGAACAGAAACATAATCAGATAGTCATGCCAAAGGTTTTTCAGATGTCACATCTTATCAAAATAGAGTAATGAACAGAATCAGAACATAACAGAATCAGATCACAAAAATATAAGTTATGCACAAATTTTCATATTCTTCATATTCACTCTT
The DNA here is from genome assembly GCF_001411555.2 of Juglans regia. Lineage (NCBI taxonomy): Eukaryota > Viridiplantae > Streptophyta > Magnoliopsida > Fagales > Juglandaceae > Juglans > Juglans regia. Next base: position 19,390,493 of record NC_049914.1, on the reverse strand, counting down.
TTTGCATAGTTCAGAAATAGAATATAACAAATAAGGTTAGGTCTACACCAGTCATGACAGAAAATACTTTCTTCTTATACAAAATGTTATGAGTAATGCAGAACAAATAATTAAGGTTGTTTCAAAATTTCTTTTCATAACAAAACATGCATATTTTTCAAAAATCAACCTCAGCCCATTTAATTTTTTTGCAAAGTCTAGCATAGAAACCCCGCTTACCTGAACTTCTTAACTTTATGAATTTCTCTGCAACAGTGCCAAACAAAAATCAATCGTCACCTATAAGATTGTCACGTAATGTCCATAAATTTCCAATCGAACACGTATCCTGATATTTAAACTTGAAATGCTAAAAATCGTCTTATTTTAATTCCTCAAAACTTAAAATTCTCATAATCCTAAAATGCCACCATTTTCCAAATCCATCATTATCCACTTAATATACTTAATCTAATTTCAACACAAACTCCAGTCCATTTAAGAAATCGAACCTAATCCACTTAAAATAATGAAAAGTCATTGTAATAAAATATTACCGGGCCAAAAATAATTTAGAACCCGAGCCCGACTCTAAAATATTTAACTTTAAAATAACTTAACCTAGCACGTTCAAAATAAATAGGGGCCTAGTAGAAAACAAGCCCATGTGGCCCAAAGTAAAGACAACCAACTTTTAAAACCTTGTTTTACAACTAAGAGGGCACAATTGTAATTTTATAAAAAAAATAAATACTTCATGCTAAGCTTTATGGAAAAGAAAGTTAGAAACCGTTTCTATTTTTGAAAACGAAGAAAACACGGGGGAATGATGCGACTGAGAAATAATATTAAATAAAAGTCTGACATAAAAACACTAAATAGTTTGCTTCATCTAAGCATGATCCCGCCTGCTCGTGCTCATCATCATCCTCACCTGGGTGGTTAAAACATGAAATAAAACTACGACGAGTAGAAGATTCAATAAGAAATCCATCATACGTAAATATAATAAAGATAAGGTTTTCATAAAAGAGTTCATGCTAGAAAAAAATTAAATCATTACATTTCACACTTATACTTATGACATGAATGACTTGTATTGAATTATGTTACTGATCAACGCACTTAACAATGTGTACAAGGTTGTGCACAGGCCCCACATCTTGTGGTCACAAGGAGAACCGTTAATAGTAGTCTGGCATAATATGGTGGACCACACTTGAGTCTATGGTTGCACACAAACCCATGAAACGCATTGATACCATGCATTTGAATGACTATCTTATTAAACTGATATTATCTTATCGTACATTTGATCTTAAAGCTTACATGTCGTATGCAACGTGCGATTCATGACATACATAATACGTATATAATTATAAAATGTTGAATTAAACATGATGTGGAATTAACATGATCATGTACTATGATAAATGATATATTTTCATAAATCATGGCATGCGTAGTATATCAAAATTGGCTAACAAAGAACTTGCTACAATGATAATCTATCTTGCTAATATGTGTTAATCTTAAGTTTATGATCAAATTATTTACTTTGTAATGCTAATTTCAAAATCTCGTCTTGTAGTTCACTACCTAAACAAAATACCATGTCACTATCTTTCTAGAAAAATGTGCCATAATTTATAATTAACTTAATAAATATTATGAAGAATAATTTAATAATTATTGTATTATATATTATTATCATATAATTATTCTGTAACATATCTTCACTTTCAAATTATAACTTAGTAAAGTAATTAGGCTTTATACAGTCTGTTAAAATAAGTCGCGAAAATCTTAATTCATAAAATAGTTTTAAATTTTCTTATGATTAACATAATTATTCAATTATATCATAAATCTAATAAATACTAATATCATTTAAATATTCTTAACATATTTATTTATTTCAAATTTAAAACTTTAATAGTATACTCGTATCAAAATCGATTACGGTAAATAGTGGAAATTCATTCCATACAATAGGCTTATCGAATTAAAGTGTTCAAAATAAAAATTAAATACTTACTATTTACTACTGAAATTCAATTGTAAAAGAATTAATACTAAATAATATAATTTAAATCCTTAATTACTCTTTGTAAAAAAAAATAAAGTTTCTGTAAAATAAAATTTCTAAGCTAACATGAAGTAAACTAAACCCAAGTTAAAATAGTTTCTGTAACAATTAAATCGAGCCCAACACGAGAGTCAAGCCCATCATAAAGGAGCATACTTTGTCCTGCTTACAACTGAGGATAGAAATGTAATTACAATTAAAGGTCTACCCTTTTATAAAACAATAGGGTTAGGAGACAATTAAGGCTCCTTTTCATCTTAAGAGCATAGAAATGAGCGAGAAAAGGAGTGGGCGGTAGAGACTTACCCTAGGAAAACAAAGGACACCGTGCGATGGTGAGTTGGTAACGGTGAAAGCTTTTGTGTAGCAGAGAAAATTCTTAGGCTTTGTTAGGCTAAGGAACGATGGAGAGAAGAGAGAGAGAGAGAGAGAGAGAGAGGGACAAGCGCGCCTGACCGAGAAATGGCAAATATGTCTTCCAGTGAAAGGTTGGTGGTTTGTAGTGGAGTTGGTGTGGCTACGTCAGAGCAGCCCATTTGTTTGACGTAATCGAGGCTTTCATTGTGGTATAGATATCTTTTGTCAACATGGAAAGAGGTGCCGTTTACGTGGGCTGTGGTGCGGAGGAGATAGGTGGTGTAGTACTGGGCTGTCTTTGACTGCTGTGGCGTGGGGGAGAGGAGTGTGACGATGCTTTGTTTTGATAGGTGTAAAATAGAGACTTGCTCATTTGTTTGCTCTGTGCAATGGTGGTTGTTGCCATGGTTTGTAGTGGTGGAGGGAGGTTTGCTGCGTGCTAGACGTGGGCGTGAGGCTGTTGAATGACGGGGCTCTTTGGTTTTCATTGGACTAGTTTCCACATTATAACACATGCTAGAATGAGAGAAGGAGGCAGTCGACAGACGTGTGTGAGTTTGGATTCTTACGGCTACATATATACTGCTTCTGGAAAACCTAGGGAAAAAGAAGGTTAAGCGGCAAGGAGATGAATGTGCATATATATGGCAACCCTAGATGCAAGGAGAACGTGAGTTTGGTGGTTTGCTGCGAGGAGATATATAGAGGGCTTCACGTTTCAACATGGATTTACAATGCAATTGGAGTCGATTAGTTGAAGGATCACTCGAGGAGAGAGAGAGAGTGGCAAAACCTTAAAATTACTTAAAGTACAATAATGTTAGGGGGACCGATGATGGTGCCCTGCATTATACCGACAAATGCAAATATACTTTTTTCTTTATTTTATTTTTCTTTTAATTATTTTTAAATATTAAAAAAATAAATTCACTAATAGTCAATTTCTTAACCATTAAATAAAAAAAAAAATACAATCGGTCGATTTTGTCAACAAGCTTTCTCGATCTTCGTAGCATTTTTCTTACTTAAAACACATTTATCGTATAAATAATTTAAATTAATAATACTAATAAAAATCATGATAACCTGAATTAAACTTACAAATTCTATTAATAAAATTTGACAAAATTCATAATAGTAATATATTAACGATAAAATCTTTTTTATAATATTTTAAAATTAAATTAAATAAACAAAACTTATTATATGGCTGAATTTAGATTCAGGTTGTTACTGCATGCCTCAAAAGATGGAGGTGAGGAGATTGTCCCTCCGTGAATGAATGTAGAAGTGCGTAACTCGTGTTTGGTGAGGAATATCCGTGGAGTGCGAAAATATATAATATTGTATACATTGTAATTTGTATAGTAGTTAAAGGATGTTATAAATCCCAATTACCTGTAGAGGGGCTGAATTGGTATTTTATTTCAACACAATGAGATTTACAAATTAAAAAAACGAAGCTAAATATTACCGAAGAATTAAAAATAAATATAAGAATAATTTAAAGAAGAAAATAAATAGCACGAAATTATTGTTCAAGAATTAGAAACTCATTTGAATAACTTTTTCAAAATCTAAAACCATTTATAGTAATTCCATGCACCACCTATAAATCTATTATCACTACAACAAATTAGCCTTTTTCCCATGAGTGATTTTGTCGCAATTAGTCTATATTTTTTGTCTAAAATAATTTTTTCCCGCCATTTTAAGTCATAGCTGACTCTTCAGAAATGTGCAGCAACTTATAGTACTTAAAATTACGAGTGAAATATATATCAGAAATACTCTTTTTCCGGCAATTCTTTTCCTCGCAAAAATGGAAACTTTCATCGCAAAAAGTATGCTAACCATGGTTAACTGGGGTTGGAAATACTTATATGCCACAGTGGAATTCGCGGGAAATATGCATTTGCGACCAAAACAATATTTCCAACGATTTACGATTGCCGGAAATATTCTTTTATGAAATAAAAAAAATACTAGTAAAACAATATCAAGACCTTATACCTAAAATACAAAAAATGTGAATAATATATTACCATTACACTAATATTGGTAATAATATATTATACACTTAAGTAGAGCTGAAAGCAAAAGAATCCCAAAGTAAAACTAGAAAAGCTTAACACTGCAGAAAAGTAAAACTAGAAAAGTTTAGAACTACATTTTACCACATTGACTAAGTACACGTGGAAATCTCTAGGCTTACAAATAAGAGACGACAAAAAACTGAAAAAAAAAACTACTCTAACACAATTTAGATTAATGAAGTACTTTGATTACCGGGTTGGCCCACCTTGATCCCTCTCATATTCCCACTTTGATTGCAAGTTTGTTTCTGTGTACACAACATCATGTCATCATATTCAACTAATCGTTCATAATATATACATATTCAACTAGCACAACCAGAGCACACTCTTCACATATGCAATTTTTAACATAGAATTAAAGAGAAACGAACACAAGCTGTTTGACACAATGTCTCACAAAGCGTGAGAGCATATTGAGAGTCTTTCATTATATATAATTACCGTACATATGTGTGAATTTAGAAATTATAGAGTAATGTTACAAATGAGGAAGAATAGGAAAGTAGATGAGTTTCCATCTTTGTATTTAGCCGTTGGGTATCTTTGTTTCCATGTGTGGTTTTGTAGCTGTTGGGTGACTTGTGTATGGCTGGGTTTACATGTGTGGCTGGGTTTCCATGTAAGGCTTAGTAGCCGTTGGTTTATGAGTATTTTCAATAGTCCCCCGCAAACTGTGCCGAGATAGAAGGCCAAGTTTGGTGCGTAAAGGATAAAGCGCAGGACGTCCAAGAGGCTTGGTGAAAATATCGGCAAGTTGAGAAGAGGCCGGAATGTGCCGGGTATGAAGAAGACCAAGAGCAACACGTTCTCTTACATAGTGATAATCAATCTCGATATGCTTGCTTCGGGCATGGAAAACTGGATTGGCAGTCATATGTAGAGCACTGAGATTATCACAGAACAAAATAGGTGCCGCTGGAAGTGTAACACCAAGATCACGTAATAGAAATGAAATCCAAGTAATTTCTGCAGTGGTGCTCGCCATGGCTCGATATTCTGCTTCAGAGCTAGATCGGGATACGGTATTTTGTTTCTTGGCAGACCAGGAAATGCAGTTACTGCCTAGAAAAATGCAGTAGCCTGTGGTGGAGCGACGAGTAAGAGAACAACCTGCCCAATCTGCGTTAGAAAATGCATAGAGATTAAGTGTAGAATGTGAGTTAAAATGAATACCAATTTCAAGAGTACCGTGCAAATAGCGAATGATGCGTTTTACCATTTTGTAATGAGCCATAGTGGGAGAGTGCAAAAATTGGGATACAAAATTAACACTAAAGGCTAAGTCAGGGCGAGTAAGGGTGAGATATTGAAGTGCTCCAACAATACTCCGATAGTGACCCGGATCTGGAAAAGGGACATCACTTGTGAGTCCTTTAGTTTTGGGCATCATAGGTGTGCCCATAGGTTTACAATCTTTCATCTGAGCACGATCCAATATCTCTAGCGCATACTTAGCCTGAGATAGTGTAAGGCCATCTGAGTTGCGAGTTACTTGAATTCCCAAAAAATAATGCAAAGGACCAAGATCTTTCATAGCAAATTGTTCCCCAAGAGCATGAATGAAAGTAGTGAGGTGAGTGGGGTCAGAACCCATGAGAATTATATCATCAACATAAAGTAATAAATAAATTGTGCTTATAGAGGAATTATAAATAAATAATGAAGGGTCAGCGGAACTACAAGTAAAACCATAAGCAGTTAAAAAATTACTAAATTTATCAAACCAAGCACGAGGTGCTTGTTTTAACCCATATAATGCTTTATTTAATTTGCACACATGAGAAGAAAGAGTTGGATGGATAAAACCTGGAGGTTGTTCCATAAATACGTCATCTTGAAGGTCACCATGGAGAAAAGCATTCTTGACATCGAGTTGACGAATGTCCCAATTATGGACAAGAGCAAGGCTGAGGACGATCCGTATGGTGCATGGTTTTATGACTGGAGAGAAAGTCTCGGTGTAGTTGATACCATCAATTTGGTGGAATCCCTTGGCAACAAGACGAGCTTTAAGTCGATCTAAGGTACCATCTGCCTTGATTTTTGTTTTGAAGACCCACTTGCATCCAATAACATTCATTTGAGGTTGATGAGGTACAAGAGTCCAAGTGTTGTTCTGATGAAGAGCTTGAATTTCTTCTTGCATTGCTTTGGTCCAACCTGCATGGTTAAGAACGGAACGGATTGTCTTGGGTTCCTTGGGAAGTTCGATTAGGGAATGATAGTGAGCATACTTGGGATTAGGTTTGCAGATCCCAAGTTGAGATCAAGTGACCATGGTGGGATGAGGAGGTTGTATGGTGGGTGGATCACTATTTGGTGGAGGAGGGTTGGGTGTTTGAATGAGGGGTGATTCTTGCAGAAGCGGCAAAGACGGCAAAGGAATGTGATCAATCTCATGTTGTGTGGGGATAGGCGGTGAAGGAGGTGCCTGCATAGAGGAAACACTAGAACCATCCAAGGGATTAGAAGGTAAATTGTTAGGGGAATGCCAATCAATAAAGGTAGATAAAACTTGATCACCAGGGGAGGGAAGATGAAGATTTCCAGGTTGTTTATAAGGAAAAGAGGACTCGTAAAAAACAACATGTCGAGAAATAAAGGTTCGATGAGATGTAGGATGATAACATTTATAACCTTGATGTTTGTCACTATAACCCATAAAAATACAAGGAAGTGTTTTGGGTTCAAACTTGTTTTGTTTAGTATCCCAAGTATAGGGATAGCATTTTGAGCCAAAAATCCTAAGGGAGGTATAATCCGGGTAGTGACCATAGAGAAGAAAAAAAGGAGATTGAAGTTCTAAAGTAGAAGAAGGGAGCCGATTTATTAAGAAAACAGCAGTTGAAAAAGCTTCGACCCAAAAACGTTTAGGAACGCCACTTTGAAAAAGTAAGGTCATACCAAGTTCACGAATTGTACGATGTCGTCGTTCTACCGAGCCATTTTGCTCGGGAGTGTGAGGACATGAATATTGATGAAAAATTCCTTGGTTTTGAAAATGCAAATTTAGTGGATAGCTAGTGAATTCGCCACCGCCATCGGTTTGAAAAACTTTAATTTTTTTGTTGAATTGTCTTTCAATTAATTTTTCAAATAAGAGAAATGCATTAAAAAAATCAGATTTCTTTCGTAAAGGAATAAACCACATATATTTGGTGAAGGCGTCAACAAAACAAGCATAATATTGAAATTTACCAACAGATAAAACTGGAGCAGGTCCCCATAAATCACAATAAATTTTATCAAACATATTGAAGTCATTATGCGAAGATTGAAAAAAAGTAAGTTTGCTCATTTTTCCTAGTTGACAACTCTCACAAATAGAGTTGGTTTTAGTTTTTCCAATAACTGAAATAAGACCTTTAGACCGTAAAACTTGGAGAGTGGAAGCTTGAGGATGTCCCAACCGTTGATGCCACACTTCTTCAGAAACTGTACGAAAGCGATTTGAGAAGTGTGCTTCAAAGGGTGGGGACAACACATATAAATTACCCTTCCGTCGGCCGTTCAGTAAAATGCGGTTGGTCGCCCTTTCCTTAATAGAAAAACCAACACCATAAAATTCACAGTTATAAGGATAATCAGAAGTTAATTGACTAATTGATAATAAATTTTTTGCCAAGTCAGGAACAAGTAAAACATCTTTTAATTTGATACACGAGTTACCAGATTTAATAAAAGTGTCACCAAGGTGTGTAATTGTGTGAAGACTACCATCACCAATGAGTACAACATTATTACCAAGATATTGAAGAAGATTAGAAAGCATACCTGAATTACCTGTCATATGGGCAGAGGCACCTGTATCAGCTGTCCACTCGGTATCATGAATATTATTTTCGAGGGTCATGGCAGCTAATGCTTGAGGAATATCATTGGGTTGAACAGCATGATCGAACCGGTGCCAACATTTAATTGCGGTATGCCCTTGCTTCCCGCATATTTGACAAGTCGGAATACGATTATTTTCTTTGATATTTTCATGGACCGTTCCAGAATGTGGTCCGTGATTTTTGGGCCCACTATGGTGACTGTGTTGATGGCCTGGACGTGCCACTTGCGTGGCTTGGGAAAAGCCACGTCCACGGGAGGACCACGGTCTCCCTTTGTTTTTGCCGTGACCCGTAGCATGACCATAGAAGGCAGTGTGTTGCGCGTTGTAATTCTCGTGCAACTGGCTCCTCGTTTCAAAGCCCTGCAGCAGCGGCACTACCTCTGAATAGGAAGGCATCGGTGGCTTGAGCATGGTGGTGGTAAAGGGCTCATATTTGGGGCCGAGTCCATTGAGGAGAGCAAACACCTTGAGTTTATCACTCACGGGTCGTCCGATTGCTGCAAGATTATCACAAATAGACTTAAAATTTTTGAGATGTACCTGAAGAGAAACCGAGTCCTCCTTGCGCATGTAGGTTAATTGCTGAGTGAGTTGAAACTCCCTTTCTTGGGAATCCTGGGCATAGGCTTCTTGAAGAGCATGCCACACTTGATAGGAGCTGTCGAGGCCAACAACGAGACCGAGGGACTCCTCGGACAGAGTACCGATGATCCATCCACGAAGCAACCTGTCTTCCTTCCACCATTTGAGGTAAGTAGAGCTAATTTGAGGTTGTGTGGTATTTGTTGGGTCATCGTTGGGCTCATATTGGGGTGGAGAAACAGAGTCCGTGAGGTGAGGCATGAGGTCTTGGCTCTCAGCCAAGGCCACGACCTGTTCTCTCCATAAGGGATAATTTCCCTGGTTCAAACGGAGAGTGAAAAAATTGTTCACTGAGAGGGAAAGGGCTGCCATGGGAGTAAGACTCTCTTGCTCTCACAAGGCTCTAGATACCATAAAGAGAAACGAACACAAGCTGTTTGACACAATGTCTCACAAAGCGTGAGAGCATATTGAGAGCCTTTCACTATATATAATTACCGTACATATGTGTGAATTTAGAAACTATAGAGTAACGTTACAAATGAGGAAGAATAGGAAAGTAGATGAGTTTCCATCTTTGTATTTAGCCGTTGGGTATCTTTGTTTCCATGTGTGGTTTTGTAGCCGTTGGGTGACTTGTGTATGGCTGGGTTTCCATGTGTGGCTGGGTTTCCATGTAAGGCTTAGTAGTCGTTGGTTTCTGAGTATTTTCAATAAGAATAGCTTATCAAAAGTTGGGAACTGCATTTGAAAACATATTTTTTTTTATAAGTAAAATAAGACTTTATTAAATCACCAAAGTAACAAGATACAAAGAAAATGCCCTATTTATGTAGGCATGTTGGAAACTAGGAATTCATGAAGGTCCATGCCATTTAAGTCTACAGCAATGACCCAAGTACAAAGAGTTCTAAAAAATAACAATTTTAGCTCCTCCACATATCTCTCTTTGTCTTCAAAAGTCTTCTCATTTCGTTCCTGCCATAAACACCACATAATACAGATAGAGATCATCTTCCACACTGCTTTAATCTGTCTCACCCCACGGATAGAATTCCAGCATGCCAATACATCCAAAACTGTTTCCGGCATAACCCACGCCATATCCATCCTTTTAAACACCTCGTCTCAAATAGTCTTGGCTATCTCACAGTGTAAAAGTTGATGATTTACCGACTCACCCCCGCTTTTGCACATGCAACTGATGAAATTCATGGGCCTAACTCATCTCATAAAACCGGTTGTACAAGAGAGGATTGCTCATTGCTTATAAACATACCCAAGACCTTGTCCACAGCCAATGTGTGATTATTCCTCAACACCCTCCCTCACGTGCAGGCCAGTATTTTTCTGGTCCTTGTCACGGGATAAGTAGTGTGGGCCCCCATTCGTCCTGTGGCAGGCTCTGATACCATGATGAAATTCATGGGCCTAACTCATCTCATAAAACCGGTTGTACAAGAGAGGATTGCTCATTGCTTATAAACATACCCAAGACCTTGTCCACAGCCAATGTGGGATTATTCCTCAACAGCAACACCAATCTGCAATAATTATCCTCCTCTTTCTTAGATTATCCGTAGTGAGGATCTTACCCAAAGACGCTGTCCACACAAAGAAAAAGGCTTTGGGAGGAGCCTTATGACGCCAAAGCTTTCTCCAAGGAAACTGTATCTCTGGAATTTGTGTGAGCACCTTATAGAAAGAGCGAGTAGAGAATACCCATTTCCCTGCAGGATGCCACCACAACTCATCTTCCTGCTGAATATTCGGTCGAACAGAATATAAGAGACTATAAAATTCTACAAAACTTTCCATCTCCCAATCCTGTGCCGCCCGGTTGAAATTGATGTTCCAGTGAATGTTCCTACCTGAGACTGAGACTTCCATAACCTCCGCCACTGTGGCATCTTTATTGCTTGCAATCAAGAAAAGAGACGGAAACAGATCTAGTAGAACACTGGTACTACACCATGCATCCTTCCAAAATCTGATCTTGACATCTGTCCCCAAGTGCAATCTAGTGTATCGATGGAAAACCTCCCATCCTCTTCTAATGTGTTTCCATAACCCCTTACCCGCTGTTCCTCTAACTTCTCTGGTACACCACCCCTCCCCTAGATCACCATATTTGCTTTCGATCACAGTCTTCCATAAAGCCTCTGGTTCCTTGGTATATCTCCACAACCATTTGCCAAGTAAAACTCGATTAAAAACTCTCAAATTTCTGACACCCAAACCGCCAATGGAGATAGGCCGACATACCATCTCCCACTTAACTAAGTGGAATTTAAACTCATCTCCCAAGCCCCCCCACATAAAGTCTCTCTGTAACTTCTCAAGTCGACCCGCCACACTTGCCGGTAAAGGGAATAAGGATAAAAAGTAGGTGGGTAGGTTGGAAAGTGTACTTTTGATTAATGTAGTCCGACCCCCTTTCGACAAATACATTCTCTTCTACCCTTCTAATCTCCTCTCTACTTTTTCAATCACTGTATCCCATATCATACGAGACTTCAGTGCTATACCCAACGGCAATCCCAAATAAGTCATAGGTAGAGATGCAATTTTACACCCCAGAATGCCCGTCAGATCCCTTATATCTTGAACTTCTTCAATCAGTACCAACTCAGATTTATCATAATTCACTTTCAAGCCAGATACTGCTTCAAAACACAGCAGCAGTGCCTTCACAGCCCTCAACTGAGTGTGATCAGCCTCACACATGATAAGCATATCATCTGCAAACAACAAATGAGAAATAGTTGTAATACCCCTACTCGGTGATCCAATCTGGAAACCACTGATGGAACCATTAGTCACTAAAGCTGAGATCATCCTACTCAATGCCTCCATAACAATGACAAAAAGTAACGGAGACAACAGATCCCCTTGTCTCAAGCCACGAGAGCTTGGGAAGAAACCCTCTGGGCTACCATTAATCAACACCGAGAACCGTACCGTAGAAATACACCATCTGATTCATGACCTCCACCTCTCACCAAACCCACACCTACCCAGTAAATAAAGAAGGAAATCCCAATTAACATGATCATACACCTTTTCCATATCTAATTTGCACATAATCCCTGCTTTGCCCATCTTCAATCTACTGTCGAAGCATTCATTAGCAATTAGAGTCGCATCAAGGATCTGTCTACCCTTAACAAAAGCATTCTGTGGTTTGGTAACAATCTTCCCCAATATCCCACTTAATCGATTTGCAAGCACTTTTGCAATGATCTTATAAGCACCATTCACTAAACTAATAGGCCGAAAATCTGTAATCTCAATGGCCCCTACCTTTTTAGGGATTAGTGCAAGAAAAGTAGTGTTAAGACTTTTCTCAAATTTTCCTAACAAGAAGAACTCTTGAAATACCTTCAAATGATCCGCTTTAATCACCTCCCAACACACTTGGAAAAAACCCATAGAGAAACCATTCGGTCCGGGAGCCTTATCTTTTGCCATCTTTCTTACCACTTCAAATACCTATTCCTCTTCAAAAGCCCTCTCCAATCTGGTAACATCCCCTTGTTCAATAGTGTCAAAAGCCAAACCATCTAAAGTAGGCCTCCAACCCACCTCCTCCATGAGAAGCTTTTTAAAGAAAGATTGCACTGACACAAGCATACAAATTACTGATTTTTTTTCTTCTTCTCTTTTTTCTCTTTCGGTTTTATCTGTCTAATATCATTTGTGGGTGGCCAACTTTGTGTTGTGTATTTGGTTCTCATAGAATTGGATTTCTCCTTTCTTGGTTTTATGTATAGTGTAGTGATGAGATATAGAGGTAACAGAAGAACGAAAGGGAAGAGAAAAAGTCTGATGAACTGCACGTACATGAAAACAATAGTAAATGAAAAAAAATTGTACTGACACAAGCATACAAATTACTGACACAAGCAATCCCTTTTTCCATAATTAAAATAATACACTGACACATTTATTTCCTTATATATATTATTAAAAGACATACTAAAGTAAAAGAAATTTATATCCTTATATAAACAGACATAAAAGAACACAAAAGAATAAAGAAAGAAGTAAACATACTACACACGGACGGGACAACACATGGAAAAACAAGAAAGTAACTGTTTATTACTGTTCATGCTAGGGGTGGTACCCGCCCCCTACGGGGAGGGGCCACCCCTCCCCCGTCCCCTGCCCCCGCATATGCGGGGGTGGGATTTTTTTCCCCAGACCCCGCCCCCGCATGGGCGGGGGTGGGGTCCCCCGTCCGCACCCCCGCATATGGTACTTTGCCTTTGGCCCAGTACATTTTTCTGGGCCCTAAATGGCCCAGAATTAGTTTTTGGGCCCCTTTGGACCCAGAATTCATTTTGGGCCACTTTGGGCCCATTATTTAGATTAAAAAAATATAAATTTAAAAACAGAAAACAAATAATTTTTTTTTGATAAGTAGATATTAAGTTTTAACTATTAAATAATTAAGTAATATTCATCACTAAGGCAGTAAGACACTATGCTAAAATAAATAGTTTACAATTATACAAATTAAGAGAACTAATAAACTATTACACTATTACAAACTCTTCTAAAAAAAATAAATATTACAAATTGTATAATTAACTATTGTAGCAACATTACAATAATTGTAAATTAAGAAAATTGATTTTGGGGTGGAGCCGTAGTTGTAAGTTCACTGAGTTGTGTCGAATGTCGATTGCTGCGAGACTGAAAATCAATAAGTTAAAAATAAAAGTTAATAAGTCAAAAAACCTGAAATATTAATAAGTTAAAAATAAAACAAATTAGAATTAAAAAGTTATAAAAATGAAACAAAATTTTAAATGCAAAAAACAATTAGGAAAGAAATTATGCAAATCATGGCAATGGTGAGTTCAATACAAAAGTCATACTGCATCGGAGGTAGCCATAGACGCCGTCTCATGTATCACTATAAGTATTAAATTTGAAATCAAATTAATGAATACCAATTAAATAAAAATAAATAAATGAAAATAAGAAATTAGAATAAATACCAGATTTGGACTAATCATCACTCTCCTCCTCGACGTCGGCCTCCTCATACTCAAGAACATCCAGAACATGAATTGGAGTTCCCTTGATCAAATTCTGCGTGCAAATCAAAGCCTCCACAGTGGCAGGAACTAATGAACTCCGAAATGAATATAATACATGCCCTCCGGTGCTAAAGGCCGACTCTGAGGCTACTGTGCTAACAGGGATGGCCAAAAGTGTGTGGGCTATCTCTCCAAGGATGGGATACTTCACGGCATTCAACTTCCACCAACTTAATATATCGAAATCTCGTGAAAATGGTAGAATCTCTACTGCTAAGTATCTGTCTATCTCTAACTTAGCCTCTACAGAAGTTCAGAGGAAGGGGGTCTGCTCATACCTCTCACTCCACTCCAATCTATGCCTTTTCCCAACCTCGACTTCAGGAAACTATGAACCTGAGGCTGAGGGGGTAGATGTAGGTGCCGCAATATTACCACCCCGCAAGGTGGAAAACTCATCAAATAATCTAGTAAGGGTTTCCCGAACCCTTGCTGCAATAAGCTCTGCCCATACTTGCCCGTACGCAAGGCCCAATCCAAATATCATGCCATCCAACTTATACCTCGGGTCAAAGACGACAGCTACATATAACAAAATATTAGTCCTAGTTAAATCTCCCCAATACTTGTCGTACTTTGACCTCATAATCAATGCCATCTCTCGCAGCCTAATGTGATCACCCGCGACCATGTCATCTAATTCTTCTTTTACCCTACATATTTGCTGGTATACAACATTGGATGTAGGGTACAAAGTTCCGGATAGCCTCGTGGTGACATCGTAAAAAAGTCTCAAAAACTCTACAAAAATAGTTATAATTTTCCAATCATCAGCTATAGGTTTCCCCAATCCCCCATGATCATCAAAATATTTTACATATTGGATGTCTTCGTCACCCAATAATACAAATGCCAGCCTATATTCTTGGGCCGCCTCCAACATTAGAAATGTTAAGTTCCATCGTGTATGAATATCAGTACAAAGGCCATTCTTAGATATTAGACCTGTAGATCTCGCAGCAACCTTGAATTTCTCCAACCTTGAAGGAGAAGATCTCACCCATCTCACAGCAGTCCTAACCCGAGCAATCGAGTCATGAAGATCTCTCAAACCATCACTGACAATCAGATTCAGAATATGTGCCGTACATCTCACATGCAGACACTCACCACCCATAAGTGTCTTATTTGCCTCTCTAAGATAAGTTTTCAAATGTTCTAATGCAACATCGTTAAACGAGGCATTATCAACTGTGACTGTAACAACTCGGGTCAAACCCCACTCTTTTATTGAAGCCTCCAAGGCCTCCCAACTGTCTCACCTTTGTGATCGTTGATTTTACAAAATTTTATAATTTTCTTTTGTAATGTCCAATGGCAATCAATAAAATGCACAGTCAAAGACATATAATTAAAATTTTGGATCGATGTCCAAGTGTCAGTGGTGAGACAAACAAATTGATCCGCCAATTGACCCCTTAACTTCTCCTTTTCAATGTAAAAATACTTTTTTACATCCTTTGCCACCGTGTGGCGAGAGGGAATATTAAACCTTGGTTCCAAGTAGTGAGAATACGCTTGGAACCCTTTCCCGTCTACAATTTGAAAAGGTAGCTCGTCCATTATGACCATACGAGCTAGATGTCTTCTACACTCATCGGGATCATACTTAGTATACCCCCTCAAACTTGCACCCCCACTAGTCCCATCCGCCATTTTTTGAAGTCCAACTTCTAGCCTAGATTGGCTTTTATCTTGTAATGATCTTAATATTGGACTTTTTTTGCATTGCTCTTCTAAGTGCACCTTTAATTGTGAGGTGCCATGTTTCCTATAGTGGCATCCATAAATTTTGCCACAATGGTTACACTTGGCTTGGGGGTTACTTGAGTCACCACCCTCTAATTTGGTGAAATGACTCCAAACTATTGAAGCAGGTTTCTTGCTGGGCTTGGGGGCGGGGCAAGGTGCCGTAGGGCTAGGGGTAGGGGTATGAGTAGGAGGGGTAGGTGTAGGTGTAGGTGTAGGGGTAGGGGTGCCCTCGGCCTGAAAAGGAGAGCTCGCACTCGAATCCGCTGGAATATCCATGAACTAAAGCAAACAAGAAATCTGAAATAATAGAAAACATAACAACTATATAATGAACATAAAAGAAAAGTAGAATAACAAAAACTATCACACTATCACTTTACATTCATATATATATATATATTGTGTACTTTGGTTATAAAATGTAATAAAGTATATTAACAACAAATACACTATATGTTGTTAATAAAGTATATTAACAAATACACTATATGAGGCAAGAAAATATGGATGTTTCCTTTATTTAAGTAAGGTGGAAAAGTCCACATCCAACAAATTAAAAAATATTAACAAAGAAATGAGAAATAAAAAAATAATATTGAATTTTTGGACTCTTATCTTCTTCTTTTTTTCTTTTTCTTTTTATAAACATATCTTTTGGGATATTGAGATGTATGCTTAATTATATATAGGCAATATCTATATGTATTCTTTTTATAAACATATCTTTTGAAACAAGCTAGAAAGTCCCCAATATTTTTTTTTTTTTATAAGTAAAATAAAATTTATTAAATCACCTAAAGTATAAATTAGTTAAATCATGTAGAGCAAAAATAAGCTTTTTAATTTCCTTGTTCAGAAACTTTCATAAAATAACATCTAAAATAAAATATTACCTTTATTTTTAATATTTTATTTTTATGCATCATATATGGTTAGGGAAGAAATAAAATAACATCTAAAATCAAATATTACCTTTATTTTTATGCAATATCTAAAGAGCCTTGCTAGTTAAAATAAATTTTATAACCTATAACTTAAGTAAGAAAGTAGTAGTTGTGACACTACTATAAATTTTATATATGTATATATTACAAAATCTAAAATATTTTGTTTGCAAATTACTAGTGGGGTTATGAGTTATCGTGTCACCACTAAGTTGTATAATATATATTTTAGATTAATTTAAGTTGTATGAAACCCTAAATTAATTTAGGAGTTTCAAATATTGAAACCCCTAAATTAATTTAGGGTTTCGGATTTGAGCCCTAAATTAATTTAGGGGTTTCAATCTTTGACTAATTAATTTAGAGTTTTAGATTTGAGCCCTAAATTAATTTAGGGGTTCCAATCTGAATTAATTAGAGTCTTAGACACAATCAAATCCAATCCAATCCGAAATAATTACAGAAATGAGAAAAGAAACACAATTCACATGCATTATGTCACGAACTCATTCAAATTTCAAACCAAAACACATGCACAATCTAAGCTCCACAGCACACACAATTCACAAAAATCTCATCCTCCATCTCCGATAAACCCCATCCTTCCTCCAATCTCCATTAAAAATATAAATCACAAAAAAATAAAATAGGATAGGGTTTCTTACCTTCGGATCTTCGGTGACGGAGATGCAGAGAGAGGGACAGGATGCGCACGGCGACGTTGAAGGAGACGCTGGTAGCTGGGTGCGGTGCTAGAAACTCAGTGAGAGGGAGAGACGAGCGGAGCTGGTGGGTCACTGGGAGGCACCGAGGCAGAGACAGAGAGAAGTGAGAGTTTGAGAGTGAGCGAGGGAGGGAATCGGGGAGGGGGGGGGATTTCATTTCTAATTAACCCAGGCATGAAACGACGTCGTTTCATGCCTGGGTTTAAAAAAAAAAAAAACCTATGCATGAAACGACGTCGTTTCATGCGTAGTTTTATATATATATATGAACAATACTTATGTGGGGCGGGGCTGGGTATTTGCGAGGCGGGTGTCACCCCCATCCCGCACCGGCACCCGCACCCGCCCCCAAATAGAGCGCCAGATGTGCGACAGGTGACCCCGCCCTCACATCTGGCGGATGGGGTGGTCCGCCTCGCCACACGGGTGCGAGGCGGAAGCGGGTCGGGGCAGCAGGGGCTGGGCGTGGGGGCGAGGCATCCCCTCTTTAGCTTTATGGATGCCTATTCCAAGTATAACCAGATCAGGATGAACCAGGACGAAGAAAAGACAACGTTTGTAACGGACCGAGGCCTCTACTGCTACGAAGCAATGTTGTTCGGTCTCAAGAATGCAGGGGTTACCTACCAAAGGCTAGTCAATTGAATGTTCAAATAACAGATCGACCGAAATATGGAAGTGTACGTAGATGACCTGTTGGTGAAGAGCAAATAACCCGGACAACATTTGGTAGATCTATGAGAGGCATTTTCCACACTCCGGTGGTATCGGATGAAGCTGAACCCGTTGAAGTGCATATTCGAAGTGGAGACAGGTAAGTTTCTGGGGTTCATGGTCTCCGATAGAGGGATTGAGGCAAACTCTGAAAAGGTGGAAGCAGTGATAGGAATGCCTTCCCCTTCACAACCTTCATTAAGTCCAAAAGCTGGCCGGGAGGGTAGCAGCCCTGAACCGCTTCATCGCTCGATCAACCGACCAGTGCCTACCCTTCTTCAAAGTCATGAAGAAGGCCTAGGATTGGGATGAGACCTAGGAAAAAGCTTTTTCTGATTTGAAGTTGTATCTGAGTTGCCCCCCACTACTAAGCCAGACAACACCCAGGGAGACCTTAATGGTGTCGCCGCATGCCGTATCAGCCATACTTGTCCGGGAAACGAAAGAAGGGTAGCGGCCCATCTACTACATGAGTCAGGCCTTCCACGGAGCAGAGTCAAGGTACCTCCGGATGAAAATGTTAGTATTTGCCGTAGTCATTGCGGCCAGGAGATTAAGCCATATTTCCAAGCCCACCCGATGAAGGTGCTTACTGATCTCCCCCTCAAGAAAGTGCTGCAGAAGCTAGACACCTCGGGATGGCTCGCAAAACGGGCGATTGAACTCAACGAATTCGATATGGAGTACCAGGCCCGAACCGCAATCAAAGGACAAATGTTGGCAGATTTCGTTGCTGAGTTCACTAATTTCCTGAAAGAAGTTCTGAGCGCACCCCAAGGAAAGCCTTGGCAGGTCTATGTGGATGGCTTGTCCTGTCGGGCTGGTGGGATAGTGGGAGTGCACATTATCACCAAACAGGGAGAGGATCACAACTATACAGTCAAGCTGGCTTTCAAAACGACTAATAATGAAGCCGAGTATGAAGCGCTCTTAACCGTAATAACAGTCGCCCGGTTACTAGGAGCTGAAGAAATAGAAGTTCCCAAGTGGTAGTTAGCCATATTGGGGTAGTTCGCCACAAAAGGGGAAAGGCTGAAGAAGTATCTCCAGCTGATCTGCAATGAGCGCAACCACTTCCTCTACTTCAGCCTTCAACAAGTGCCGAAAGGAGAAAACTAGAATGCAGATCGTTTGGCAAGGGCTACATTGGGGCAGGAAGAACTCCCCTTCCAGAACACATCGTAATTAGAATGGTCGATGCCCCTCCATCGGAGAGGAAGTGTCTATCACAACCCTGCACCTTTCGAGTGGGCAACAGACATCCAGAAGTTTCTGCAAAAGGGCCAGCTACTAGTGACCCGGAAGAATCACAAATGGTTAGGAACAGGGAGGCCCGGTTCACCCTGTTGGAAGGAATTTTGTACAAAAGAGATTTCTCCGAGCCGATCCTCAGATGCCTTTCACCGGACGAAGCTTAATACGTGCTAGTCGAGATTCATGAAGGAATTTGTGGAAGCCACTTGGGAGGGAGGGCTCTGGCCTCGAGAGTAACCCGGGCTGGATACTATTGGCCCCGTCCCCTCAAGGATGTGGAAGACTTTGCCAAGAAATGCCTGAAGTGTCAGGAGTACGAGCCGATTTCGCACTGCCCGGTAGAGGAGCTAACATCAATCACGGCACTGTGGCCTTTCGCCCAATGGGGTCTGGACCTCATTGGCCCATTCCCAGTAGCAAGGGGGGAGCCAAGTTCGTCATTGTGACAGTCGACTACTTCAA
This sequence comes from Juglans regia, assembly GCF_001411555.2. NCBI lineage: Eukaryota > Viridiplantae > Streptophyta > Magnoliopsida > Fagales > Juglandaceae > Juglans > Juglans regia. Next base: position 19,370,587 of record NC_049914.1, on the reverse strand, counting down.
GAAATGGGTCGAAGCGAAGTCTCTCGTGAGCATCACCTCCAAAACCATCACGAAATTCTTGTGAAAGTCAGTGGTTTACCAATTTGGCATACCTCAAAGCTTCAAATCAGACAACGGAAGACAGTTCGACTGCACACATTATCGGGAATGGTGCACGAAGCTCGGAATGAAGGTGAAATACTCATTGCCAGGACACCCACTAGCCAACGGATAGGCCGAAGCTGTGACGCCCCCAAATTTCGCTTGGGATCGGACGGACATTTGAAGCGTCGAGACATGCAACACAAGGTTACCTGCCCCCGTTCATGACATATAAGATGCAATATTCCTAACATGCATCTAGCATTATGCAATATTCACAGCGGATAATTTTTCTTTTTAGCAATACTATGCACCAAACCGAAATATCCCAAATACTTAAAACATACTTCATTCATAATGACATACTAAACAACTGAGATCATAATAATCGTCCATATGGTTGTGATCAAAAGAGTGCTGGAGATTGAACTCCACAAATACAAGTAGTAACCTGAGGTAACTACTGTACTACCATCTACGTCGCACCATCGCTTAATCGATCGTTTCCAGATGGTCGATTCTCGATTCTCCTTCAGATCCTGTAATAAGATCTACCATTCGGGGGGAATGGTAGTTGGGACTACCACAGTGAGATTTGATTACAAATCTCAGTAAGTTAACAAGAAACTTCCACACAGGTTAATGATGCATGCATGGCAGTAAAAGCATGAATGCATAATCAAATCATAAGTAATCATAGCATAACTTGACATACAACATGTCATAACTGGCATAACTTAAACTAAAACTGAAGCTTAGCATGAACGTGACTTGAAACATAACATGGACTTGAAACATAGCATGAACGTAAACTTGAAACATAACATGGACTTGAAACATAACATGAACGTGAACATATAGAATTTGAACATGAACTTGAAGATAACTTGAGCCTGAGCATGACATAACATAAATGTGAACTTGGAACATAATGTAAACGTGAACATAACATAACATGAACTGAAAACATATTCTTGTCTCATGGGATTACCATGATTGCGTGAACGTAAACTTGAACATAACATAACGTGAAACATGACTTGAACTTGGAATCTTATTCAATAGACTTAATCATTAACGTGACCATATGGGTGCTACATAGGTCCCCTTGAGCCGTGTGTCCCTGCCGATTACCGCATCACATCACAGGTTTCTATACCAGCTGTAAGTGCGTTAATACGTACTCCACAGTTGTTGTGGCCCCACGTATTCTACGTGTCACAATTGCTGTGTTTCACGTAATGTATGCTCCACAGTTGTTGTGGCCCCATGACTTATCTGTTTGTGCACACTTGCTGTGGACACATGTAACATAATGTGTGGCACCATCGGCGTTAGTGCCTGGCGCGCTCCGGTGACCAGCTAATTAGGCCCCATTCGCAACCTGTTGACTGTACTTCGTCAACCCAGGGAATTTCACACCTATTTAGACACTCCAGCGTGAACAAAGGAGTTCCACTAGGATATTACCCCATCCTAGCGCTTAGGGTCGTGATTGACATGAATGAGTTAACTGGCAGACATGACATTTCGTAACGTGACGTAACATGAACGTGACATAAAAGATAGAAATCATGACGTAGCGTAACGTGAAATGAACTTAAGACGACAAACATGACATACTTTGAAACATAAATGTAACAAACAATATTTCATAACATGGCATACATGTAACAGGCAACATTTCGTAACATAGCATACCATGTAACAGACAACATTTCTTAACATGGCGTAACATGTGACAGTGAATATTACGTGACATGAAATACATGTAACAGATGGCATACTTAACTTAACATGACATACTTGCAATATACAGCAATACGTGACAGAATATCTTGGGTAACAGATGAATAATTCATGATAGAATAAATTCTGTGTAACAGATAAATATGTAATGACTTGGCATGGCACATATGATAACATGCATATATACAATTTAGTTCCCTTACTTATCACTCATACACATTAAACTGATAGTAAGTTAAAAGCTAACTTACCTCGATCTTCGCGCTTCGAGACAAAACTCAAGTGCGATCACGAGAAACTGAAAGTATTGATTTCTAAAAATTAGAACTTAATCACTAACAATTAGGAATATGAAAAAATATCAACTTAGAGTAAAATTACCATTTTACCCTCTAGATGTGGGAAAATGACCATTTTACTCCTAACTTAAGGATTTTGCATCATAACTCCAAAAATCACCAAAATTTACATACCTTATGTAAATTTTGTCCTAAACTCAAATATCAATTCAGAAAAATTTAAAACTAAACACAACCATCAAAACTCTATATGGCCGAAACTTCCAAGGCAATTTCCTTTACTTTTTGTTGTAATTCTTTCAAATCTCAAAACTCATGATTAAACCAAAATTTTTCTTCTACTACACTCATAACATATTCTTAAGAATAATCATGTTTTGAATCATGAACAAAAGTCATCAAAATCACTAAAACCATACTTGGAACTTTTTGGTTTTTCTTCTAAGTTCAAAACAGAATTTGTTTCCAACTTGTTTTGATCAACCTCTTGATCCATGACTTATAAATATGTGATCTTCAAACCAAAACATCACATGGTTTAAAAAGATGTTCTAAAACAGATCCAAGCTTCAAACTCAAGATCACATGGGTAAACATCAACCAAAACATAAATTTAGCCAAGAACATCATCACTTTGGCCTAACCAAATATCTCCTTGCATAAAATTTCATATGTTCGAAACTAACATCAAATATCTTCAAAATAACATTCTAACATGTATATAAGATGCTTAGGATCTTCCAATAAAAATATCAAAGTCATTGGAATAAGATTAAACCATAAAAGATTTAAACTTTTTCAAAACAGAAACTGTTTTTCCTCTTCCAGTTTCTAAGTTTCTAGACCTAAGAAAATATTTCACAAAAACTTTTAATCATGCAACAAATCCTCAACCAATAATCATATACACATGTTAACAGTACTCCATAAAAATTTCGGACCAAGATCTATTCATTAGCTTGGTCAAAAACTCCAAAATATAACACACTCTCCAGTTTATCGCCCAGAATGACCTTTCTTGGGTCTAAACAACTTTTGACCGATCAAATGATCTCCAAATGGAACGAATAAGGTATCCACGTAAACTAGACTCCAAAATAGAGAACTTTCATGAAGGAAACTTTGCGAGAAAACACTTAAAAAAGCTTCGAAACAGGCGTTCAAAAGAGGTACGAAAAACTGTCCGAGAGTGTCTTTTGTGTTCTATGAAGGAAAAGTGTAAAGGAGAGCTGCTTTTCGTGGGAAGTGGACTGGAGAGCTTCTTACACAAGCTATGTAAAGTGATAGGACTGAAGGAATGGTTGAGTGTTGGCCTTTTCTTCTCATAAAAATCAGACCAAGATCTTTTCTCAAGGTGGAGTGTGAGAGTGAAAGAGTGAGGTGGCCCTTTTGCTTTGTCTTTCAAGAACCTTCTAGGCTCTTCTTGTACAGATCTGGCCAGCCAAGTGGGGGTAAAAAACTTAGCCATGAAGCAATCCTATGGTGACCAAATTCGTGGGTCTTAAAGGGCCTAAACCGAATGGGCCTAAATTTTGGGGTTTAAAGAGGGTTTGGGTTGCTATCAAGCCCAAATCCAATATCACTTGGTCCAATCATTTTTTTTAAGGTTAACAAGTTTGGATAATGATGTTCTAACACAAATTTGAAGGATTAATAACATGTGGAAGTGATTTAATCAAGTGATTAAACACAATGCTAGAAATCGGATTAGAAAATGTTTTGAGGCCAACTTAGGGTTTTGGAGAAACCGTTTAGGGTTTCGATTTCAACCATGCTTTTGGGCTTTCGATTGGATTCCCACCATTTAGGATTTTACTAGGATTGAAGCCCTCTTTGATCTGGCACAATTTGGTTGAGCAGATGAAACAAAGTTTTGCTTAAGTGGCATGATTTCACAGCTTGATTCCTTCAGATCCATCAAACGCTCCTCATGGTGCCAAGTGTCTAATATTATTCACTAAGTGTGGCTAAGATCTTGCCAAGTGTCCAAATAAAACTTCTCTAATCTAATTTGAACTTTCCACACTATAATTTTGAAATACTGCAATTGGTGCGCTTATTGAAGTTACTATTCACTCCGAAAAAGTGAATCATAAACTTAACACTAAAAATTCCTAAATATTCATATTAACCTATAATGAAAATCTTTTAACGAACTTCAACCCCAAAGTGCCCCTAAAAAAATAATTTCACAATTTTCAACAGACGTTTCGTCCGGAATTATGAAAATAAGCTATTGCGCCATAAAATCCTAAATAATCCACTGAGTCTAATGGCGTAGACCATAATGCATTCTGACACTTCTAACCACCTCAAATAAATAAAACTCATATTTCTAGCACCATAGTGAGTGATAACACTGACTATCTTGACAGACTAAAACCTATGCGATGGGTCGATTCGTAAAAACTTATGGGATTTTCATGAGATTCCTAAAGTCAAAAGAAATTCTACCAATGAATTTCTAGCGGGCTGTTACAGAAGCAACCAATAAGACCTCTACTCTCCACGCCAAAGAAAAAGATGGGGGCTCACCTAGGGGCATGGGCCGAAGAGCTCCCAAGCGTGTTATGGGCATACCAGACCACTATTTGAGCCCCCACTGGGGAGACCCTTCATCCTCAAGTATGGCAGCGAAGCGGTAATTCTCGTAGAAGTCGAAATCCCACATTTCATGTCCAACACTTCAACCCGGACGCCAATAGTGAAAGGCTAGCTGAGAGCTTGGATGTCCTAGAGGAGAGAAGGGAAGAAGCAGCGGTGCGAATGGCAAATAACAAGCGAAAGACGGAGCAATACTTCAACAAAAGAGTCAAGCCACGCTCCTTCAAGGTAAGCGACTTAGTGCTGCAACAGTCTGGGATAACTATCTCAGAAGAAGGGAAGCTGGGACCACGATGGGATGGCCCGTACGTAGTAACTGCGAGCAATCGACCCGGTTCCTATCGACTCAAAAACGGCCAGGGACACGAGCTACCACACCCCTGGAAAGCTGAACACTTAGGCCTCATTTGTTTTCAGAAAACATCTCATATGATCTGATCTGATCTAATTATTACAACTTTCTCAACTTCCAATACAAAATAAAATAAACAATTCAACTTTTTCTGAAAACAAATGAGTTGTGACCCCCCGTCCAACAAAGTCGAGTCCTTACACTCGCCAGAAGACGAGTCCCTAGACTCGCTGCAGGGTAACAAGTCTCAGGACTAGGTCCTGATCCCTGGTCTAACAAAGTTGAGTCCTTACACTCGCAAGAAGACGAGTCCCTTGACTTGCTGCGGGGTAAGGGCAAGTCTCAGGACTTGGTCCCGACCTCCCGTCCAACAAAGCCGAGTCCTTACACTCATAAGAATACAAGTTCCTTGACTCACTACCTGGTATGGGCAAGTCTCAGGACCTGGTCTCGACCCCCATTCAGCAAAGCCAAGTCCTTACACTTGTAAGAAGACGAGTCCCTTGACTCGAGTGGGGTAAGGTCCTAAGTCTCAGGACTAGGTCCCGACCCCCAGTCCAACAAAGCTGAGTCCTTACACTCGCAAGAAGATGAGTCCCTTGACTCCCTGCAGAGTAAGGGCAAGTCTTAGGATCTGTTCCTGACCCCCCCGTCCAACAAAGTCGAGTCCTTACACTCACAAGAAAACAAGTCCCTTGACTCACTGCAGAGTAAGGTCCTAAGTCTCAAGACTAGGTCCCGACTCCGAGTCTAACAAATGCCGAGTCCTTACAGTTGTAAGAAGACGAGGGTCTCTTGACTAGCTGCGGGGTAAGATCCCAAGTCTTTGGACTTGGTACCGACCCCTCATCCAACAAAGCCAAGTCTTTACACTCGCAAGAAGACGGTCCCTTGACTCGCTAAGCCGAGTCTTTACGAAGACGAGTCCCTTGACTCGCTGTGGCTTAAGGTCCCAAGTCCTCGGGTCCCGACCCCCCGTCCAACAAAGCCAAGCCCCCGTAAGAACTGCAAAAAGAAAAAAGAGAGGAGGAAAAGAGGAAAGAGAGACAAAAGAACACAGCAGTTGTGAGAAACAGGTTTTCATTTCATTCAATATGCACAGTTACAATAAAAGACTAGGGAGCATTATACAAAGTACTACAAAAAAAAAGGGAAAGGGAGGGGCGCCGAGCCCATTATTGGGGTGAAGGAGGCAGGGGAGCGCTCAGGGGGAACATGGGATACCCTGGCTTCCCAAAGCTTTTAATGTAAGCTTGCGCCTCGGAACTTGGAAAAAGGGAGGATAGAGACAAAGTGTGCAAGTCCAGCTTGGGGTTCTGCAGGAAGTGCTTGAGCATCCGATCGAGGCCATCTCGATAGTCGTGAGCCCAGGCCGCATCCCAGATGGCATTTGCATTTGCGATCCGAGATCGGATCTCCCTGGAACATTTGGCGACGTCATCCAGGCGAGGCCTCAGGCCGGCAATCTCCATGTTGCGGGATAGGAGGTCAATGTTTTCTTAAGTGTGGGGCCTCATGAGAATGCCTAAAATGCCCAAACAACAGCTGTGAACGTTGTCCGACGGCTAGAGCCTCATCCCGTCAGGATTCCTCCAACTCCCTTCGGGCGGACTCCGTCTCCTCCCTAGACTCTCGTAGTTCCTTTTGAATTGACTCCAACTGCTCTTGAGCGGCCTCCAACTCTGCTTCCTGAGCGACCAAACTCCGTTCAGAAGTTTGGCATGCCTCTTCGCCGACGTCAACGGAAGGATGTCCCGGTTAGCATTGCGCAATAAACCCTTAAGGGCCTTCTTCTTCTCTTTATGCCTCGCTGCGACCGCCTCCAGGTTTTGGTTTTGTTCCTTCACATACACCACCTCGCTGAACAACTCCTTCCACTCAGTCTTGAGGCTCTTTATTCTTCAGGTTGTCAGCTTCAACTTGAAATATCCAAAGCGCGACAAATTCTCGAGCTCCCAGTTGGCCTCCTCCAGCTTTCCCAATTCCCCACCGATTGTCTTGGCCAACTGATCTGCGGCCTGCAAAAAAAAAAAATATATATATATATATAATATAAGTAAGAAGCAAAAGGCTGGAGAAGGCTCGACAGAATATGTCAAACGAAGGAAGAGCCTACTTGGGCGAATAGGAGTCACCACACGCTTGGTGGCAGCGGCACAAGCCTCTTCCAGGGTTGAGGCTGGGGCCTGCGTCCTTTCTGCCACGAAGGAAGATGAGGGGCCGGTGACTGCTAGCTGCCAAGAAAAATTCGGAAGGGGTCCCCAAGTCTTGTTGCATGGCTCGGGCACCATGGGAGATAAAGCCTCAGAGTCATCATCGTCACTCAAATCTATGAAAACGGGAGGCTCTTAGAAATATGGGCAACGATCGGTCCCACTCAGCCCGGTATACTAAACGGGGAACAACCCCCACGACTGGAAAGGTAGGTCTAGCGGCCTCCTCTGAGCTCCGAGTTGTAGCATGAGGAGCTTCGGGTCTCAGCCCTTCTCCTTCTCCATCGACTCCTTTTCCTTATTCTTCATCTTTTTATTCATCGTCTTGGAAGACGAATTCTGCCCCATCCCTTCTTGGCTTGTGGCACAGTAGGGGCTTGGATCGGCCTCCCGTGACCCGAGCCACTGGGTCGTCTCGTCTTCATCGCCCTCAGCATCTTCATGGCTTGTGTCCTAGGAAAGAGTCTGCTCTACGTCTCGGGGCTCGGCCGCCGACCCTACTTGGGGAACCTCGCAGACCATCTCCTCCCGAAGTGTATCCTCGAAAAAAGTGAAGGGCTTGAACGAGCTAGGCCCACGAGTAGGGGTGAAAACCAACGTTGTTGATGCAATTTTTAGGCAAAACCAACGCCGACCGACGTCTGAAAAAATGGGGGAGGCACTGACTGTAACCGGTCGATGGGGAGGAGGACACCAATCGAGGCGGTTCTCAGTCGGTGTCGGTTCTCTGGCAGTTTTACTAAGAGAATAATAAGAGAGACTGAGAGAGAGAGAGAGAGAGAGACTTATAAGCCGGGGAAGAAGAAGACTCGTCTCGAAACTACGCAGTTGCTGTTCCACTTAAACTTAAGTGGAATGGCGTTGTTTTAGACTTATTTATTTTTTCTTACGTCTTAATAAAACGACGCCGTTTTGTTTAATGTCAAATGACGTCGTTTCATTATTTGTTGCAGTACTTATTAACTAAAATGACGTCGTTCCATTTAAACTTAAGTGGAACGGCGTCGTTTCGATAAGGGTATATTAAAAAAAATAAAGGTTTTATTATATCGGTCAGTTCAGCGGTCCGGTCCAACTTCAAACCGGGACCGAACCGCTGAACGTCAGTTTCTTTAAATTTCCACCGCGCGTCGACCGGTTCTCCACCAGTTCCGACTGGTTCCTGACGTGGCCGGTCGGTGGCTTCGGTTTCTGTACAGCCCTACCCACGAGGCAGGGGTGTGCCAGAGAGTAAAAAAATGCCTCTAGAAGGTCACACGCATCCAATTCTTCTGTGAAAGGAAGCAATGGGTCCGGAAAAGATTTAGCAGGAGCTGGCTGAGAGCACGTCGGAGTAGGGCCTAGCAACAGAGCCTAAGCCACTAGGAAATGACGTTGTGCTCCCCCATGACGAAGGAACTGGAATCTCCACACGCAGGAACTCCTGGTCTCGAGGCACGTGGGATTGGCTTCCTGGCTCCCCGACTCGACCACTAGAAAGAGAAGAATCCCCAGCCTCACCACTTTGTGGGGGAGGATTGTGGCGAACCTTTAGTCGCTTTGCCCGAGGACGGAAGAACTCGAGGTGCGCTTCCAGGTCCGGGGAGAGGACCGAGTCTGGGGAGAAGGGATACACCCAAGAAATTTCTCCCGATGGCATACAGGAGATCAGGCATAGATAAGTAATTGCGGATGTTCTCATCTAAGAGGACCACATCCGTCTGTGACTCGTTAGGATGGGCCCGCACCTAAGCTGTTAACAACTCCAACTGAGTCTCTTCCCTCTGATTGAGGGTAAGTTCCAAGGATCTTCGCGGAAAGGGGAATCCCTAACACGCCTGAATAGGATACTCCTTGTGGGCAACCTCCCCCTCGGGGTACTCCTAGTCTAGCCCCGACATGAAGAAAAACTTTCGGGACCACTCCTTTATGCTTGAGTGGCGCGGCTCGAGTGATGCGATCTTCTGGCCTGAAGACCGGGCTTGGAAACTACAGATGCTACCTGACCAGTAGTTAAGGCGGTATACGTACAAGAATTGCTGAGCTGTTAGATCCGAGTATTTCTATATCAGGAGTCGCCATGCGTTGGGATGGAGCTACGCCGGGGCCAACCTCAGATAATTTAGAACCTCACGAACTGGACCACAGAACAGGAGGCGGCATTAACTAGAAAAGAGCCACCCTCGTCGCCGTGCCATCAGGATTCACCGCATGTTCGCCACTCCGAGGAATCTCCAGAACAACGGAGGGAGGAATCCTATACTTGGAGTAGAATGCCCAGAGGTAGTCACCGGAAATGGAGGAAACCTAGCGTTTCCCCACAAAATACGGAGGAACAAGATCGACTTTAGGTACCATGACAGTGGTAGGAAGGGACAGGAAAAGTGCAACGGCTTGGAACACGGTGGTTGGAGAAACAAAGGGGAGAAAAGCGTGACGATTGGAGAGAGGACGAGAGAAATGGTGGGAACACGGTGGCTAGAGAAAGAAATAGAGTGGAGCGACTAAAACACGCAGAACAGTTGAAGGAAGAAATGGGGGAAGAAGAAGGAGAGGAGCACTTTATATAAGAAAGGAAGGCTGGAGGGAGCGCGGGAAAGGAAGTGGTACTGACGACAATGATGTCAGTAAATGCCACGCGACACCATAAGCCAAAATGACTGCGCGCATGGTAGCTGTCGGGTTAGGAAAGTGGGCGGCACAGACCAATGAGATCCCGGGACGTGAAGAAGGACAACCGACACTTCCCATCAATCATCGGGAAACGGGACGATCACAGGAAATGGGGAGAAGCTTTCATTCCTTGAACGAGCAAGTGGACTCGAGAAGCTAAATTAGCAGGAATCGAACGGGTGACCTCGAGAAAGTTGAGGCGATGGAAGCCAAATGGGTGACCCCATAATTAAAAGTGTTATGAATTCCCACCATGTGCCCGTGAAAGGAATTCGCGGGGTACCATAAGAGGAAGGACCCTTCTGGGATGGGCCCAGGCCCAAGGAGGTCAGGTTACGAAACCCCAGGCCCAAAGATGAAACCCAGCCGTGGGTTGTGAGCTCGGGCCAGAGGACCCCGTGCCAATCGTATGGCACCAGGAAGGATGCCCTACTTTACGCGGATGATTGGACGTGCCCAATTGTGGTCTTGTCAGACCCAAGGCACATTGCATTCAATGCAATGTGTGTAGGACGGCTCGACCACGACCAGACACCCAATCCTGGTAGGAAGGTGGCAGTAGGTTTGACCTAGCCTTGACATGCCACGAACTCCCTTGGCAGCCTAAGTCGATGACTGACACGCTTGTAGCATAGAATGAGTGGTAGCAGATCTGACTTAGGTACGTCTTGACACGCCACGATCTCCCTCGACAGTGGAGCCCGAATCAGGTATAAATAGCAGCCATCCCTTCTACGGGGAGGCTCTTTGATAACTTTTTACTATTCTCTCTTATCTCTTGAGCTTTACTCGTCCCTACAAGATTATTCACTGACTTTGGCATCAGAGTGACCCCAAAAGTCCCCGGAGCCTCTTCTCCCTCTTAGTTGCAGGTGGCGTGGAGCTTGGTTATCGTGGTACTACTCGGGCTGCAAAACACAACATCAAAACCCCCTTTTGTTCTGTCCATCTAAGATTGCTGCAAAAGAATTTTCTAACACTTTGAAAATGATAGCATCTACTAATATAAAATGTTCGGTATAAGATAGTATCTATAAATTCTAAATATTTGTAATAAGATAAAATATAAAAGTGATTTCTATTGTAAGTGAAAGAACTAAACTATTTTTTTAGTTTTAATAGCATGGGTAGTATTATAAATGTCATTATAGTTACAAATATTTAGTTATTGTAAACGAATAAAAACATAAAGCACTCCATTTGTTTTTAACTACTCTATTAAATTTTAAATAAAATAGATCAAAAGAAAATTGTAAATAATATGACAAGGATGAAAAAAATACCTAAAGTAGTAGTAGTCCATAAGAGAGGATGACATGAGACGGCCAAAGAACCAAAATAAAGAAAACAGAAGAACCAAAATGCCTCGACTTTTTGCCACGACCATGCATGTATGTTTAGATGCAAGAATGTATGCATATATGCATGTATGTATGTATGTGTTAGTTGGTTTGCATGCATGTGTGTATGTATGGATGCATGCATGTATGTAGGTAGATATGTATGTATGTATGTATATTTGAATGCATGCATGCGTATATGTATGTATGTATGTTTACCTTACAAAAATCCGAAGAAACACCTCAAAACATCTCGCTTAAGAAATATTGAAGCTTTTACCTGTCTGTCAAAATTAGAGGAAAGAACTTGTCAAGTTGTGTGTTTAATCTTTATAATTATTTCTTACTTACTTTCATCTCGATATCACCCACATGCACATATTTAGTCATTCCACGACTTTTCTTCGCCTATAGTACACAATTTTACCCTAGAATACAATAATCAAGAAAGTTTAGGCAAATAGAGATATATATATATATATATATAGAGAGAGAGAGAGAGAGAGAGAGAGAGAGATATTCAATTAAATTATTGACCTTGCGTTGAGCTTCCATTCCACAGTAATCAATCATGCTTCTATTGTACGTTAAATTCATCTCTAAAATCATTAGCAAGTTTAAAAAAATAATTAAATGAGAGTACCACAAGATATGAGATGCAAAAAATGAAAAAAAGAAAATATAGCAGATCACTAATCCTCCAATGAGGAATACTAGGAGAGTTGATTCTTATAGATATATATATTACAATATTTAACCAAACAAATAAATACCACTTTATGTTATGTCCATCCAAGAGTAAAAGAATTTCCTACTACTTTGAAAATGATAGCATCTATTAATATAAAATGTTTGGTATAAGATAATATATAAATTTTAAATATTTGTAATAAGATAAAATATAAAAGTGATTTCTATTGTAAGTGAAATAACTAAAATATTTTTTTTTAACAACGTGGTTAGTACTATAAATTTCATTATAGTTACATATATTTTAGTTATTGTAAACGAATAAAAAGATAAAAACATCCCATTTTTTTTAACTACGTTGATAAATTCTAAATAAAATAAATCAAAAGAAAATGGTAAATAATTCGATTGAGATGAAAAAGATACCTAAAAAAGTAGTACTCCATAACGAAGGATGACATGAGATGGCCAAAGAACCAAAAATAAAGAACACTAAGCAACCAAAAAGCCTCGACTTTTTGCTTCGACCATGTATGTATTTATGTCTATATGCATGCATGCATAAATGTATGCATTTATGTGTGTTCAGATGTATGTATGTATGAATGTATGTATGTATATGTCAATTTGCATGTATGTAAGTATGTATATATATGCATGTATGTATGTATGTATGTATGTATGTATGTATGCATGCATGCATGCATGGATATATGTATGTTAGTTTGCATGCATGGATGAATGTATGTATGTATGAATTATGTATGTATGTATGTATGTAGGTAGGTAGGTAGGTAGGTAGTATGTATGTATGTATGTATGTATGTATGTATGTATGTTTGCAAGCATGCATGCATATGTATATGTATGTATGTATTTATGCATTGTATGTACGTATATACATATGTATACTTTACAAAACTCCGAATAAGCACCTCAAATAATCTCGCTTAAGAAATATTGAAGCTTTTACCTATCTATAAAAATAAAAGGAATGAAACTTGTCAACTTACTTACTTTCATCTCGACCTCACCCACATACACACCTTTAGTCATTCCCCGACTTTTATTCGCCTCTAGTGCATAATTTTATCCTAAAATACGATAATCAAGAGAGTTCAGGCAAATAGAGAAATAAGGAGAAAGAGAGTGAGAGAGAAAGAAAGATACAATTAAATTATTGACTTTGCGTGGAGCTTCCATTCCACAGCAATCAATCATGCTTCTGTTGTACGTTAACTTCTTCTAAGTCATCCCTAAAATCATTAGCAAGTTTGAAAAAATAATTAAATGCGAGTACCACAAGATATGAGATGCAAAAAATGAAAAAAAATGAAAATATAGCAAATCACTAACCCTCCAATGAAGAATACTAGGAGAGTTGATTCTTATAGATATATATCACAATATTTAATCAAACAAAATACTGCAAAAGAATTTCCTAACGCCTTGAAAATGATAACACATCTGCTAATATAAAATGTTCGGTATAAGCTAGTATCTATAAATTCTAAATATTTGTAATAAGATAAAATATAAAAATGATTTCTATTGTAAGTGAAATAACTAAAATATTTCTTATTTTTAACAGCGTTAATTAAACAAATAAAAATATAAAACACTCCATTTTTTTAACTACAAAATTTTAAATAAAATAGATCAAAAGAAAATGATAAATAATTCGATTGGGATGAAAAATGTCCCTAAAGAAGTAGCAGTCCATAACGGAGGATGGCATGAGATGGCTATAGAACCAAAATAAGTCTCGACCATGTATGTATTTATGTATGTATGCATATATGCTAGCATGCATGCATAAATGTATATATGTCTTCATGCATGTATATGTATGTATGTATGTATGTATGTATGATAGTTTGCATGTATGTATGTATGCATGTATGCATGCATGTATGTATGTATGCATGATGCATGCATGATGCATGCATGATGCATGCATGATTATATGTATTAATCATGCATGCATGATTATATGTATGTATGTATGTATGTATGTACTTTACAAAAATCTAAATAAGCACCTCAAATCATCTAGCTAAAGAAATATTGAAACTTTTACCTGTCTGTCAAAATTAGAGGAATGAACTTGTCAAATTGTGTGTTTAATCTTTACAATTTCTTATTTACTTTCATTTCAACTTCAAGGTCACACCTTTAGTCATTCCATGACTTTTTTTCGCCTCTAGTACATAATTTTACCCTATAATATATGATAACCAAGAGAGTTAAGGCAAATAGAGAAATAGAGAGTGAGAGACAGAGAAATATTTAATTAAATTATTTACCTTACGTGAAACTTCCCTTCCGCAACAATCAATAATGCTTTTGCTGTACAACATACTTTAATTTTTTCTAATTCATCTCGAAAATCATTAGCAAATTTTAAAAAGTAATTAGATAATTTGATAATTAGATAATTTAAAAAGTAATTAGATAAGAGTACCCTCTCCTACAGGAGTTGATTATTAAAGATATATTACAATATTTAACCAAACAAATAGTACATACCCCTTTTGTTCTGTCATCCAAGATTGAGCCCACCAACTTCCTTGCAAGTTGCCTACGGTTACAAAAGAATTTCCTAACATCTTGAAAATGATAGCATTTATTAATATAAAATGCTCGGTATAAAATAATCTATTAATTCCAAATATTGAAATAAGATAAAATATAAAAGTGATTTTATTGTAAGTGAAAGAACTATTATATTTTTAACGATATGGATAGTATTGTAAATTTCATTATAGTTACAAATATTTTTATATTTTAATAATTGTAAGTGAATAAAAAGACAAAAACACTCCATTTTTTATATTGATAAATTTTAAATAAAATATATCAAAAGACAATGGTAAATTCAACAAGGATAAAGGAGATACTTTGAGAAGTAGTAGTCCACAAGGGATGATGGCATGAGACAACCAGATAACCAAAATGAATAATAAGACTGATAAAAACAAAAAAGTTTCGACTATTTGCCTTGAGTTCGAAAAAACACTCGACCATCAGTATAATCACCATATCTTATATTTTTTAACCCACAACGATTGTCGAACGCATATGTATGTACGTACATGTATGTATGTATGTATGGATGGATGGATGGATGCATGCATGCATGCATGCATGTATGTATGTATGTATGGATGGATGGATGGATGGATGTACATATGTTAGTTTGCATGCATGTATGCACTTTAGTCACCCCACAACTTTTCCTTGCCTCTAGTGCACAATTTTACCCTAGAATACGATAACCAAGAGAGTTTAACAAATAGAGAAATCGAGAGAGAGAGATATATATATATATATATATATATTCAATTAAATAATTGACCTTTGATAACTTCTCTTTTGTAGCAATCAATCATGCTTTTGTTGTACGGTAATTTCTTCTTATTCATCTCTAAAATCATTAGCAAGCTTAAAAAAAGAATTAGCTGAGAGTACCACATGATATGTGATGCAAAAAATTAAAAAATAAGATAGAGCAAATCACTAACCAATGCAGAATACTGCAATAATTAACCAAACAAGTACTTTTGTTCTGTCATACAAGGTTGTGGCAAAAAAATTCCCAAATACCTTGAAAATTATAACATCTATTTATATTAAATGTTTAGTATAAGATAGTATAACTAAAATTTTTTATAGTTTTAACTGTGTGGATAGTACTTATAAATTTCATTAAAGTTATAAATATTTTAATAATTGGAAAACGAATAAAAAGATAAAAACACTCAATTTTTTTAACTAGGCCTTCAATATCATCAGTGCATCACCATCACTCCAATCTCCTCTTTTTTAAACCCACAACCACTCTTGCACACATATGTATGCATGTATATATGTATATGTATGTGTATGTAATAAAAAATTATTTGAGGAGCTTCCTCCGATTTTTGCATATGCTAGTAAGCACTAGCATTGGTTTCTCTATATGCATATGCAAAATCATATTTTTTTAGAGATTAATTTTGCATACCAAGAAAAACTCTCACATTGGATTATATGCATCTTTGAACCAAATAATAATAAAATATTATTTTTTTCCTAAAATTATTTTTTCTTGATATGCTTCAAATAAGCAATTATCAATCTCGTTCGATCCTCTTTGGTTTCTTTGTTTGAGTTGTTGTTGAGAGAGAGAGATCAAAGGGTAGGAGAGAGAAAAAATAGTAAAATAATGTTTGGAGATTGAATAGTTTTTTTCAAATTTGAAGAAATACGTTCCATATGCAAAATTTTAAAGATGCATAATCCAATGCAGACTAATTTGAGGAGATATTATGCAAATATGGATATGAATATGAATATGAATATGAATATGAATATGAACATGAATATGCATAAGCCATCCAATGCTCTTGAAGTATTTCTCACATTCTTTCACATTGTTTATAGCGATTACTTTGATCTCAATAATGGACTCGAGTTTTACATCTACAAATGTCTTTGTCTGCTAATGTTGTGTTTGTATGGAATTAGTTTTATTCTTCTTAAATTAATTGAGTTTTTCTACTCATCTTTCCACACACAACATATAAAAATTATGTAGGGGATGATGAGTAGAATTTTTCATATCAAAATTATCATTCGCTCAGATTTTTTCTAATATTAAGTTTTGATTATTTAATTTTTAAATTTTTTTCAATCTTTTAGTTTATAATTTAACTAGTTTGTTTTTTAAAAAAGACAAATTTATGATTTATATTATATAGCTTTTAAGTATTGTTTTTCATTTTCTAATGAATTTGATTATTTTAAATTTAGTTATTTTGTACACTTTATTTTATTTTATATTTAATATTTTAATACTCTAGGTTGATGCGATATGTTGACTATGATTTTAGACTTTCTACAACTGTAGTGCAGGTGACACGTCTGTCTGTAACTCGTCGTAACATGATAAAAAATTGCCACTTTCTAAGTTTGTGTTGATGAAATAAAGGAATTTGGAGGGAGAGATCAATTTGTTTGATATACGGGCGTTAACTCAAGCATCTTTTCGAAACATTTTCAACCTAGGGATTAGTTTGGAAAAATGTCAAACTCAATTTACGTACGTATACAATAATGAACTGAACATAAGTTACAACAATATACACACATACCAATATTCCCATGTGCGCGCGTGTGCACCATGCAAGTCCATATTCTCAAGTTCATACTAAAGAGTTTTACCCATTTCATCACATGGCTAAGCATAAGTTTGTATATGTATTGATCTTTCTAATTTATTCACATGGCAGAAACATGTATTATAAATGGAATCAGTTCAGTTCTCTAACAAAGAGTTCAGTCAGGCAATTTTAAACTGTAGATAATGAAATATAAAATTATCAAAGTAATAGAGCTGACAAATGTGTTTTATAATTCTTACCTTCCTGGGATCATGTAGTCTCTTCTGAACTTCTAAGCATAAGAGCGTCTGTGAAGCATTTCAACATCTACAAAGAAATACAATGCACTGATCAAATATATATCCTTAAGACACACATTAGAAATCATATTCTTAAGGCTATAAAATGTATCATAACATCCCCCACACATTAGAAATCTTACTTAAATGAGTCCGAAATAAATTAATTTCTTATTCAATAAAAAATTTAATATACATATAAATTATTTTCACCCTTTTCTCTCTCAAAACCATGGATTTGTTTAGCTTCATTTGAAATAAAGCTAAACAAAAATGCAACTTGGGAAGAAATAAACACCGTATAGCAATTTGATCTAACTAAGTGAAAGGAATGCACTTACTGCAGCAAGTTACAAGACCACTTTCAAAACCCCTTTCAAGAAAGCTATGCTGCAGCTTCATCAAACCTGCAAGTAAGTTATGTCAAGTAATACAAAACAGATCATGAACTCAAGCTTGAATCCAATTTTGTTTGCAAAGTTCCTGATCTTTTACATATTGCAGAACTTTAACCAGTCCCCAACACTGGCTCATTGAACAACTACACGAGGCATTGAGAAGAAATTTGAACAGCCCCTAAACATGAACTCTTGGTGATAAATTAATATATATATATATATATATATATATATATATATCACACCTTTATTACAGGTTTAGGGCATGTTTGAAGTCTCCAGGAAATTCGAGTTCTCTATTTTGTTTTTGATAGAACTTGGTATGTTTAGCATAGCCAATAGCTAGCTTCTTCTTATTTTATTCTTAACAAATGAGAATGCATCAAATATTCCGATTCGGCAAAGGAATGCTATGTTACTTTAGATGCACATAGCATTAACATGTAAATAGGAATTATATATTGAGTTTGATGATGTATTAAACACTTCATATAATGAAATATAAACTATTTTTTCCATTTTATTCTGAACCATCTTAATCAAATTCTCTTTAGCTCATCTGTAGATAATAAGGGTGTCTATGAATCCAACATCTATAAAGAAACACCATGCATACTGACAAGCACATTATTGATTCAACTTTCAATAGATTTTTGGATAGGGTGGACTAGGCCAAACAAAAAATTAAGCCTAAAAATTCACAAAAACCTTATTCTTAGGGGTTTAACATAATATCCCACACACTAAAACTTAGTTGTCATAATTCCTGATGTTACTAAAATTATGGTGCCAGATTCCAGCTTCATATAGCCAATGATCCAGATCCCAGCATGCACGTGGAATCTCATGTATGGGGAGTTCCCACAAGTGCCACATAACAATTTATGCGGCAAAAAGTTAACTAATGAAACAGTTTTTTGACGAAACTATGAGACCGTTACAATAAACAAATTGGACATTTAGAAGAATTGGTCCATTCCTTCAAATATGTGATAAATGAAAATCAGTCTCTTTCACGTAAAAATGAAAACAATGTGAAAGAGGTTTATTTCTTACCACACAATTTAATAAATCTATATTTTATTTTCTCTACGTTTCTCTCATTCAGTGACTGCATCTCTCATGTTTTAAGGCATAAAAAGGGGGAACAAAGAAAAGAAAAGGTCATTTTAAGGCATAAAGTGCATATGCTGGATGTTTTAAAGGACTAGAGAAATGTTTCTTTGGAAATCTTCACGAACCCGTTCCACCTATAGCTGAAGTAGTTTGAACAAAGTTGCTTTAATTCGCTAAGAATTTGAAAGAACAACAAATATTAGTGCAGCAATCAGGATTTGAGTATATGCTATAAAATTAAACAAACTTATTCAAATTTTCTCTTTGATTTTCCTTTCAATTAAGACAACCAAGCAAGGAACAACTTTGCTTTTCTTCAACGAAGTTTTCTCGGCAGCCAAACACTATATTTGGGATTTTCCAGTCAATTAAAAAATGAGAGATAGAGATAGGAAGATAATTACACCTTTCCAGCCACGGGTTTGATATTGAATTCGTCATCTCGGTTTCTGAAACCAAATAAAACAATGAAAAAAAAAAAAAACAATCATAATAAAACAAAACCACTGAATAACAGTTGATACTAATGATGTCAAATTCATAAATAATCCATAAAATGAAAAATAGAAAGTACCTTGATCGAATGCCTTTGATCGCCATCTATGTGTTTTAGTAGCTGCTTTCCTCAAATTCTTTTCAACTTGGAAGGAACACATATAAAAGATAGTTACAATGTTTAGATTATAGAAAACCAAAGAAAATGTCGGGAAATAATTGATTCAGGGACCATACGAAAGTTTCCCACTAAGTGATGAAAAGAGAGAAGGAAACTCCTACATCTGTCTCTCTCAATTCTCTCTTGCTCGCTCACTCGCTCAAATCTCTCCTCTAAATGGCTATCTGTATATAAATTGGTGGAAATTTTTTTTTTTACCGTTGCAGCAACGAAACAGTATTTTTCGTATTTATTTTTAAAATTGAAAGGGGATGGCATTCGTCAACAAGCAACGGCTTTTGGGTTCATTCAAAATTCAACTCGGATGATCCAAGACCCGAATCTGATCTCTTCTAAGAATAATGGGTATTTCATACTTGATGTGGTAATTTTTAAATTTACAATGTGGGACTTAAATTCAGACTCGAACATAATTTTACTCATTAAAACTAAATCTCAAACTATATTTTTAGAAAGAAAATTTAAATACTCCCAACAAATATGTAATAATAATATAGAATATTTAAAATAATAATTCTATTTGAAAACCTTTACACCACACACTATCTACGTAATATAATTTAAGTAATTGAAAAATAAATTTTTAAATTTGAATCTTAAAAAATAAATTATACCATATAAATAGTTTGTGGTGTAAAAATCTAATTTATTGTTTCTAAACACACTACAAGTTTGATGTAAAAGTCATGCAAAATGAATATTGTTTAGTGAAAAATCACCGAGGCATCTGACCAATATATCGGACTGATAGCCTTTTTTTTTAAATATTAAAAAAATGAAAAAGAAAAAAAGAGTTGATGTTATTAGTGTGTATTTTTATTTGGGATATATAGAGGTGTAACCGGTCCGGTTAGGTCCGGTTTTGGATAAAATTTAGGACCGAACCGCTATGTACCGGTTTTGTATTTTTCAAAACCGATTACGCACCGGTTACCCTCCTAAACCGGTACTTCTAGTTTTACCGGTTTTCGGTCCGGTCCGGTCCAGTTTTTCAATTTTTTTTAAATGTAAGTTTCATAATTTGTCATTAAAAATTTGTTTATAAAAAAAAATTTTTTTGATTTAAAAAAATTGTTTTATACTTTTATTAATATATTAGACTATATAATAGTATTAATATTAGATTATTGGTATAGTTATAAGTTATATATTAGTATTAGTTATAAACTTTTAGTGATTTAGTATTAACATTTTATATAATAATTTATAATTTATAATAAGAAATTATTTCATATATGAATATATATTATATATAAAATTTCACATAAAAATTTATAACTATACATTATATATAAAACTTATATATATTAATATTTAATATATATATAACATATTTTGTATAAAACTTATATATAAAAATATTATTTTTTATTTTTTTTAATCAACCGGTCCGGTCCGGGCCAAAAAATTTCAGAACCGGAACCGGACTGGAACTGGCCGGTTTTTACATTTTAAAAACCGGTTCCGGACTGGACCGGTTCAAAACCGGTCCGGTTCGGTCCGGTCCGGACCGATTTTCCGGTTTGAGTTTACACCCTTAGGGATATATGAATTATTTGCAAAGCTTATGCATTACAAAGTACATCTTTGGTGTCTATTGCATTGCTCTCCTTTTTATTTGAGTAATGGTAGATATAAATTTAGGATGTGTAATTCTCATACAATTATTTAAGAAAAAAAGAAAGAAATTGGAATCCATCTAAAAAAAGGATTTTCTTAAATGGATTGCAAGAAACTTATAGCACCGTTAAATACAAATGCAAACTCTAAAGCTAGTAAATCATGCATCACTATTTAATATTCATTATATGCGATAGCCTATAGGATTATAGTAGCCGATAATTAGCATAATTTTACATATATAATACGTTTGTTACGTATCGAATAGAATAAATCACAAGCTTAAAATAAAATAAAAAATTAAAAAAAAAAGAGAATAGAATATATCACAAGACAAGTGCATTCACATATGATCTTTACTCCGATTTTACTATCTTTTTCTGTTTTAGGGGTATTTAAATTAGTATATTTCCATCACAAAAATGATAAAATTATTATTATTATTATTATTATTATTATATAAAGATAGAAAAGCTTTTCTTCTTTGATCCATCCTTTTTCGTTTTCAGATTTAATTCATCCCTTTTTCTCTGTTTCATATATATAAACACATGTTATTTGTCTTTAGCCCATCTTTCTTTATTTTCATCATTTTTATTTTTTTAAGGACTGTAGCCTGTTTTGACGTGACCTACAAATTACTGTGATACGAATCTGACGTATAATAATAGGATTCGGGTTGAATATAATATTCTTTTGGATGTGTTTCGTATGTATCGTAAAGTCTCTTCGGATAGTTGAGGGGTGGATCACTGGACCTGTAAACATATAAATAAAGAAAGGAGATCCGGGGGTGGTCAGTGGACTCTCTTATGCTTAATAGTTTCCTTTTTAGGAAGTGTCTTCTTTACCCTCAAACTCCGTGAGTTTGAATATACCCTTAATTGGCTTTTATACTAGGTTTGGGGTTTCACTGGCTTCTATTTCTGAGGAGCTGTCCCATCATGCCCCATGCTTCAAGCATGTGAATCAGTTAGGGGGTGTGGTACCCTGAAGGAAATGAATAATGCGGCGTTAAGCTCTGATTTACGTCTCTGCGCCCTTTCAGCCAGGGTCGACAAGTCCCATCTCTCTCTCTCTCTGTGGAGTGAACTATGGTTGCTCTTTAAGCACACATCGCCACAACTGCTACTTCATGACCATCATTTCGGTTGCTTCTCAGTCTGTTACAACGGCGCCCACCTTTCTTTCCTTAGAATATGGGTCATGGTTGCCTCTCTCGCACGCTTCCTAGCAACTGTTTTCTAGGGACTTGATGTGTTTGCGTCTCCTACACACGCCTTCTGGTAGCTACGTGCTAGTGATGATCTAAGGCGGCTGATAGGTAGGTGCACGTCACCCTTGGCCATTTCTGTCAATGTCTTATTACTCTTGGGCTAGGTTGAACAGGCCTCTCACAAGCCGTTATCTTTGCTTTGCCAGATCGATGGGCCTCCTATGGCCCATGAGGCTTTGGGCTCTTGGGCCAGGCCTTTTTACCCTTTCCATTACCCCACTAATTCTCATTGAACCAGTTCGATGAGAATTTAATTTTCCCTCTTCTTTTCTCCTCTCATTCCCTCTTTTATGCTTTTACCCCTTATAGCCCAACAACTCGACTCCTCAGACCCGGCTTGGTGCGTCGTTTGGCTTTCCCAAGTTGCTTCGTATCGCATGTTCCATGGGATCCAAACCTTTCGTATCCCCCTTCTGACACATTGGTGCGGAAGGCCAACTGTCACTCTCCATTATATAAACGAGGTTTTGCCCTCTTTTCTCATTTTTACCAAAACGTTTTCTCTCTGTGTTCTAGGCTTTCATTCTCTTTGCTCGACTCCCTTCTTTCTCCGTCACTTTTCTCAATCTCAATGGCTCCCAAGAAGGCTGTTCAATCCAAAATTCCCGGAGACCTTAACTTGCCTGAGGTTCGTAACGCAGAGCAATTCTTCATTGGGTACAACTGGTGCTCAGATGTCACCCTCAGGTTCTTGTTGTCATTGGCTTCCACCTTTGACGTCCTCAACATGGTGGTTTTTAAGCCTATTGGACCGCGTGAAGGGGCTATCGATGACGAGGGTTATGCCTCGAAGGTTGCCCTCTTCCCTAGCATACTCTCTTGCGAGCTAAGGCTACCATTCCATCACCTTGTCCATGACCTACTAGACCACCTCGGATTGGCCCTCGCTCAACTCCACCCAAAACCTTGCCGGATCTTGATGTGCTATTGCATCCTCTGGCGGCAAGCTTTATTAGAATCTGAGCCAGAGCACTCCGACCTCATTGGCTGCGAGTTTTTTCTAACCCATAACCTAATAAAACGTGAGGGGAACATTTGCAGTTTCAGGGCAATGCACACCCTTGTCTCCTTGGAGCAGCGTTATCGCAAGGTCAAAGACTGGACCTCCAAATCTTTCTTAGTGTCTGGCTGAGGGTGGGAATTTCTTGTCAAACAGGTAAATTGCTGTGAGTTCCCTGTCTAGGCCATATGGGGGGTGGTTCCTGATGATAAGGCGATACGACTGAAGGCTTCTTATGAGGAGTTACGTCGTATCACCTTTGTCAAAGAATGGGTGAAGAATCACCCATTCGACGTTCTCTCAGAGGCTCTTCATGGGAGGAAAACATAAGGGCATTTTTACCTCCCTTAAGACACTCTGTTTTCGACGACTGCACTATACCTATGTGGTCAGAAGCCATATTGGCTCAAAAGCGTTCCCCCAACCCTCCTCCTACAGGCAAGGGGAAGAAGCCCTGCGTGGAGATTGCTAGGGCCGACAGCAGCCCAATGTCCCCTCTTGATTCCTTTTAGGGCAACCCTCGGTGTCGATTGAAATTAGAAACGACAATCTCATTAATGGCTTGTTTGGAGTTGTGTTCGGAGTTTTAAAAAGTGTTTAAATAGCTTTAAAAGCTATTTAATAAAAAAATTAGATTGCTTGGATGTTACATATTAAAAAACTTTTTAATATCAAATAAGCTAAAAAGTATGTCTGAGGAAAAGTATCATTTTCCTCGAACGTGCTTTTCCTCAAACGTGTTTTTCAAGATAACCTGGAATGTAGTTCAAATTTTAAAAAGATTGTCAATGAGTGAAAATATACATACAAATTTAAGATAATTTTATTCAAACTTTTAAGAATATGATCATAATCTTTAAAAATCAAATGATCATCTTTTTTTACCTTAGAAAATATTTTTTTAATTTATTTTCAAACAAATGTAACATTTTTTAAAGTGCTTTAAATATATGGTTACCAAATAGTAAATAAATTTTTAATGGTAGAATTTATTACTTATAAGCTTTAAGCCTTAAAGCTATAAGCAATATTTTCCATCGCAATCCCAAACATGCACTAAGTCTCGCATAAAAAGCATCAAAGTCTCATCATCTAGCATTTTCACTGATTTGGTACCCTCATGAGTGACCTTTGAAATGTTCCATGCCTCTTTGTATCTTTCACACATAGATATTCTTTTGAATTCCTCAGGAGAAATCGCCACAAATATTGCATTTCAGGCCTTTGCTATTCTAGTTGCAGTAATTTAATTTATCTTCGAACCAATTGTTGACATCCATAGGAAGTCTCGTTGAATCTTTATGGAAAGTATGGGGTGCTAAAATGTAGCTTGAAGATCACTTCACCACTGGTGTTTTATGGAGAATCTAAGGAGCTTTATAGAGACCTAGGGTGCCAAAGAGTAGATTGATTGTCACCCCACCATTGGTGCTTTTATGAAAAATCTGAGTAGTTTTATTGAGACTCATGGTGGCCAAGCAATAGCGTAAGGGTCACCTTGTTGTTATCACTTTGTGGAGGATCTGAGGAGCTTTATGAATAAATCTACGAGAAACTAAACTTTTAGTATAAATAACCAAACCATGGGTTTCAGAGGTTCAATCTTGATCCAACTGGCCCAATCTTCAAGCTTTGTTTGACAGAGAATTGAGTGCCTTCTATTGAGACTGATGAACAAATTGAGTTGCTTATTTGTTCTCACGCTCCCACTTGTTTATTTTGGAGCTTTATGGAAACCCTAGACAGTCCGAGTGTGACTCGAAGGCTACCTTGCTATTGATGCTTTTTCGTTGGAGCTTAGTAGAGATCCAATATTTTCGAGCATGGCTTGAGGGAGACCGCATTGTTGGCACCTTATAGCAAGAGTTTTGTGGAAAATCTAAGGAGTTTCATGGAGAGAACTATGTGGGATAAAGTTTGTTAATGTAAATAATTCAAATCACAAGTGCAAGAGATGCAAACTTGAACCAAGGAACTTAATCTTTGAATTTTTTGTCCATTGAGGATTGGAGGTCATTTGTTTAGGTTGTTTTGCTTATCTATCTTTGTGTTTCGTTTCCTCACCTTGGTGCTTTGTCTTGGTTATGATTGCACTAGGTGGTAAAACATTTTTCTCGTTGTGACTTGTAGTGTTTCATTTTGACTCTGATTGTTTCAACAACAAATTTTTGGGTGATACTATCCAGAAATAGTAAGATGTGGTCAATGAAAAAATTAACATTTGTCAAGTAATTATTGAATAGATACATTAGCTCCAAATGTCTGAGATTGAGTCAGTGGCATCCAACACATGCATGGAGTCATAAGGCGTGTGTGGCATTAGTTTTAATCCTAGTAAACGTTGTTTGGGTATTCATCTCCATGTGCATGGTGCATAAATTAGCATTTCACAAGTAATTATTGAATGAGTAATATTAGAAACAAATCCTAACTGCACAAGCCTTGCACAAAAAAGTGGGACCCACTAAGAAAACGTAAGTTTTTCACACTTTTTCATAGTGTGGTCCTTTTTGTTTTTTGTTTTGTTTTATTTTTTTGTTTTTTGTTTTTTATAAAATGTATGCGTGAGGCTTATACACTTAGGGTTTGTATATATCATTATTCTTATTGAATAGTTACATCAGTGCTAAATGTCTGAGATTGCATCAATGGATCCCAACACGTGCATGGAGTCAGATGGCATGTGTGGCATGGTTTTTAATCATGCTCAACGTTATATGGGCACTCATCGCAAGGTGCATGGCACATTATGTAACTCTCCAGTGCTTCTCCTAAAGGCGGCTTGCTCGCCCATTGATATCAAGTGTGCAAACTTTGCTTGGATATGGTGCATTGCATACCATGACCGCCTATTGGTTCCCTATGACTTATGACTGGTGGGAGATTATGGTAGAAGAACCAGGCAGGTCTAGTACTTTAGTGGTGGTGAGCCTGGAGCTCACAAATGACGGAGAATAATTAAGCAACAGTTGGCGATGAGTCTTGCCACCATCATGCTTGCCTAAATAAAACCTTGTGGTGCGTGGGCCGTGAGCTTGTAATAGGGGTAATTTTACTCTTGGATAATAATGCAGATTGCACATATGATGATGTGGCGACTTGACCTAGCAATTGAGGTGGCATATGGCATGTGTGCTGGACATAATCTACAATGGGTAATTATTTATTTTGAGTTTTGAATTTAAGCATTTATGTGTCTTGTATGGTGTGTTAGACATAAAAAATAGTTAACCACTTAATATTTGTAGTGTTGAAAGTTGTCTACAACAATTACCAACACATTGGGAAGTTGCATTTGGCGTTAAATGATGTCTCCTACCATTAATCAGGTACTTTCTGTTTATACAAGGAAATGGACAGATCATTTTGAGTTTAAAAATCCTCTTGCCAGTTTTGCATGTGATGTTGAGTTCATCTCCTTATTCTATCAAGTGTTTGGCTTGGTTGTATGAGTAACATCCACAATTAGATAGTGTTGAGTGACATCCACTATCCCTTGGTTGAGTGACATCCCAGGTTACCTATCATTATTTTCCTTCGTTTGTTCTCTTATCAAAATCCACCAAATCCACTTGTATTCATCATTGTAGCTTTTGGGCTGCAGCAAATTGGCATCAGAGCAAGGCTATCTTGGTTGTGGAGACAGCTCCTAGAAGAAGAAAGAATCCAACTAATGTAGAGATGGAGGCCGAAATTGCTGAGTTGAAGAATGCAAATGAGAACCTTCAACAAATGCTTAATGAGGTTCTAGAAAGGCTCCCATCCTCCTCCTCAAGTGAAATCCATAGAAGTGGAGGTCATGTTTTCTATAATGGAGTGGGTGGAGAAAACAAAGATAATTATTCTTCTTCAAGTTCTTCAGTTCCAAGCCCATCTGAAGCAGCTCAATTGTCTATGGAACAATAAGCTAGGATTTTGGAGAGCAATGATCGCACTATCAAATGCACATTTCAAGACTTTGAAGGGAGGCTAAATGCATATGAGTATTGCGATTGGATTGCTTCTTTGGAGGCAATCTTTGAATAGAAGGACCTCTCGGAGGAAAGAAAAATTCAGTTCGTAACTACAAAGCTAAAAGGCCATGCATTGATATGGTGGCAACAATACCAATGATCAAGGGAAAGGAGAGGCATCCCAAAGATTGCACTGTGGGTTGAGATAAAGTTGAATTTGGATAATTTGAAGTTGGATGAGAGATTTCTACCATTGGTAGAATAAAAGAGATAATTTTACAAGCTGACGAGCTGCATAAATGTGCAAAAGTCAAATGATCAATTCATGACTAGGTATGTTAGTGGATTGAGATAAAGGTGAACTGATCATGCATTCTCTACATACACTTGAAGAAGCTCATCAAATAGCACTCAAGGCTGAGGAAAAGCTAAAGTGGAGCACATTCAGAAAAGATAATAGACCAAAGGCAACAAAAGAGAAAGGCAAGAAGGTGGTGGCTCTTCCAAGTTATGACCGGCCAAATCCATCTAGTGGAGGAGGGAGTAAAGACAAAGGAAAAGTTATTTTATCCTTTTACAAGTGCTTGAGATGTGGTGATATGGGGGCACTAATCATATGAGTGTCCTACAAAGAAGGCTGAAATTCATCTTATGGAATAAGAGTTTGAAAAAGAGGAGAGAGCACCAATCTTTGATGAAGATGAAAGGGAACATGAAGAAGAGTACTGCAAAGGTGACTGTGATGCTGAGAGTTTGGTGATTCGAAAGGTGATAACTGTACAAGAAGATGAGCAATGGCTTAGACACAACATTTTCAGAACTTATTGTCTTTCTCATAGAAAAAGTGCCTCTTATGGTGGATTCTAGAAGCTGTGAAAATATGATCTCGAAGGTGATGGTGGAAAATTTGAAACTGTCATGTGAACGCTATCATAAACCTTACAATGTTTTTTGGTTCAAGAAGGAAGGTGAGGTGCTTGTATCACAACGAGCCAATGTGAGGTTTTCCTTAGGAAAATATGAAAATGAAGTTTACTTTGATATTTTACCTATTGATGCATGTCATTTACTACTTGGAAGACCATGGCAGGTTTATAGAAGTGCTCAACATGATGAAATGAGAAATACCTACAACATCATTAGAAGATGCGTTGTTGTGCAGAAAATATTTGTAAGTGTACAAAATCGTAACAAGTAGTAAAATATTTTAAAGAAAACGAATATCAAACCCATAAAGATTAATTTTGTTATTGAGTACTGAAATTTATTAAATTAATTACTATTTGGAAAACCGAAAAATGGAAAGATTCTACTATCTAAATTATATTGAAATACTTAAACAAAAATAAATTTAAGAATAAAAGAGCATAACATCTAAGATTGTAAATATAATAAGAATATATTTAGAGCATTTGATTTCACCTAATAAATCCCACATAATGTATTCTTCCTTGTTATAGAATTCCAATTATTCAAAGTTGATGATAAAAATCCCTTAACTATTCAATATCTTCTCTCGAATAATATTAAAAATATCTCCGACTAATAACCTATCATATCTCTATGTGAATTTAACTAATTGGAGACTCATTAAGTTCTTTGGATTTTTCTTAAAAATCACATTAATCATGATAAAGTATCTCTACTTTCGCTCAACTAATGGTGCTTAATCCTAGAGCTCTTAATCACAAATCACCTCTCGATCTCATTGGAATTCAATAGACCGAACAATAATTAGTTAGAAAATTGCAAGCATTAAAAACAAGGAATAAACACTCAATCATGGAAATATTGAAAATAAAGTAATTTAGAATATAAATTTTGTGTTCAATGCTAGACTAAATCAAAGATCTAGAAAATAAAATTAGTTTATAATGAAATTGAAAAGAAAAAGAATAAAACTAGTGTTCTTCATTGGAATCGGTTGAAGAAGAATGCGGCTCTTGCTTTACTCTCCAGATCCGCCTTCTTGAAAGAAACTTAAAAAATAAAAAATAAAAACTAAGAAACTGGACTTTGGACTCTAAAATTCAGACTCTCTCCTCTATTCATCCCACAAGCTAGGATTAAATAGATGTCAAAATTCAAATTAGGAAACAAGATAAATGCGGCTACAATCTAGCCTAAAAGATATGAAAAATAGTTTCCAAAGATAAATATTAACATAAAAGAAAATTATCCTAAGAACAACGGAATTATCTAAAATGGAAGATTCAGTAATAAGATGCTTGATTTGTGGAATTCAACAGGATTTGGTGGTCAGCAGATTGGTTGTGGAACTCAGAAGGGTTCCACCGAGTAAATCCCTTGTGCACTGAATATAATTGGTCTCCTCGCCCAATGGCTAAGATGTAAGGTTCCTGACCGAGATGAAATACTCCTCTCGCCAACCTACAGAGCAGTAAATCTGCTCGCCTTTGCTAGCTGTTGCCCACAATGTCGTTTAGGTTGGTCTTTTAAGTTATCGTTTAGACTGGTCGCCCAATCTAACCAGCCAGAGCTTTGTCGCCAAGTCTTCTTGCCCAGGAGGTAAAACATTTCGCTCATCACCTAACTCTTGTCGTCAATTTTGGTTGCCATTGGATCTCCTTGTCTAAATCTCCTTGGCTTTCTTTTGATCTCATCGCCTCTCATTGTTCTGGATCCATAGTCTTCTCTTTTGTACCAAAATGCTATCCCTTCGCACTAAATCTTCTCATTTCTTCAAATCCAAGAAAATAAAGAAAAATATATAGAAATAAAATAAAATCAAAAGAATTGAAGGAAAATTGACACTTTTCATAAATAAAAGAGTAATAAAAATCACATAAAAATCACACTTATCAAATACCCCCAAACTTAAGCTTTCCTTACCCTTGAGAAAAGAAAAAGAGAAAAACAATTAAAACAAGCATTTGTTTGATTCATAAAATTTATTGTCTCAAAGATTGCCTAAAGTTTATAATTCAAGAGAATCATTCAAGATCAATCAAGTCCAAAATTTAATTCAAAACTTAATTCCACTGCATTATCCATCTTCACATTCATGTATACCTATCATTCACACTTTATCATTAGCTCCCCGGATAATTTTGTGCAAACAAGTAAATAAATAATGGATATCTAAAAATTCTGTAGGCTTGCTTTTCAAATCATTCTCCACTAATGTAGAAGATAAACTATCACAAAGGATTAATAGGTCTTTATTAAGCTTATAATGTAAGGTTAGGGTAAGGGCTACAAAGAAAAGATAGGATTTAAACAAAACAAGAGAACTTAAATTTGAACACTTAATAGAAAAACATTCGTACTTCTAACACAAACATCTTTTCTCAATCTTGTGAGTCTCTCAATATACCTTTCTTTATTATACTTTCAAGGATCTCTCTTTTTACCCCTCTATTTGGTAGGTCGGACTTTTTTTTTTTTTTTTTTTTAAATAAACCATACATTTTTTATTGCCATTGTGAATGACTCTCATTGGCCTTATCTTGTTGGCCATACAGTAGACGAGTTGACTTTTCACAACCCTAAACTTATGATTAACTTTACTTGTAAACTTTTTATCTCTCTTGCCTTTCATGCTCTTGTGAATCTGTGACTTTGTATAAACTTAGTTCTCTTGAAAGGTAAGGAAATCAATGTTTACGCTCAAATAGGGTAAGGAATATGAGATTTACAAGAAAGAAAAATATAAGGCCAAAATATAACTCAATAAAGCTCAATGGGGTGACTAGGGATGAAGATAATAAATAGATAAGTTTGAAAGGCTCAATTGGTTCAAAAAATGCCTTAATCATTTTTTCAGTAATGTTCTGTCTAAGATTTCGCCTCAAGTGTTATCAAATAAGTTCTAGAGTAAGTTGAGACCATACAAATTCACAAAAAACTTCTCTAGGCATGCAAACCAATTAATGATCATGATAAACATTCATTGAATATAAAAAATCTCAAATTAAGCAAAATCAAGTCAAGGATTAACAATAGACTCAAGCAATGAGAATTTTTCCTTAAAATTATAATCAATTTCAACCATATTTTTATCGTAGGCTTTTTATTCATCAAATCATACTGTTATTATTAGTATTTTTATTTTTTATTTTTTTAATACATAAAATCATTTCGTTTTCCCCAAACTTAAATATAATATTGTCCTCAATGGAAAAGAGGAAGAAAAACTAAAGAAGAGAATGAGAGGAGGTAAGAGATGCTCCTCTGATTTGTTTTGAAGGTGTAGCCGTGTACCCCTTGGAGATCTCCCTGGCTTTTTCGCTCTTGAAAGATGAAAGCAAAATAATAAGATTAAGCAAAAATAAAACTTTAAAAAAATTAAAAATAAAAACTTGGGTTGCGTCCAAAAAAGAGCTTTATTTAAAGTCTATAACTAAACATTATCTTTTCATCATTTATCACTGGCGAGATAGATGGAATACTTTTTGGAGTTAAAGTCTCCATCCATATAGGGTTTTAATATTTGTCCATTTACTTTAAATGTCCCTTTTGTCTCGTGATGGACTTCGACTGCCCCATAAGGAAAAACACGAATCACAACAAATGGCCCCGGCCATCTAGATCGCAAATTTCCCAGAAAAAGTCGTAGTCTTGAATTTAATAATCAAATTTTCTGCCCCACTTCGAACTCCATTCTCAAAATATGCTTAGCATGCCATCTTTTAGTTTTATCCTTGTGAATCCAAGCTTTCTTATAAGCATCATTGCAAAACTCATCTATATCGTTGATTTGTAATATTCTCTTCTTGCCAGCCGCTTGTAAATCAAAGTTCAATGTCCTCATCGCCTAATAGGCTCTGTGTTCTAGTTCCATGGGTAGATGACATGCTTTTCCATAAACGTGCCGATAAGGTGACATTCCAATCGGTGTTTTGAATGCTGTCCGATAGGCCCATATCGCATCATCTAACCTTTTCGCCCAATCTATTCGAGAGATACTCACGGTCTTCTCCAGTATGCGTTT
Source organism: Juglans regia (assembly GCF_001411555.2). Taxonomy (NCBI): domain Eukaryota; kingdom Viridiplantae; phylum Streptophyta; class Magnoliopsida; order Fagales; family Juglandaceae; genus Juglans; species Juglans regia. The sequence goes on along the minus strand of NC_049914.1, from coordinate 19,338,171 downwards.
TAGCTCCCGATTGTATTCCTTGACCTGGCCGCTCATTTGAGGATGGTATGGTGTTGCTGAGTGATGGGTAACTATATACTTAGTAGCGCTTCAAATTTGGGATTGTAAAAATTCTTCCCGCCATCACTGATTATGGCCTTCGGAGTGCCGAATCAGAAAAATATGTTCTTTCGCAGGAAATTCACTACGACCATTGCATTATTGGTCGGCAAGGTGACCGCTTCCATCCATTTAGAGACATAATTTATAGCCATCAAAATAAATTTATTAGAATATAAGGATGGAAAAGGACCCATGAAATCTATACCCCAAACATCAAATATTTTAATACTAAAATATTGTTTAAAGACATCTCATGTTTCTTAGAAATGTTGCCAACCCTTTGACATTGATCACATAAATTAACAAAATTAAAAAAATCTTTAAAAATAGTCGGCCAATAAAAGCCGCATTGTAAAACTTCCGCTGCTGTTTTTGCTCCACCAAAGTGGTCGTCCGCTTCCAATAAGTGGCATTGTCTGAGCATGCTCTCTATCTCCTCCTCAGGTACACATCTCCTGATTATTTGGTCCGCGCAGTGCCGATATAGAAAAGGTTCCTCCCAAAGATAATATTTCAAGTCGGAGAAGAACTTCTTCTTTTATTGATATGTCATCTCAGCCGGTAGAATTTTGGACACTAAATAATTTACCATGTCGGCATATCATGGAACGACTTGTATATATATTAATTGATCGTCCAAAAAGGTCTCATTAATTGAGAATTTCTCCTTGCCAACCGCCTCTTTAAGCTCAAGACGAGATAAGTGGTCGGCCACTACATTCTCGGTACATTTCTTATCTTTTATTCCCAAATCAAACTCTTGTAAGAGCAAAATACATCTTAACAGTCTCAGTTTGGCATGCCTCTTCGACAACAAGTGTTTAAGAGCGGAGTGATCGGTGTAGACGATCACCTTTGAACCTATCAAATAAAAACGAAATTTGTCAAATGCAAACACAACCGTTAACAATTCTTTTTTAGTAGTAGCCTAATTTAGTTGAGCTTCTGTTAAGGTTCGACTTGTATAATAAACAATATGAATAATTTTATCTTTTCTCTGCCCCAAAATAGCCCCTATAGCATAATTGCTAGTATCACACATTAATTCAAAATGTAAACTCCAATCCAGTGAAACAATGATAGGTGCTGAAATTAATTTCTTTTTCAACATTTCAAAAGCATGCAAGCATTCATCAGAAAACTCAAACTGAGTAGCTTTAATCAACAGATTACAAAGAGGTTTAGTAATTTAGGAAAAATCATTGATAAACCGACGATAGAACCTGGCGTGACCCAAGAAACTTATCACGCCCTTCACATTGGTCGGTGGTGGGAGTTTGTCAATAACTTCTATCTTTGCTCGGTCGAACTCATATTCCCTTGAAGAAAATGTGGTGGCCGAACACTATTCCCTCCTCGGCCATGAAGTGACATTTTTTCCAGTTTAAACAAGATTTGTTTCCTTACATCTCTGCAAAACCAAAGATAAGTTAGATAAACAATTATAAACAGAATGACCAAAAACCGAGAAGTCATCCATGAAGACTTCTAAACATTTTTCCACAATGTCCGAGAAGATGGACATCATGCATCTTTGGAAAGTGGCTGGCATATTGCAAAGACCAAAAGGCATGCGCCTATATGTAAAAGTGCCATAGGGATAGGTGAAAGTGGTATTCTCTTGATCCTCGGGTGCAATGGCTATTTGATTGTAACCGGAATATCCATCTTAAAAACAATAGTAAGCGTGGCCGACAAGTCTTTTTAGCATTTGATCAATAAAATGTAAGGGAAAAAGGTCTTTCCGAGTTGTATCATTGAGTTTTCAATAGTCTATGCATAATCACCATCCTGTGACCGTCCTCGTCGGTATGAATTCATTGTTATCATTCTTGATCACGGTTATCTCTTTTTTTTTTGGGACGACTTGCACTGGACTTACCCATGCACTATTTGAGATTGGATAAATGATCCCGACATCTAACAGCTGCCAATACTTCTTTATGCACCACTTCTTTCATGGAAGGATTTAGTCTCCTTTGGGTTTGGACGATCGGCTTAAAATTATCCTCCATAAATCTTGTGCATCAAAATTGAAGGACTAATTCCTTTGATGTCAGAGATGGTCCAATCTAAGGCCATCTTGTGTTCCCGTAAGACTCTCAACAACTTCTCCTCCTCTACATCACTCAAGGAACTGTTAATAATAATTGAAAAAGTAGAGTCTTGGCCTAAGAAAATGTACCTTAAATTTGATGGAAGCGGTTAGAGTTCAAGCTTTGGTGGTTCCTTACTCGGAGGTGTCGCCCGAGATGAGTTTAGCTCTTCCACTTTTGGTTTGATTGAAGGAGAAAAAGATGGTGTAGCTTTCAAATATCTCTCACACTCCCTAACCTTTTCATCTTTGGATTTAATAGTCGTAGAGTGAGTAAGACATACCTCAAGTGGTAGTTTTGGAGATTCAGCTCCATAAGTCTCATCGGCCATGACCATGTCTCGGTCGCTTATTTGAAAACAAGAATATACTTCGGAAGATAATTCCATAGATTTAAATACATCAAAAGTGACATGTTCCTCGCCATCCCTCAAAATGAGTTTCCCTTGCTGAACATCAATTAAGGTTGTACCTGTCGCAAGGAAAGGTCAGCCCAGTATCAAAGGGATCTCCTTGTCCTCCTCCATATCGAGCACAATGAAGTCGACTGGAAAGATGAACTTATCAAGTTTCATCAGTACATTCTCAATGAGTCATCTTGGATATTTAATAGATCTGTCAGCCAACTGTAGAGAGATAGTGGTCGACTTTGTTTCTCCAAGACCTAGTTTTCTGAAAATAGACAGAGATATTAGATTAATACTTGCCCTTACGTCGCATAAAAATTTATCAAAATAGGAATTTTGTATAGTTCAAGGGATCATGAAACTCTCCGGATCTTTCAACTTAGGCGGCAACTTCTTTTGTAAAATAGCATTGCTCTCCTCGGTCAACATTACAGTCTCATGTTCCTCTAATTCCCACTTATTTGATAATATATCCTTAAGTTTTTTTTACATATTTAGGCATTTGCTCTGAAACTTCAATGAGAGGAATATTAATATGCAGTTGCTTAAATATACTAAGAAATTTAGAGAACTGATTATCAATCTTATTTTTTTTAATCTTTGCGGAAAATGAATTTGTGGATCATAAATTGAAGGAGAATAAGTTTCGGATAGAAACTCCTTGGATTTCTTGGGTTTTGAAACCCCTTTATTCTCCTTAGTCTTCTCAGCTTGCTGGTCGACCACAGCCCACTCTGCTTCTTTCATCTCGAACTCAACTTTCTTCATCTCGAACTCGACTTTCTTCGACAGCTTCTACATCTCGCACGATACTTACTGTTTGCGGTTGGTCATATGACCGACCACTTCTCAATGTTATGGCTTTGACATGTTCCTTCGGATTGCTCACAATGTTGCTCGACACCGTCCCTAATGTCCTCTTGGTAAGCATGTTTGAGAGCTGACCGATTTGTGTCTCAAGATTGCAGATTGAAGCTGAGTTGTTTTGGATCACCATATCAGTTTTTTGCATGTACTACATAAAGATATCCTCAAATGTCGGTTTCTTCTCTTGTTGTGGAAATTGTTGAAGTGGTATAGCCGGCCCTTGATTATTGCTCCATGCAAAGTTGAGGTGATTTCTCCATTTGGGATTAAACATGTTTAAATAAGGATTGTTTTGATGTTGGAAATTGGACACGTAATGGGCTAGGGGTGCTACCCGCCCTTTACGGAGCGGGGCACCCCTTCCCCGCACCCCGCCCCTCATGGGGGGATGGGGTGAAGTTTCACCCAGTCCCCCGCCCCCGTGGGCGGGGTGCGGGGCGATTCCTAATCCACCCCGCTTCTTTTCACTTAAAAAAAAATACTACATTTATTTGATTTAAAAATTATTTATAAGTATAAAAGTAATTAAAAATATACTAGCTAAGGGGACCCAGTTGGCCCCCTTAGCTAGAAATTAGTAACAATCTAGCTAGTATCAATATCAATAACAAATAATTAATCATCGACGACGGTGCTAAAAACTTGTTGTGCTGAAAATATTTGCAAGCGTACAAAATCGTAACAAGTAGTAAAGTTTGTTAAAGAAAACGGATGTCAAACCCAAAATAATTAATTTTGTTATCGAGTACTAAAATTTACTAAATTAATTACTATTTGGAAAACCTAAAAATAGAAAGATTCTACTATCTAAATTGAATTGAAATTCTTAACAAAAATAAATTTAAGAATAAAAGAGCATAAAATCTAAGATAATAAATATAATAAAAATAGATCTAGAGCGTTTGATTTCACCTAACAAATCCCACACAATATATTCTTCCTTCTTATAGAATCTCAATTATTTCAAGTTGATGATAAAATCGTGAATTTAACTAATTGGAGACTTATTAAGTTCTTTGCATTTTTCTTGAAAATCACATTAATCGCGATAAAGTAACTCTACTTTCGATTAACTAATGAAGCTTAATCCTAGAGCTCTTAATCAAAAATCACCTCTAGTTCTCATTGGGATTCAATAGATCGAATAATAATTAGATAAAAAATTGTAAGCATTAAAAATAAGGAATAAATACTCAATCATGGAAATATTGAAAATAAAATAACTGAGAATATAAATTGTGTGTTCAATGCTAGACTATATCAAAGTTCTAGAAAATAAAATTAGTTCATAATGAAATTGAAAAGGAAAAGAATAAAATTAGTATTCTTTGTTGGAGTCGGTTGATGAAGTATGCGGCTCTTGCTTCTGCTCTCCAGATCTACCTCATTAAAAGAAACTTAAAGAATAAAAACTAAAAACTAAGAAACTGGACTCTGGACTATTGGACTCTAAAACTCAGACTCTCCTCTATTCATCCCACAAGTTTGGATTAAATAAATGTCAAAATTCAAATCCAGAAATAAGATAAATACGGCTGAAATCTAGCCTAAAGATCTAGAAAATAGTTTCTAAAGATAAATATTAACATAAAAGGAGATTATCCAAAAAAGAACAGAATTATCTAAAATGGAAAATTTAGTAATAAGCAGATTGATTTGCAGAATTTGGGAGGATTTGGTGGTCAGTAAATTGATTGCGGAACTTAGAAGGGTCCCACCGAGTAGATTCCGTGTATGCTAAATATAATTGGTCTCCTCACCCAATGACCAAGATGTAAGGTTCCTAATTGAGATGAAAGACTCCTCTCACCAACCTACTGAGCGGTAAAGCTACTCGCCTTTACTAGTTGTTGCCCACGATGTCGTTTAGGTTGGTCTTTTAAGTTAGTCATTTAGACTGGTCGCCCAATCTAACCGCCTAAAGCCTTGTCGCCAATCTTCTCACCCAGGAGGTAAAACATCTCGCTCATCGCCTAACTCTTGTCTCCAATTCTCGTCGCCTCTCATTGGTCTGGATCCGTAGTCTCCTCCTTTGTACCAAAATGCTATCTCTTTGCACTAAATCTTCTCATTCATTCAAATCTAAGAAAATAAAGAAAAATATATAGAAATAAAATAAAATCCATAGAATTGAAGGAAAACTAACATTTTTCATAGATAAAAGAGTAATAAAAATCACATAAAAATCATACTTATCATGCGTGAAGTATTTTTTAAACCGTCTCAAAGATGCACCAACTAATGTTTCTTCTAGTTTGCAAATTAGTGGTTGTCTTACAAGGAGTTTGGATAAGCCTATGAAAAATGGGGTGTGTTGTATATGCATGTAGTGGCTGGGAAGGAAGAAAAAGAGGCCAAAGAGGTTCAATTAAGGTGCAAAGTTTGATGAATGAATTCAAAGGAATTGCTCTAGAGGAATTGCCAAAGGGTCTACCTCCACTAAGGGATGTTCAACATTGAATTGACTTTGTTCCAGATGTTGTACTCCCTAACTTGCCTCTTTATAGGATGCCTCCTAATGAACATGTTGAATTACAAAAGCAAGTTGTTGAATTATTAGGAAATGGGTTGATTAGAGAGTCCCTTAGCCCCTGTGCTATTCTGGCCCTCATAACACCTAAGAAGGATGAAACTTGGCGAATGTGTGTGGATAGTAGAGTCATATACAAAATCACCATTAAATATAGGTTTCCCATGCCTAGTTTGGATGATTTGCTTGATGAACTTGCTGGTGCAAAGATTTTTTCTAAAATTGACTTGAGAAGTGGTTACCACTAGATTCAAATTAGAAAGGGTGATGAGTAGAAAATTGCATTTAAAACAAAAGATGGCTTGTATGAATGACTAGTTATGCCATTTGACTTGTCCAATGCCCCAAGTACATTCATGTGGTTGATGACTCTCAAGTGTTGAGAAACTTTATGGGTAAATATATGGTAGTATATTTTGATGATATATTGATTTATACCAAGAGCCAAGATCGATATTTGGAGCAGTTAACCAATGCATTCAAGGTTCTCCAAGAGAATCAACTGTTTGTGAACCTTAAGAAGTGCACATTTATGATTAACTGAGCTGTTTTCTTAGGATATGTTGTGAGTACAGATGGGATACATATGAATGAAGACAAGGTGAAGGCTATTCTTGAGTAGCCTATGCCCAAGTGCAATACTGATCTGAGAAGCTTCCATGGTTTAGCCTTTTTCTACAAGAGGTTCATCCACAAATTTAGCACCATCATTGCTCCAATGATGGAGGTGTGAAGAAGGAGTTCCATTGGACAGAAGAGGCTGCAAGAAGTTTTGAGTTACTCAAGTCCAAGCTAGTTGAGGCTCTAATGTTAATTCTCCATAACTTTTTCAAGCCTTTTCAAGTGGAATGTGATGCTTCAAATGTTGGCATTGGAGCTGTGTTAATGCAAGAGAAGAGGGTAGTGATGTATTTTAGTTCTCAATGATACAAGGCGGAAGTATTCAACTTATGACAAGAAGTTGTATGCCATTGTGCAAGGACTTCAGCATTGGGAGAACTATTTGATTGGAGTCGAATTCATCCTCTACTTCGACCACGAGGCTTTGAGATTTTTGAAGGGGCAAAAGAAGTTAAATTCAAGGCATGCATGATGAGTTTCATACTTGGAGAAATTCAACTTTGTCTTACAACGCAAAGCTGGAAGTTCCAACAAAGGGGCTGATGCCTTGAGCCGAAGACACACTTCGCTCACTACTCTTTCTTTTGAAATCATTGGTTTTGAGTTATTTCCATATCATTATGCCTCAGATGTTTTCTTTTAAAAAATCTTGCAGGATTTGAATAGTGAAAAGAATAAGAAATTTTTGGTGATCAATGGCTACCGCTTCAAAGGAAACCAGCTTTGCATTCTCGAAGGATTGTTGAGGATGTTTGTTATTGAGAAGCTGCATGCTGGATGCTTTGGAGGACACTTTGGGAGAGATAAAATAGAAGCTCTTGTCAAGCAATGGTATTTTTGGCCAGCTATGAAGAAAAATGCGGCTATATATGTCTAAAGATATATAATTTGCCAAAGAGCCAAAGGAGGATCCTAGAACATTGGTTTATACTAGCCATTACAAATCCCAAATGCCCATTGGGAAGATCCTCAATGGATTTTGTACTTGGAGTGCCAAGAACTCAAGGAGGAACTGATTGTATTTTTGTTGTTGTAGATCGCTTTTCAAATACAGCACACTTCATTCCTTGCAAGAATCCTATAGATGCTTCAAGTATTGCTATCTTGTTTTTTAGAGAGGTGGTACATTTGCATGGGGTTCCTAAGACCATCACTTCAGACCAAGATCTCAAATTTGTGAGTCACTTTTGGCGACCACTTTGGAAGCTTATGGGAACCAAGCTACAATTCTCAAGTTTATACCATCCCTAAACAGATGGCCAAATTGAAGTAGTAAACAGTTCACTTGGAAACTTGTTGAGAAGTTTAGTTGGCGAAAATTCGAAAAGGTGGGAGTTCGTTATTTCACAAGCTAAGTTTGTATACAACAACTCCATCAACCGATCTACAAAGAAGTCTCCATTTGAAGTTGTGTATGGATTATGGAAAGAATCTAAGTCATGTACTGGATCTTCTGCCTCTACAAAGCCAAAGCAAGGTTAGTATGGAGGCTGAAGAATTTGCACAACATCTCAAGTCCATTCACGAGCAAGTTAGAAATCAGCTGAAGCAATCTAATGAAAACTACAAGTTCAAGGCTGATTTGCATAGGAGAAGGTTGGAGTTCAATGAAGGAGATTTGGTCATGGTCTACTTAAGAAAGGGAAGGTTTCCAATTGAAACCTACAACAAACTCAAACAAAAAAAGATTGGTCTTTGCCAAGTTTTGAAGAAGTTGGGGCCTAATGCCTATAAAGTTGGGCTTTCAATTAGTTCTACCTTCAATATATGCGACCTCTACCCTTATTATGGAGAAGAAGAAAAGGATGTGATAAGTCAAGAAGATTTCCAGCATAGTGCACCAAGTCCCCTTCGTGAGTCTATTGAAGTTCTGGATGTTCGCTCCATCACTACTTGCCATGAAACCTATACTCAGTATTTGATACATTGGCAAAGCAAGCCGGATTCTGAGGATGCTTGGATTTCAAGTGAGGAGCTCAAGAAGATTAGCAAACAACTATGGGAAGACCTGACTTGCAACTTGAGGGCAAATTCTATTGAAGAACAGGAGAATAATGTAGATTGCACATATGATGACGTGGCGACCTGACCTGGCAATTGAAGTGGCATATGACATAGTGTGTAGAAAAAATCTACAATGGGCAATTATTTATTTTGAATTTTGAATTTAAGCATTTATGTGTCTTGTATGGTGTGTTAGATATAGGAAATAGTTAAGCACTTAATATTTATAGCTGTTGGAAGTTGTAGAAATGTTGGAAGTTGTCTACACATTAGGAAGTTGTATTTGGCCTTAAATGATGTCTCCCACCATTAATCAGGTATTTTCTATTTAAACACAAGGAAATGGACAAGACAAAATGGGCATATAATTTTGAGTTTAAAAAACCTCTTGCAAGTCTTGCATTTGAAGTTGAGTTCATCTCCTTCCATTAAGTGTTTGGCTTGGTTTTGTGAGTGACATCTACTATCCCCTAGTTGAGTGATATTCCAGGTACCTATCCTAGTTTTCCTTCATTTGTTCTCTCATCAAAATCCACCAAATCTATTTGTATTCATCCTTGTAGCTTTCGAGCTATATCAGATAGCAAGCACACAAGAAATGGGAGTAAGCTTAGTGCGGTGTTGCATCTCTATTGGTGGGGGGCTTGGTGTGCCATGATGGCAACCAATTTGAAACCTTGCCAGGATCACCATGCACGGTGTCAACTATGGCCATGCAGTTGCATCTCTATTGGTGGCGGGCTTGGCATGCCATGATGGCAAGTAATTTAAAAGCTAGCCATGGCAATGAATAGGATCGACATGAACGGTGTCAACTATGCCTATGCATGGCCATGAGTGTGGCAAGTTTAGGTGCCCACCCCGTGTCCATTTCTTGAGTCGACAAGCTCTGGTTATGTGAGTTTGTTGGGACAAGAAGTAGGGTGTCTGACAGTGAGCCTGCTGTGTTCCTCGAGATGACAAGCATGCTGTCCGTTTGGTGGTTCTCGATGGTGACTTGGTACTTGGGGTATAGAAACTAGGGAACGAGTAAAAAAGCAGGATTTTCGCGGCTTTACACTAAAGCCCATGCACATGGGTCTTTTGGGGATAATTTCTATTATCTATGGTGATTTTACAAGCTTTAATGGTCTCTCTCTGCCCTCTTTTATTGTGATAAAAATGGCGGAGAGGAGGAAATATAAAGATGGTCTTCTAGTGAGTAAAGTCCCGTTTGCTTTGGTCATTCGTTTTTTCCCCTCAAGCTACCCCTTTCTTACCTCATGAATTCAGATAATGTCACTATGCTACGCTACCAGGCTTGAAGTTTGCTATTGAAAAGAGTGGATCAATATGAAACACAAACAAAAATTTTTGGTCAAATTCACGTCTTCAAATTATTCAGCAAAGAAAAAGATAATAGTAAACGCATGCATTCTCTACACCATCAACTAAACTTCAATTACACAACTGCAAGAAGCAACGTAAAATATAACCTTCATTCTCTTTTCATTCTGTATCCTCTCTCTTCTGAGCGAGCTGAAGAGAGCGAGCCACACAAGCGGTCAATTACTAAATTTGCAGCCACAAGTAGACTGCAGGATCATGATCCAACAGAAGTTACCCACTCTCAATCACCATCCTCAGCCTTTACAGGACCTGCATTCACTGGCTTCTGAAAGACTCTTACTACTGGCATTCCATCACCATCATCATTTTCAACCCTCCACGATCGATCCTTTTTCCTCTGGGGTTTCTTGTGTTGTTTATGAGATGCCTTGGGCTTCTTAACCGTGAGCTTTTTAGAAGAAAGACCATTAGCTATATCGAACGAATTGAGATCATCCAGCACATGCTCCAAACTAGGTGCATCTTCACCTTGAACTTCTAGAGGGTTTTCAATATCAGATGAATCTGAATCATCATTTTGTGACAAGTGTGGTTCTACTGTATCTTCCAATTCACCTTCCTCATTGGATATTCCAGGGGGCATTTCATAGTGGGGCAACTTCCCGTCAATGTAATCCTTCAAAATCTGGCGGGCAGCTCTAGTTTCATCAGGCAGTCCACTAGAAGCAACATACCCACGAGAGGCACAATAAGCTCTCAACAGTTCAGATGCCAGAGGGTGCCGGGACTGTGGCTCATATGGCTTTGGTTTTGGCAGCTTAATCTTGTAGACATCCTCAATGACATGTCTAGGAACTCGATTGGCCACTATCTGTACAGACTCCCTGTGCTCAGTCATCCGATCAATAGGCAATACTCCAGATGCAATCATCTCATATCTTGAGCTTGAGAAGGATGGAAATACTAATCCGGGGCAGTCACATAGGGTCAGCTCATCAGAAATAATGAGAGTTTGAAAATGTTTAGTCTTCCCTGGAGTAGAAGTGACACCTGTGCGCTTCTGGCCCACCAGAGCATTAATTGTTGAGCTCTTCCCCACATTAGGATAGCCAACAAATCCCACAATTACACTCTTCGAAGCAGAACTTCCAGCAACATCTCTACGAGGAGACTCAGACTGAATATTAGATGAACCTGTACTATTGGAGTGTGGTTTCCTCCTCATCTTGGCGATCTCTTCTGCCTCCCGCTGTAAGCGGGCCAAAAGCTCATCCCTTCCATATATTTTTGTATCAGGGTTATCCATCTTCTGCTGGGTATCTTGCGTCTTCTGAGGGTCACTAAAATCTTTCCCTTCAAGTGTAGCAGAAGCAGCTTTAGCTGACCAGAACACAGAGAGAATCTCATTAAGGCGAAAATATTCTGCCCATTTCTGCCTGCAAGAAAGCTAACCAATGAAACCTTGAACAAGGTTAAACACCTGAAGAAATAGCAGACACTCGATAAAGCAGATACTAACCTGACAGAAAATGGTAAAAGATCTGCCTTGTTAACAAGAAGCAATGTCCGTTTGTGCTCATCAATCTCTTGTGCATATGCCTGCATTCAGAGAAGCTAAATGTTATGCCCATGTCCATGTCTCCATGCAGTCATGAAATCATCCAGTAACAGAGGAAATAATTAAGTTTAGTAGGAGTTTATTTGCAGATGACAGATATGCAAGACATTTCTTCGAATCTCAGAATTCTGTGTACAAGTAAAAATTGGATCCCTCCACTGGGGAATCCCATTTAAAGGATCACAGAAATGAATTTTTCAATAGGAAACGAGTCCTCTCCTGCTTCATAAGCCAACTCACAAGATTTATATATAATGAGATTCTTGGTATATGAGAATCGTTCTAAAATGATCTTTAATATTTCAATAATTACGAGAATTTATTCAAGGCCCCACACACTTTTCTCTCCGTACACATGTAAAAAAAAGTACGTAGTTTTCGTTGCTTGGGTGGTTGGTGAAGGAGGAAAGATGGGTTTCCACAAGGATATTGTAATTGAATCCAAGCTTTTCTCACTCGCCAAGGATGGGGGCTGGTTAGTCATCACTGAGGAAAGCAGGAGGGTGAAGTCAAGGTTATTTTTGGGTCCTTCAACAGTGCATTTGTTGGCCAAGGCATTGATAGGTTGTTCGAAGGAAGTGAAATGTGATTTTTTCACCACCGTAAGGGAGGGTAGTTGAAGCTTTCTGGCGCAGCGGTGTTCGAATGGTATGGAAAGATATATTGTTGTGGTGGAGTATGGGGGTGGTGGTAGAAGAAATTGTGTCTTTGTGCCTAAAGAGAAGGACAGCAGTGGGTGGAGAAAGGGGGAGGCACTGTGGGAGTCTTTCCAAGAAAGGAAGTACACCGCCAGTCATGGTGCATTACCACCACCGGTGCGAAAGGAGCCACCTTTCTCCTACAAGGAGGCACTGTTGGTGGAGCCTCCTCGACAGTCCCAGTGGTCAAGGCAGATAAGTGGAGGCAATGTACATCAGAGAGGAGGCTTCAGTTCTGATTTTGACACATTACGACGTGATGGGAGCAGATAGGCAGGTGGCGTGGCTGAGGGGGAAGTGCTATGTGCACTGCGGGACGCGAAGGTGCAACTGGGAAAGCAGAATCAAATTGATGTTCTGATTTCTGTTGTCAAGCTTAAAGAGGAAAGAGGTTGGGAGGAAAGGGCTGGGCCTTGGCTGAGTAAAGAGTTTCGGGCTGGGCAGCAGGACGGCCCAGGCCTGTCAAAGGAGGGCTATAGCCTTCCAAAGGCCTTGAATCAAATCAGGCCCACTAGTGGGCCTCTCGCACTTGAGCCCAAGCCCGCTGGGAAGAAGAGGCCTCTCATGTGGAGGATCTGCCAGGACACTTCCAGACGGGCCTCAGCTAACGGCGGCCCAGCCACCGTGCCGAAGTCCTCATCGGCAGCACCGCAACTTGTCATGGGTCCTCCGACAACCCAGATGGTGCCGGCAATGGAGGCAAAAGGAGCGCCAGGGTCACGATCTAGGCTTCTCAAAGAGCTCTTGCCGTCGTGTGTTGCCACCTCCACCCAGTGTGGACAGAAACTGCCGAAGAGCACCATAGAGTCGCCTCCTCAGATGGAGACCCCTGTGCAATTCCTGGACCACTTGGAGCTTATGTCGACGGGAGGGGTAGAGATTCTGTGGACGGGTAGGGCAGAGCTTATGTCACAGCCATGTGTTGTCACTGGTGGACAGAAACTGCCATTGACCACCATGGAGGCGTCGCCTCATTAGTTGGAGTCCCCTGTGCACTTCCTGGATCATCTGGAGTCTATGTCAATGGGATGCCAGTTTCTAACCTGCAGTGGGTTACCAATGAAGGGGAGCCTATCCCGTTGAATCGTATGTTACCCAATGAATCAAATGTGTCGGATTGGGTGCTCTGTAAGATGAAGGAGATCCAATACTGTGTTGGAATGGAATGTGTAGGTTATGAAGAACAGTTCATGGCCCTATTTATTGCCATTGAAGTAGGACATTCGCAGTCTAAGAAGTTGGGGTCGAAAAAACAACGGGAGCTCAAGCGCCTTACTTGGTCGATGAATAATGAGGGAAGCTCAAGTCGATCTAGAGCTAAAGGGAAGGGGCTTGCCTTTCCTTTATGAAGCTGAAAATTGTATCTTGGAATGTTCGCGGGTTGAATGAAGCAAATAAACGACTTCGTATAAAAAATTTGCTTCGGGAGTGGAGGGCGAACATAGTATGTTTACAAAAAACTAAGATGAATTTTGTTTCTAGGAGGATTTTGCAAAGTGTATGGAGTTGTACTTATGCGGATTGGACTTATCTTGCTTCTAAGGGCCTTCGGGTGGAATCTTATTGATGTGAGATAAAAGAGTCGTGGAGAAAATGGAGGAGTTTGTGGGGGAGTATACTGTGGCCTACTCTTTCAAGAGTGTAGGTTTACACGGACCAAATGTAGACAATGATCGAAGACTTTTATGGGCAGAACTTGCAGGGTTACATAGCTGGTGGGAGCTCCCCTGGTGCATAGGCGGGGATTTCAATGTCCTCAGATTCTCTAGTGAACAATCAAGAGACAGTAGGATGCGCCCAACAATGTTAGACTTTTCAGAGTGTATATTCGACTTAAATTTGTTGGATATTCCTCTCATGGGGGGCTCTTTTACTTGGTCAAATAATCAGACATGGTCCCGATTGGATAGATTTCTAATCTCACTAGAGGTCGCCTTTGCTCGGACCATTTTCCCATAATGTTGGATTGTGGTGGCATATAAGGCAGGCGCCGATCCTTCAAGTTTGATAATATGTGGCTGAAAAATGAAGGCTTTGTGGATAAGGTTAGGCAATGGTGGTCTTCATATCAGTTTCTTGGCAACCCCTCCTTTATTTTAGCTGGTAAACTCAAAGCTTTGAAGTATGATCTTAAGATCTAGAATGCTTAGTCTTTTGGTTATTTAGGGGAGCGAATGAAATCCATGGAGGAGTTGCAACAATTTGAGAGGATACTTGAGGAGAGAGTTCTCTCACTTGAGGAGCTACAACAAAAGGTAGAGTTGAATTCTGAAAATTGGAGAGAATTTTATCTTTGGAGGAGATCTCTTGGCGACAGAAGTCAAGAGCATTGTGGTTGATTGAAGGGGATCGAAGCACACAATTCTTCCATAGAGTTGCTAACTCCCACAGAAGAACTAATACAATGGAAATGTTGAATATAAATGGTATGGAATGCAAAGAGGCCCATAGGATTCGGGAGCATGTAGTGGATTTCTATGAACAATTGCTTTCAGAACGAAAGGGTTGGAGGCCTAAGCTTGATGGCCTCGGCTTTGACACTATTGAGCCTCAGGCAGCGTCTTGGTTGGAGAGGCCTTTTGAAGAGGTGGAAGTGTTTTATGTAGTAAGACACATGGCTAAGGATAAAACTCCTAGTCCAGATGGTTTCTCGATGGGCTTCTTCCAAACTTGTTGGGAGCTAGTGAAAGAGGACATCATGAATGTGTTTCAGGAATTATTCTTGGTTGTAAAGTTTGAGAAAAGCCTTATTGCCACTTTCATTGCGCTGATCCCAAAGAAGATTGGAGCCTCAGAGATTAATGACTTTCGACCTATTAGTCTTGTGAGTGGAGTGTACAAAATCATCTCTAAGGTGCTTGCAAACAGGTTAGGGGAGGTCTTGGGTCAGATCATCTCAAAGCCACAAAATGCGTTTGTTCGAGGTAGTCAAATTCTGGATTCAGTCCTTATAGCGAATGAAGGCCTGGATAGTAGATTAAAGTTAGATTCCACAGGGGTTATTTGTAAATTAGATATGCAGAAGGCCTACGACTATGTAAACTGGGATTTCCTCTTATACTTGCTGGGGAGATGCGGGTTTGGGGTTAGATGAAGGTCGTGGATTAGTTGGTGCATCTCAACGGCAAGGTTCTCAGTTTTGATCAATGGCTGCCCCATAGGTTTCTTTAGTAGTTCTCGCGGTTTGAGGCAAGGTGACCCACTATCTCCACTTTTCTTTGTCATCATATGGAGGCCCTTAGTAGGATGATATCGGCGGTGGTTGCTCACGGTTTTGTGGCTGGATTCCCGATTGGTGACCCCAATAAGGGCATGATTACTTTGTCTCATTTACTTTTTGCAGATGACACACTATTATTCTATGAGGCAGACCGAAATCAGTTGAAGGCATTGAAGGCTCTCCTCCAACGCTTCGAAGCAGTGTCAGGTTTGAAAGTGAATTTTGACAAGTTAGAGTTAGTGCCAGTGGGGAACGTCAACAATACTAGGCAACTAGCTAGTATACTTGGGTGCACGATAGCCTCTTTTCCCATGTCTTATTTGGGATTGCCTCTAGGGGCGGCCTCAAGAGCCTCGTCTATTTGAGATCCTGTTATTGAGAAGATAGGAAGGAAATTGGCTAGGTGGAAGAGATTGTATTTGTCGACGGGTGGATGTTTGACTCTCATTAAGAGCACTCTTTCTAACTTACCTATATATTTTTTGTCTTTGTTTCCTATACTTGCTAGTGTGGCGGCTCTGATTGAAAAATTGTATCGGGATATCTTATGGAGCGAGATGGGGACGAATCCAAATTTCACCTGGTGGGATGGGACAAGGTGTGTAGACCAATCTCGTCAGGAGGTTTGGGTGTAAAGAATTTGAGAACTTTTAATCGGGCTTTACTTGAGAAATGGTTATGGAGGTATAACATGGAATCAGACGCCTTATGGAAGCAGGTGGTTGATCGCAAATATGAGAGTTTGTGGGGCAGATGGTGTGGGGGTTTGGAAGTTTAATCGACGTGGATGGGGGGAATTTTATAGCCGTGCTAGAGTAGTGTTGGGGGGGGGGGTGGTCCCGAATCAAGTTTTGGAGGGATATATGGTGCGGGAATGAGGCCTTAAAGAATTCTTTTCCAGCTATTTTTCGTGTGGTTAGTAATCAAGATGCTTCAGTAGCGAACCTCATGCTTCGTTTAGGGGACCAAGTGGAGTGGAATGTCACTTTCAGTACAGTGGCGTAGGATTGGGATGCAGACAGCTTTGAGGCTTTTTTCAGCCTATTATATTCAGTGAAGCCGAACAGTCAGCAAGTTGATAGGTTGTGGTGGACTCCTGCAGGTAAAGGCACTTTTTCAGTCCGATCTTTCTACAAGTCCCTTTCACATATAGCACATACTCAGTTTCCATGGAGGAAAATCTGGAGGAATAAGGCACCTCCTAAAGCGGTTTTCTTTACTTGGAAAACACCGTTGGGAAAGATTCTGACTATTGATAATCTGCGAATGTGACAGATAGTTATCCTCGATTGGTGTTGTATGTGTAAGAGTTCCGATGAGACAGTAGAACACCTCTTGTTACATTGTGAGATAGCTAGAGCCTTGTGGCTGGAAGTGTTTAGCCGAGTTGACTTATATTTTGTAATGCCTGCAACGGTGACTGATCTATTGGCTAGCTGGACGCTTCCGAGAGGAGTCTCACAAATCAAAGCCGTATGGAAGATGATTTTGTCCTGCATTATGTGGTGCTTATGGCAAGAGCGGAATGAGCGGACTTTCGAAAACAAGAAGCGGTCACTAGAGGAACTTCACACTCATTTTTTTCGTACTTTATTTCTATGGGCCATAGCTTTAGATTTTAATGACTTTCTAGTTTCTACTATTGTGACCTAGATAGGCCTTATCTCTTGTATATCATCTTGTGTACTTGGGCTTTGCCTATTCTTTATTAATAACATTATCGTTTACTTATCAAAAAAATAATAATAATAATAATAATTACGAAGGAAATGAAAATGAGAGAAGAAAAAGAGGCAAATAAGATGAGAATGTTATTCCTTTGAACAAGACCACCAAACCAACATATAAGAATGCCCCAGATTCAAGAAATCCTCAGGAATTTTGAAAGTGAAACTAAACTCTATTGAAAACGAACTTGTTGGACAGGTTGTAATGTCTTCTGCATATTCCATGATATGGTCTAAAAGAACATGAATATATGTGACAATATATA
Source organism: Juglans regia (assembly GCF_001411555.2). NCBI lineage: Eukaryota > Viridiplantae > Streptophyta > Magnoliopsida > Fagales > Juglandaceae > Juglans > Juglans regia. The sequence goes on along the minus strand of NC_049914.1, from coordinate 19,320,687 downwards.
TATATATATATATATATATATATATATTAGGCTAAATGAATTCACAAATAAATTAATCAAACCAAAATAGATAAGAGTCGATTAAAATCCAAATGAAAGTCCTATATCTTTCTTTTTACAACTTATATATGTAGCTTTTTGTCTCATCACATTCCAGATGAACCATCTAAAAGATTTGGTCTCAAGATTTTAAATAAAGTTTCCATATTGATATTGACATTCAAGAACAACTTAAAAACACAGTATTTTTTTTTTTTTTATAAGTTAAAAACACGGTATTTTTTTTTTTTTTTTGGATAAGTTAAAAACACAGTATTTTAATATCTTATAATATTCTAAACACTGTTAATCACATGTTTACAAAACCAAAATATTTTACTTCAGTCCCCGTTATTAAAATGCCTAGTTCCTCCCCTGCTTGGCATAAACCATGATGAAGATTGTAAGGGTCACCATTTTGTACTTCTAGTAAGACTTTCATTTGTCAAATTTGTAATAGTATGCTTGCTTCTAAGACATTACAGAACATATTAGATTTTCTCAGGTTCTCTCAAGTCTAGGAAGACATCGTATTTTCCCAAAAAAAAAAAGTCCAATTGGGCTCAAGCATGTCAAATGGACTGTTTATAAAACGAAATAAAGAGAGCATTACCTCAAGATCAAGGCAGCGGTAGAACAGTGGGTCTCGGGCATCAACAACCATTACAAGCTGAAAAGAAAAAAATGAAATCAGAATCCCGAGGTAAATCACATAAAACTTATGATAGATGATTCGACATGTTCCATAAAAAGAAAAGCTAATAAGATATGAATAGCAAAACACCTAGTTTGTGTGTAAGGAACACTAATGTGAACTTTTAATAGAAATCAAAAGGAAAAAGAGATCTAAGAGGAATTTTAAATTCTCTATGGTTGATGCCTTGATGGGGTACATCAACATCACAGGTGGATAAAAATTTCTACCAGCTAGTAAGCTCAATGCTCGAAAGAAGTGCAGCCATAGCCAAGACATTGAAGAAAACATACTAACAAATATGCATTTAAATAATTATGGTTAGATGTAATAACTAAATGCTTACAAGCATATTAAGTGAAATTAAACAGTTCTATTAGAATTACAAACAATGACAACTAATCTACAATATTTGGGACGTTTATATTGTCATTAATTAAATAAATTTTTAGATAAGTTGGATTCTGGAATAGGATTATGGCATGTTATAACAATGTATTGCCTGAACTCAAGCTTAACAAACATCTCCAGCGAACAGAGTAAGAACTGAATCAACTACTATGCTTTAGCCCTGGAGAGATTTCACTGCACAGCAATATCTTCCAAAAGAACGGAGGTTTAAGAAATATTACCATAATTAATCTAATAAGCAAAGTGATCATTCCCAATTATAATTTAGCTTGGGTGATGCCGAGAAGGGTACGTGACCTCCTACCTTCTTGGAGAGGTATTCGGGGCAACTCTCAAATTGTATCCATATGGAAGATGGTACCAATATGTCTATGGTGGTGCATTTGGAGGAAGAGGAATGCAAGAAGCTTTGAAGACCAAGTGCGGGGTCGAAGGATGAGCTTAGAACTCTTTTTTTCAATACTTTACTCCATTGGTTGATTGTAATTGATTTTCATGGCATGACCTTTCATGAATTCCTTGTATCACTAAACTAGCACGCCTAGGTGTTGCTCTTGTATATGTCCCATATACTTGGGCTTTTGCATACACTTTTGATCAATTAAAATTTGTTTACTGACCAAAAAAATTAATTAAGTCTATCTAACAATGAAATATTCCTGTTAACATCTTATCCAAGTAAAGACATGTACATTTGCATGGTCTCCAAAGTTCCTTGTCATTAAAAACAAGTAACTTTTGACAAACCAGCAAGTAGCCATTGGAAGGGCCCAACTGCTTACAAGTTTGAGGACTCAAGGGATGACAAGATGTGGTGGGGTCCCTCTAGAAAAGGTACATTTTCTGTTCGTTCCTTCTATAGACCCTTATAAACCAGCAGAAAATTCATTTTCCTTGGAAAAACATTTGGAGAAATAAGGCGCCTTCAAAGGCAGTATTTTTCGCATGGACAGCTTCTTTGGGCAAGATCTTGACAATGGGCAACCTACGGAAACACCAATTGATAATTGTTGACTGGTGTTGTATGTGCATAAAGAGTAGTGAAACAGTGGATCATCTGCTACTCCATTATGAAGTCGTCAGGCTTTATGGGATGATTTCTTTGGAAAGAGCTAGCCTGGGTTATGCCTGCTAGTGTGGTCAAGCTTCTGGCCAGCTGGAGGAGTATTTGCTGTACTCCACAAATTGCAGCTTTGTGGAAGATGGTTCCTATTTGTACTCTAAGGCGCATATGGAAGGAACTCAATGATTGGAATTTGAAGATAGGGAACGCTTGCAGCTCACTGGAGTACATTCAATTGTTCTTTGCTAATACATTATTCCCACGGGCTAAAGCTAGTGACTTCAACGGACTAGATTTTCATGATTTTCTTGTATCTATTTCTTCCTCTTAAGTAGGTGTTTCCTCTTGTATAATTCCTATGTTCTTGGGCTATGCCAATTTCAATGAATAAAATCTTTTAGTTATTAAAAAAAAGAATATTACTGGACATCATGTTACATAAATACTAAAAATCCTCCTGACTGAAACTTTTGATGCCAGAAGCTGCCTTTGTCCAACCAGAGCCACCACATATGACCGTTTCTTTGTCTTTTGAGATTGAGACTCCATAATATTCACCGTTGAAGAACCTCTTATATCATATGAAACAAAACCTCAATGAGGTGCTCAAGAAGACAACAATGCTGCCCCAACTGTTATGATGAAAGAAACAATCAGATCTGAGTGGCAAAATATGTCCAACCCTTCCTCTTATGCCTCCAGAAAGAATGCAAAACCTTTCTGGTCACCTCCCCCATATTTTGCTAGGGCAGAGAAACTAACCATATCTAATGGAGTAACATTGCGCAATGAATGTTGTGTTGATAATTCTTGAAGATTTCACAGATTCAGGCAATTTTTGCACTGGGCCTCCATGGTAATCAACAGCACTTAACCCAAAAAGAAACTGAGCGGAGCACACCCCTGCTTCTTTCATGTGAAGACAAAGATACTCTCTTCCACTAAGAACTCAAAAGAATTTGCATCAACTGAAAACCAATATTTAAGAAAAGGAAAATTAAGGAACTACAAACAAACCAACACCAAAACTGCTATGCCCCTACACCATATTTTGCCTCTTCAAAAATCAAGCAGCTCCAACAACAATAAATTGCCCGACTCGCTGATACTAAGAATGAAATACAATATCTTCTCCTCTCCTCGTGCACATCCTAAGAGGCTGAACTTTAGCTTAATATTCATTTGTAGTATAAAGCTATTTTTATTTTGGCCCAATGTAAAAGCATCTTGAAACTTCTGACGGAGACTCCCTGGGATATTTACACTTATCAAACTGAAGGAAAAGCTAAGAAATATATATATATATTTTTTTATAAGTTAGAAAAGCTAAGAAATATTCTATCCACTTTTTTTTTTTCCTTCACAGACCATTAGGGAAAATCAGTTGGACTAACTGCTTCTTGATGTTCATGCATCTGCAGCCACACAATAATTTTTTGATAGGTTTTCAGGATTTTAAATTCTTATCTGCAGCCCCACAAGATTAAAACACTAAAAAGAAACTGTTTCCCAATTGTAAAATTAGAATTTTCTGTTTCATACCATTAAAAGAGAATATGATCTTACCAGATCGCTACGTTCAACAACTCGCCAGAGCTGTCTCCAGATATCCAGGTTCTTCTCAAAAGGGGTAAGAACAAGCTTATCGTTCTCCTCAAGTCTGAAGACAATACATTGCTATAAGGATGCAAATACATCAAACAGAACATTTACATAATGCATCATGATTACGAGTTAAAAACGGTTTATTAACCAACTAATAACACAAAGATGGTAAATATAAAAATCTGCAAAGCCACATCCCCAAATCCATCAGCTTGTGAAATTAGAACACACTAGTATGTGTGCCCTAACTTGAAATTTTACCTCAATTCAACAGGCTTCTGAAGATGAAATCCCAATTTAGACACAATTCAGAAAATAATCAAGAAACCCAAACACAAACATAACCTATGAGTTCAAAACCAATTTCCCACTACTGCATTACTTATTCTAAAATGTGATTCAAAACCATCCGTAGCCCCATACAACTATACAATCCACTTCAATCATATATAATGAAAGCTTGGGCTGATAGGAAATAAGACTCCTCCTCATGGTGCAACATTGGGCAAGATTTTTTTTTGTATGTAAAACTACATTATTTCACTTCCATTATTTGTTTTTTGGTAAAATAAAATTTTATTGATCGCAAAGTAGGCATAACCCAAGTACAAAGGGTGTATACAAAGAAAACACCTAACAGCAATTAGGAACTAGACATTGATACAAGAAAATCATGAAAACTAGTCCCATTACAATCAATAAGCAGCAGCCCACAGTAGTAGCATGTTGTAAGAGAATCTATTACATTATTTTCTTCAAAACTCTTTTATAAAATCAAATAATTTTAGATGCTTTGCTCTTTCTTTAGTTTTATTAAAGCAATCATCCCTTTAGACTTTGTATATTACACCTGTTTGGAAGTTTGGAAGGAAGTCACTTATTTTACACAACACCAGTGTTTTAATGGCAGGTCAGGTGGATATTGTCCTCATTAAGTCAGAATAAGATTTTCGTAGCTCATTTCACAAAGCATTTAGAAAGATTATATGATTTAAAGATCGTTCAGGGAAGGGAACGATAGCTTGCTGTGGGTTCATGAAGGAAATTCCAGATTTTCGGTTAGTTCCTTTTATAACGTGCTAACCTGCCATTGTGTTTGTGATTACCCCTGGAAATGCATTTGGAAAGTTAAGATGCCTTGTAAGAAGGCATTTTCTGTTGGTTGGTATCTCTTGGAAAAATTCTGACCGCAGATAACTTAAGAAGCGTGGACCTTGTGTAGTAGATTGGTGCCTTACGTGTAAAAAAGATGGTGAATCTGTTAACAATCTTTTTCTTCATTGGGAGGTGGCCAAGATTTTGTGAAATGAGATTTTTGGTAGGACAGGAATTGCTTGGGTGATGCCTAAGCATTAAGCAAGTGGTGGATTTTCTCGCTTGTTGGAAAGGTTTTGAGGGAAGCCAACGTGCTGCTGCCATTTGGAAGATGATCCCCTTGTGTTTGATGTGGTGTTTATGGTTGGAGAGGAATGGGAGGTGTTTTGAAGACAAAGTATGCTCGATGGGAGAACTTAGGGAGTTTTTCTTTAATACTTTGAGTTTGCGGGCTAAGGCTCTTCTATTGAATGGAGATGATTCTCTCGATTTGCTTTAGTTTTTTTCAGCTTCTTGAGTATATGTAGGTCTTTCCACTTACATACTTCTTGTGTACTTGGGCTATGCCTATTCTTGGTAATAAAATCTCTTATTATTTATAAAAATAAAAATAAAATTCACAGAGTTCATGGTATGTATGCTTCTTCACTGTATGCCATATTTATACAAAACCCTTGATGCCAAGTTTTTAAATAAATTTATCATTGTTAATATTTCGCTGCATAATGAGAAAATTTCAGGTCAAGTGAATCATGTTTATTATTGATTATGTTTGGTGAATCTATTTTATTGTGGCTTTGTAGTCTTCTAACTATTAGCTTTTAGTCAACGAATTAATTTTTTTACTTTTTAGTGACGTATTCAACTACAAAAGGATTATTGTCATGCAAGTCCCTTAGCATTGGGTGATAAAAGCTTCTTAGTTGTTAAATATTACCGATAAAAAACTAGTTGTTAAATATCATTAGGATTCTTCACTTCATATTAGACTCACCCACATTGGTTGTAGAAATTATCTTCAAATTTTTTTATATGTAACATCAAACATCAATACTTTGACATGATTACTTGTTAGTTTTACGTAATTTTAATGACATCACACACACACACGCGCGTGCAAACAGGTATTCAGCTAGCTGTTTGCTAAAATAAGGTCTCTACGATGGGCCGATGGCCAATGCATACAAGACTTTTAGGTCTGCAAAGTCCCCCGCCCCCAACACACACACACACACACACAAGTGGGCACACAGCTAGTTGCTTGCTGTGAGTGGAGAACTTTCATGGCTTCATAGTTATATCGACTTTTGTCTTATCTTTAAATTACTGCTATAACTACAGGCATGTTGAACTTAATTGATTTGTGTTTCTACTCCTGCCATGCAGCTTGTCACCATGATTGTAATAATTGTCCCGCAAGCTTTCTGCTTTTACCTTGAGCTTCTTTGTATCTTACATAATTGTTGGTGTAATTCATATTTACTCCTAGAAAAAAAGGATAAAGGGAGAATTTCACTTAAGTTTTGAGTTGGGTCAACCCTAGACAACCTAATGTGATAGTAGTCTTTTTAGTTATTTCACATACTAAAATTAGTAAACAGAGATCCTCCAACATAGTTGGTAGATACTGGACAGTAGTGGAGTATAGAGGTGGTGGGAGAAAGAGCCTTATCATCATTCCTGAGGAAGTGGAAGGCAAGGGATGGAGGAAGATGGCTATGGAATTGCATGGGCTATGTGGCAGTGCAGACAAAAATGTAGCACAGGAATATGGAGATTCTGAAACTTCCAAAAAGCAAATAAGCAACGGCCCATGTGGGGGAGTTACATCAAAAGTGCATGCAGAGGTTGTCTCATGCTCAGTGCCATTCACCAACAGTGACGCCGTAAAAATTCATGAGAAATCACGACAAGGGATATAGAAACAGAGTATGAAGGTCAGTACGGGTATCTAGGAAGGAAAAGTTACCCTTTGTGAGACCTGTAGAGATAGGAGGTCTGAGGTGCCGAAAACAACTAGAGTTTACGCAAGAAGTGATGGTGGCTCTCTGACAGAGGGGTGCGACATAGAAAGGATGACTCTGCACAACCTCAAAACAGAGCTGATAGAATTGAGAGAGATAGTCAGTGGCCTATTATAGCAGGTAAACCAGGATATGGGCCTGGGTTTGAGTCAGAGAAGAAAAGTTAAAGGAAGCTGCTAGAAAGAAGTTCGTGGGCCTCGGTGGTACAAGATTCTCGTGGGCTGAGAAAGGGAAGTGGCAATTCGACCCAGCCTCGGTAATACAAGCCCAAAGATCTAAGAGCATTGACCATTGCCAAGTCCAAAATTTGACTAAAAGTTAAAGTTTTGGCTAAAGCCAAAATCATTGGAGATGTTAATCCACATTGGACTATCCATCCAACAGTCAAAATCATAATATAATATTAGATATTTTAATAATAATTTTTTTAATTTTTTTTTTATATTTTGCAAATACACTCTATATATTAATTAATAATTTAATTTTTACTTAAAATTATTATTTCCCAACTATTTTTTTCCTCAATCTAATTATCCAATAGTAGCCATAGGGAATATTTTTAGAGTCAAATATTATTTTGGCGATGAATAGTGGCTGACCAAATTTGCAGAAGGGGATGAATTTACCATAGCTCAAAAGTGGAGCCTTGGAAGTTTTGCCTACTCCAATGCAGACCACTTTTGAGCTACTTAGCCAAAATTTGGCTAGGCACTGGCGTTTGGCTAGACCAATGCCAGTGCTCCAAGGGACTCAGTGGGATGTCACGGGTCACAATAGCGTCAAAATAGGGTCGTTGTTCGATGGTGCAAAGCAGCCATCAGAGCCAATGCTACGTCGCCCGGGGACTACACAAAACCCACAGACAAAAGAAGGTGAGTTGGTGGGTAGTGTCCTAGTTGATGAAATGTTGGCGCCAACGACAAATACCAACAACACTAACTCTACTTTTGAAGCATAAAATGTCGCCCGGGAGTTCCAAATGGAGGAGAACACGATGGTATCATCCCAGAAAGAGTTGTCTCTGAAGATAGGTGACTTATTAAGTTTAGAAGGTTGGGGCTTACGAAGTGGGTGATACAAAGGAAAGTGTAATCCCAAATAAAGCTATGGTTGTTTATGATTTGGATGGGGTCAACGGAAAATAATGGCAGACGTTTTCTTCTATATCGACTAGGGTGGGTGACTTGCAAGCAGATCCTCGAGCCAATGAGGAGGTATATTGGGAAGCACCTACTCCATTGAATTCTTTGCACCCAAGAAGCAACATTTAGGTCTCTGATAGGGTTTTAGACAAAGTCAAGGAGATTCAACATTGTGTGGGGATATTATACAATGGTTTTGAGGACCAATTTATAGCTCTCCTCACAGCTATAGAGGCTGAACAGACTCTCTCTAGCTCACCAAATGAGATCAACTCAACAAAGAAGAGGCTAGAGAATTAAAAAGGCTTAACTGGACAGTCAACGATGGAATAGGAGAGAGGAGTTCTAACCGTGGAGATTGAAGGGAAGGACAATGGATGCTGTTTTATGAAGCAGAAATTGTTTCATGGAATGTAAGGGGGCTGAATGAGAAGGAAAAGTGTCTCAAAATTAGAAACCAATTACGCAGTTGGAGATTAGACATCGTTTGCTTACAAGAAACAAAATTGGAATCTATCCCCCTAAGAGCATTGGCATTGGCATTGGATTGGCTATTTTACTCTTCAAATTTTGACTAATATGTAACTTTTTCACTTTTAGCTAATCATTCAAAACTTAAAGTCTACATTAGATTAGTCATCACACTCTCTATAATAATAAAATATTATTATTTTTTATTTTTATATTTTTATAATTAATTTTTATTTTTTAATTAATTTTATTTTCATAACCTCCTATAATCACCTATAATTTCTAACAATCATTTTCATTTTCATTTTCACAATCCAATAAAAAAAATCGATATCAATATTTGTTGCTTTTATCCCACCATATAAAGAGAAAGGTAAAGCAACGAACATGAGATGATATTTGTTGCTTTTATTCCACCATATTATAATGTGAGGCAATACATCACAACTGTAGGAAAAGGGTCCCGGGAAAGAAGAAGGAAAAGAGCCACTGGAGAGAGGAGCCAAAATATAATAAACAATGGGTTTAGACTTGCTACAGGACTTTTCATCTTTGGAAAGAAAAATGAAATTACTGTAGCTTATAGTTGAGATGAAAAGTCTTTAGCTAATTCAATGTGAGCCATTTATTGTTAAAATTAGTCAAATATAAAGATGAAAAGGCATTTGGCTAATCCAATGCCAATGCTCTAAGCACTATTAGGAGTTCGTTGTGTTGTAATCAAGTAGGGTAGCATTATTTACCATCCAATGAAGCATCGGGTGGCATCTTAGTGATCTGGGATAAAATAGTGGTGGAAAAGCTAGAAGATTGCACATTCTATGGTGGCTTGCTCATTCAAGAACGTTGTGGATGGATATCAGTGGGCCTTTATAGGTGTTTATGGTCCTAACTTGGATTGTGCAAGAAAAGTACTATGGGATGAACTGGCTGGCCTAAGCAGTATATGGAATTTATCTTGGTGTGTTGGTAGCGACTTTAACGTTATTTGATTTTTGAGTGAACGATCAAGTGGTTCTAGGTTCAATTCACCAATGGTAGATTTCTCTAACTTCATATATGAACAAGATTTATTAAATCTTCCTCTTGCAGGTGATACCTCCACTTGGTCAAGCAACCGAGAACACCTCTCTTGGTCAAGGATTGATAGATTCCTTTTATCACCTAAATGGGAAGCACATTACCCGGAACTTATCCAAAAGAGACTCCCCAGGTTTTGCTCAGATCTCTTTCTCATCCTTCTTGATTGTGGAGGTATTCATAGGGGCCCAAGGCACTTTAAGTTTGAAAACATGTGGCTGAAATCAGATGGCTTCCTCGATCGAGTTTGACAATGGTGGTCTTCTTATCAATTTCATGGCACTCCAAGTTACATCATGTCATGTAAATTGAATTCTCTGAAAAAAGATTTGAAGGCTAGGAATGAGCAAGCGTTTGGCAATATGGAAGCTCAAAAGTCTAATCTCTTTGAGGAACTCAAAGGATTGGAGGGAGTAGAGGAGGAGATGGTATTGTCTGAAACCTTGAAAGGGTTTCTCTACTAGAAGAAATATCTTGAAAACAAAAGTCAAGAGCACTATGATTGAAGGAAGGGGATAAATGCACCAAGTTTTTTCATCGGGTGGCTAACTAGCATAGAAGGAACAACGCCATAGAGATGTTGATGGTCAATGGAGCTGTTTCTTCCAGCCAAACCGAGATCATAGAACACATTGTCAACTACTACAAGAGTTTGCTTTTAGAACAATTCTCTTGACGATCAAAACAATTGTGCCATATACTCGAGCCTTTCTCTCTATTTCATGCTCAATAAAATTTTGTTTATTGATAAAAAAAAAATGTGACTTGATCAGTCAAACAACCATATGCCAAAATTATAATAATTTAAGCAGATGTTTCAACTACATTAAGCATTTCATATAAAATATAAATTTTAGGAACGAACATCAAGTGTATTGGAGTCCATGTTGATGGGCAATATAAACTAATGGCGTAGGCCTAACCTTGCGAGGTTTCGGCGCCATACTAAGAAAGCTTGTCTTTCATTTACATCAAGTTCTTCTACAGACATTCCAGCATTCCATGGTGGCCTGCAAGAAAAGGACAACCTTTTAGACTACATTGATAAAACCCCAATGTGGAAAGGGATGAAACACATGCCTGCGTGGCACTTGGAGACTACTGGCATGCAGCATCTCCTCTCTCTTCTGTTGCTCTCTCCTTTCCTCTGGTGTCATGTTGCTAGTGCTAGTGCTTGAATCCCTACATCAAGAAATAGGCATAAGAGAAATACCATTTTTTATGTGCATTCAAAGTAACATGGGCAAGCTTAAGATTTTCCTAAGCCATAAAGATTAAAACAAAACATAAATCATGAGGAAAGAATCGGCTCGAAATGTAAAAGTTGAGATCCTAAAAGCAAGACCAAATAGTTGGGTTAGCATCCAAAATTTTTGAAGGTTTAAACCATATTATGTAAATAATCAAAATCAAACAATAAAAATAGTTTTTTTTTTTTTTTTAGGAACTAACAGATTGATAAGGAGGTTGGGGATGGGGTGGTCAAGGGAGAAGAGACGGTCGGCCTCCTCGGCCTGCTCAATGATGGCGTCGATGTCTGTGACCTCGGTGACCGATTCAAGAATCTTCTTTTGCTGGTTCCTGTAGATGTGGCCCTTCTCCTTTGACTGCTGCATCATCTGGTTGTGCTGCTTCACCAAAGCCCTGCCCAACCTGATTTTCTCCTTTTTTACCATCTTGATTTGACTAATCTTTGCTCGAGTTTCCCAGCACCAACGCTTTTTGTTTTTTCTATTCTCTAACTATATAAAACCCTATGAATGTTGATATCTCTTCTCTGGTCTACGGTGACAGAATATTGAGGAAGGAGTGTGGCCAGTGTACAGGTAGAAACAACTCTGAGGTTACTAGGAAACCTTATTTGCTCTGATTGCCTTCTTCCCAGTGAAGGGGCAGACCTTACCTGAAGAACATACAAGAAGCTAAATAAGCAAGGATAGCAATCATCAGAAACAAAATTAAAAACCAACAATTGATGTTTGGTTACCAGGAAAGACACTTTTTGGAAACTCCTGTTTGATTCATACCTCACATGCAATGTTTCATGAATCACAAGTAATCTAAGATATGGATCCCACCATTTTGGCTCCATCTGTACGTGTCCATTATTTGGACTAGTACCATTATACATGGTAACACAATATGCAAGTAAAGAAAGCAAGAAAGCATATTGCCTAGTTTCAGTAATCAGAAAATATAATATTATCCATCCATATATTGCCAGACCAGTAGAAGAATTCAAGTCATTTCAAGATGTGTTATTTAAGGGTGTTGATTTGGATACGGATGTGGATATCCGGAGAAACCCATATTCGGGTAGAGATCCGGATGCGGATATATATATATATATATATTTAGATCCAAGTAGATATCTGCATATCCGTCCAGATACCTGGATTTTATTTTATTTTTTAAAATCTGGGTTTTTAAAATCAGCCACCCACGGGGTGAACCTTGCGGGGTCACCAAAGTGAGTTCACTCAGATGCAAAACACAGATGTTGGTACCAACATCATAACATAGGCCACATTTCATACCAGTGGCAAGGCCAAAAACAAAATAGAGGCCACAATTATTACCTATGGCAGGGCCAATAACAAAACAGAGGCCACAATTATTACCCATGCCAAGGATTGTAACCAAAGCATACAAAACTTAACTGAACATCTCTTGGAGCATAGGAGCATAATTTTAGCCAGTCTAGCATAGGAGCATCGCTTACATGAACTTGCTAGCACAACATAACTTGTCTATTAACAAAGTCGAGCATAATCGATCAAATCCTAGACAAAATTAGTACAATATATATGTAATACAAATAACCTAGCACCTCAAAAAGAAATGAGATGAAACATAGTAAATAATTCCATGGCAATAACCCCACCATTCCAATTCTTCTAGCTCGGTTACTACACAACTTCAAGCCAACCAAAATAACTTCCAGGACTTTGTCTATAACTGGCCGGAACTACTCCAATCATGAGTATGTCCATTCAAATATTTCATAAGCACTAGCTACTTAACACGCCGACCCATTTAATTGAATCTAACCACATATCATCAAATATGTTTCTAGCAACAAACTCTCATTCTGGACAGTTTGACAATTTGCATAAAGTACTCCCATGTAATTATCCATTAAGCATCAACCCAAGCCCTAATTGACCAAACTACATTGAAATAAACCTACTACCATCCTCTAACCAACTCTTTGAACCTCCAACTGTCTCCCAAACAAGCTATAAAATCGTCCGAGCTCCAAAAACCAAACCTTTGTCCCGCCCAATTTTCTGCCTATCCGAGACATTCACACCTAAATTCTCCTTTTCATTTCAGCAATCCATAATAATTAAGCCAGCAGAAATCATCCTCCTTCTGCCCGTAATACACTTCAAACAACCTCCAAGAAAATCAATTTACAACCAATCAAACCATTAACCAAAATTGCAGTAAATCAACTCCACAAATATTTTTTTTTGATAAGCAATAATTTATTCAAGAAATAGGCCCAAGTACACAGGACGTATACAAAGGAACTCCGCAAATATTACCTAGAACTGTTTTAATTTATCAACAACTCGGGTTAGACACGGTTTAAACAAGATGCACACTGGCAGGTTGAAAGTATCTTCCCCAACTTGGGGTGGTGATCGGCTGAATTTGGTGGCTGGGATGTCAACTCTACAGGGGCGGTGTGTCTCAAAGGTCTCCGTCGGTGATGGTTGCTGGTCCACGGCTCTTTTCCGAGAAAACGTGTGTGACAGAAGAGTTCCGTGGTTTGGTTTTTCCCCTTGGTCGTTGCCGGTGCAACTGGGCGGCTTGGTTTGTGTGGCTTGGAGGAGCTCGGCTTCTGGTGGTGTGAGGATGGCGTCCACAAGGTGTTGGCTGGGCTGAGGTGAAGAGAAAGACTACGGTTGAGAGAGGAGAATGGAGCAGAGAAGAGAGAGGCCGAAAGGAACTTTCCGGCGCTGGGGTGCGATGTCGTGTGGCGGTGCTGTACCGCAGCAGGCTAGTTTTGGCGGATGGTGGTGGAGCTCGCAGTGCCGGAACTTGGGTGACGACAGCAAAGGTAGGGCAAAACGTACAGGGAAAGATGAGAGAGAGACAGAAGTAGAGAGAGAGACCTACGGACGGAGAGGCTTACGTTCGAGGTGATGGACGTATGCCGAGGAGGAGGTGCGGCAACGAGCAGGAGCTTTAGCTAGCCGGCGTGGGCGGCAGCTCAACACAGATGGAGAGGAGGGTATCGGGAGGGTTTGCTTAGGGGGTGGGAAGAAGAAGAGAGGAGAGCTTCAAGATTGGATTAGAATTTTGTTTTCGCTAACTCCTCTAATCTCAAATTCTCTACTTGAAAAAATATTGGGAGAAACCACTATTAGGAGTAGTCATTTTTGTAAACACTACATAACATCATCCAAATCACACATTTTTCACACATCATCCAAACTGGGTTGAGAAAGAGAGAGAGAGTTGATGGATGAGAAGTCGAGAGCAAGAGAGAGGTGGACTGCGAGACAGAGAGACCGAGAGAGAAGTGGAGGGCTTAGTTGGCTCGGAGGTGCTCGAGGAGGAGTCGCAGTGGTCAAGGGAGGTGTTTGATGGGGCTAGAATCGACACATGGCGGCGATAGGGCCGTCGGTGACCCCGAGCTTGTGTGAAACCCATTTTATGGGTAGTTTGCGTGTGTGCGACGGATAGGGAGAGTGAGGTTCGTGGTGGCTGGGTCTGCGAGAGGTGGTCGCCAATGTGAGGTGGTGGATGTGCGGTGGCCGTGTACGATGGCGCAAGTGGAGAGAAACAAGTGAAACCCATTTTGGTTGGGTTACTACAGGGGAGAGAGAGAGCTGCTCATGAGAGATATCGGTGCTGGCTGGCTTGGTTGTTGGCTTGAGACGGAGTCGCCGGTGGTGGAGGTGAGGTTGGGCGCCGCACGGCGGCACTGAGCTGGATTGAAGGAGAATCAGGCGTGGGGGAGAATTGAGCTAGAGGAGAGAGAGAGAAAGTGATGACAGAGAATTAAAAAAAAAAAACAAAACAAAAGGCCTAGAAGCAGCCACATAGTGTGTGCAATGTGTGCACAACTACAGTGGTTACTCTGTAGCACTACTCTTCTCTACTTTCATCGTACAATTTTTTAAAATTTTCATATTAAATAAAATAAATTTTTTAAATTTTTTAAATTCTAAAATAAAAATTATATTAAAAAATTATATTCTAACACTATTTTCTTCAACTTTTAATTTTAATCTCAATTCATCTCATTTCATTTATAAAACAAACGAGGCCTTAATGAATTGTACTTATACGGCTTCTGTTTGATTTTTTTTTTTTTTTACTAAAATTCTATTATAAGGGCATGTTTTGAATTCTGTTCGAAAATTTAGGTTAGGTTTGAACAGTGAATTAAGATGAGATGAGTTGAAATGAAAAGTAAAAATTGAATAAAATTTTATTAGAATATTATTATTTTAGAATTTGAAAAAGTTAAATTGTTTATTGTATTTTATGTAAGAATTTATGACAATTATAATGCTAAGATAAGATGAGATGAGTTGAGAGTGTTTCTCAATCTAAATTTCGCCTTAAAAAATGCTTAAATAGACTTAAGATCTTTTTAATAAAAAAATTAAGTTGTTAGAGGGCTTGTTTGAAATTGCGGTAGGAGTCTTAAAAAGTGTTTATATAGCTTTAAAAGTTTTTTAATGGAAAAATTACATTGTTTGGGTGTCACATATTAAAGTATTTTTTAATTACAAACAAGATAAAAAAATACGTTTAAGGAAAGACATCACTTTAATACTTTTCCTCGGATGTTATTTTTTGGATAATGTGAAACGTAATTCAAATTTTAAAACAACTATTAATCGACGAAAATATTCATACAACTTTCAGTTAATTACAACTTTTAAATTTTTAAAAATATGGTCATAATCTTTAAAAATCAAATAATGTCATTTCTACCTCGGAAAACATTTTTTAATTTGTTTCCAAACAAATATAACATGTTTGAAAGTTCTTTAAACATATGGTTATCAAACAGTAAATAATTTTTTAACAATATAACTTATTACTTAAGCTATAAGTCTTAAAGTTATAAACTATATTTCTCACTACAATCTCAGACATGCACTGAGTGTTATATATTAAAGTACTTTTCAATCTTAAAGAAGTTAAAAGTCTCAAACGTATTTTTTTGAATAATGCGGAATATAATTCGAATTTTAAAAAAACAGTTAATGGGCGAAAATACCCATACCGCACCTAAAGGATTGTTTGGAAAACACATCTCATCTTATCTCATCTCAAAATTCTCATAATTTACTTCCTAAATATCATTAAAGCATTAACACTTTTTAATTTTAAATTTTTAACTTTTTCATTTAATCATTACAACTTTTTCAAACTTCTAAACAAAATACAAAAAACAATTCAATTTTTTCAAATCTTAAGACAAAAATAATATTAGCAAATATACTGTAACAATATTTTGACTTTATAATATTTTTATTCAACTTATTTTTCTCTCATTTCTTAAAAATCAATAAAACATCTTAACTTAAATAATTTCACTAATATTTACAGATTTCTTATCACATCTCATTCCTCAAGCATCCCTTACATTTCATCTAACTGGACACTTAATAATCACTTACACTTCAGTTTTTCTTCTTCATTAAAGCGATGTTATATGCTAAGTGATATACAATTATTATGTATATATATTAGTTTTTAGGTTTAATAGACTTTGTTTCAAATTAAAAAAAAAAAAAAAGGGCTTAATGGACTCTATAGTTGACAATATGCTTCTAAAGTTTTTTTTTTTTTTTCCTACTCAAAACAAAGTTTTTGTTAGTTTTGAAGTTAGCCCATCTAGTTCTCGTTGTTAAGATTGTAATCTGAGTCGAGTTCAAGTGAGTAGCGTTTGGTCAAACTCAACATGATTAGTATCGAATCAAGCTCGAGCTCGATTCATTGAGTAGGATATCTTCATGTCCATACTAACTCGAGAGTGGACAGGAAATCGCATCGAGTACTCTCTTAACATAATAATATAATAGATTATTCTTACTCGTAATAAACAATCAATCTAAGCTTGTATAGATTGATTAAAACGCTACTTGCCCTTATCACAATTCACAACTCTAATAGATTAAAAGCATTTTATTAATAGACTAAGTGCATGTTTGAGATTACGATCGAAAATATATCTTATAGCTTAGAGCTTAACGTAATAAGATCTACTATTAAAAATCTATTTACTATTTAGTAACTATATGTCTAAAACACATTCAAACATATTATATTTGTTTGAAGACAAATTAAAAATTATTTTTTGAGGTAGAAATGACATAAAAGGGAATTTTATTTTTCATAGATTATGACCATATACTTGATAGAAATCAAATCTTATAATTAAATAACAACGAAAATAGTTTAATAGGATTTTTAGTAAGTATAATGAAAAAAAAATCTCTTCAACGATTCATAAGTGAAAGAGCAATACAATTATACTTAATATTTAAGCATCTTCATTGGATATCTCTTATTGTTGTATCCTTGAGTATTCTTTTGCTTCTTCACCCTACATGCTTTTAGGAGGTAGATATTCCTCATTATCATTGTATGGCTTGTGTTGGGGTGTATATAGAGACTGGTTTTGGAGCTAAAAATTGAGAAACAGAGTGTTTGTTTGACGTGCGCTCGACTGTGGGATTGAGCGACACTCAACCCGTGAGTTCGCTCGAGTACCGCGCGACAGTGAGCTGAGCGTGACACAAACTCTAGTGTTTGCTCGAGCCCTGCTTGACACCCCGCTCGAGCCAATACTGTTTTGGTTGTTTACTCGATGCGCGCTCGACACGCCGCTCGTGGGAAGAACACAAATTTTGTCAGATTAGGGTTTCCAACGCCGTTTATTATATATGTCATATTTGACTTATTTTATATGACTTTCAGGATATTTTGAGAAAGAACAATTGTCAAGTGAATGCATATTATGTGAGAGAGCAAAAAGTCCTAGAGAGTGTGAGTTGAGATTGAGTGATTGTAAAGTCCTCTAGTTAATAAGATTTATGCAGTTTTGTGGACATAAACAATTTGCTGAACCACATATATTGTGCATCGTGTGCTTGATCGTGCTTGTTTTTACTTTATTTGTCATCGTTGGTGTGTGTGTTTTGCATAACATTACACAACAACTGGTACCAAGAGCTAAAGTCGGATCTGAAGGAGAATGATGGCTGAAGATAAAGTGCCCGCACCCGAGATCGAGAAGTTCAACGACATTGATTTTAGGCACTGGAAGATGCAGATCGAGGATTATCTCTATTGGAAGAGACTCCACCTTCCACTAATGGGAAAGAAGCCGGAGAGCATGGATGATGCTGAGTGAACCTTGTTAGATCGACATGTTCTGGAGATCGTTCTGCTGACCTTGTCCAAAACAGTGGCACACAATGTCAGTGAGGAGAGACCACGGCGGATCTTATGGCGACTTTGTTAGGTATGTATGAAAAGTCGTCGGCTTATAACAAAGTGCACTTGATGAAAAAATTGTTCAATTTGAATATATCAAAAGGTATATTTGTAGCCTAACACTTGAATGAATTCAATACGATCACAAATCAACTATCTTCTATAGAGTTTGAGTTTGATTATGAGATTAGAACGTTGATTCTGTTGGCATCGCTGCCAAATAGTTGGGGGCCATGAGGATTGCTGTGAGTAGTTCAGCCGGCAAGATGAAACTGAACTACGACGATGTACATGACATGATCCTTGCTGAAGAGGTACATAAAAGAGACTCGGGTGAGTTCTTCAGCTCAGGATTTGCCCTGAATGTTGACAATAGAGGAATTGACAGGTCAAGCTCCAGGAGCTAGGGGAAGAGCAAGATGAGATATGGGTAGTAGATCACGTGCTAGAGTTGTGGCAAGCCGGACCACATCAAGAAAAACTGTAAGAATCAAGAAAGTGCTGAGAATGATGCGGTGAATGTAATGGCAGAAGAAATTCATGATGTCTTACTTCTTACAGTCCATAGTCCGATTGATGATTGGGTGTTGGATTTAGGGATTTCGTTCCATAGCACCTCACGTATAGAGATCATGCAGAATTATGTTGCTGGTGATTTTGGAAAGATGTATGTGGCTGATGGAGAGACACTGGATGTAGTGGGAATGGGTGATGTGCACATCATACTTCCAAATAGGGGTGTGTGGACTTTACAACAAGTCAAACATATTCCAGATCTGAAGAAAAACCTGATCTCTATGGGACAGCTTGATGACAGTGGTTTTGTAATAGTGTTTTTTGGAAGAGCTTAGAAGATCACTAAGAGTGCGCTAGTCTTAGCGCATGAGAAGAGATCTAACTCGTTATATTTAACATCAGGGTCCAGTGATGTATATGAAAATACAAGAGTGTAAAAAGGTAGGTGTAATACCCGAATCCTACTACGTAGGTCCTTACATCATCTATTAATATTTTTAAGTTAAATATTTTGAAATAAAGACTTTCAGTATTTTATTAATTTATTTTAACATGGGTGTGCTTTTATTTTTTTAAAGTGGGTTATTAAATAATTTAAGAGTGTGATTTTTAGGACCTTACAATATTTTCTTTCAAACCCTTTAATTTTATTTACTCAAGAAATGGCCCAAACTCTTTTTGATCTCCAACATTCATTCCCTGGCTTATGGGATAAGATTGATCAAACTCATCGACTTTTCTTCTCCCTTACACGTAGCTTCCTCAAGAAGCCGAGTAAATCCCCTTACCCGTAGCTTCCTCCATAAGCTAATTAAATCTCATTTCCTTCTCCTACACGACATCGTCTAAGGCAAGGAAAGAATTTCTTTTCCTCATTTCCCTACACTATCAGCTCTAAAGCAAACAAAAGAGAAAATTTCTCAAGTGTTATTCCTTCACCTCTCGGTTTCCTCTAACCCGTGCTATCTCTCTTCTCTCAAAGCCGATCTCTCTCTTTTCGTAAACATAAGATCTCCACCGAAAACTTTCAAGGAAATCAACCTTGTAAGTGAGTTCTATAGCTCTAATCTCCAGTTTGAAATCTTAGATTTATGGGTTTAACTTAGGGTTTTGTTTAAGAAATTTTCTGTTTGTGTTCCAGCTTTGAGATTTCGGATTTCTCTTTCCCTTCTCATTTGCTGTGTATTTTCGTGGCTTGAAAGGGGACCCAAACAGGTATTTCATCTTCCATGAGATTTTCTTGTGCTTTGGGGGTTTCAAAATATTGTGTGAACCGATTGTTGTGTAGTGATTTCTGGGTTTAATTCTCATTTGTTCCCTCTATTAGCTGCTTTGGTTGCGTAGTAGCCGAATAGAGGAATGAAGGTGTTTTGTGAGATATACTTTGCTCTGTTTTGGTGTTCTAGCCCTGTGTGTGTGTTCTGTTTTATGGTTCTAGTTGTGTGTGTGTGTGCTGTTTTATGGTTCCAGCCGTGTGTGTGTTTAGGCTTTGTTTTGGAGGGTTCCAACTGTGTTGTACAAAGCAAAAATAGTAGTCCATCCTTGTGTTTTATCAAAGCTTAAGCCATGTTTCAATTTTGTTAAAGTCGAGTCTTTACGTGTTAATTTTAAGGAGTTAACGTTTATAATTTTAGACATGTTTTCCTAAGATTTATGGCCTAAGTAAGCCACTAAGACTTTTAAATTAAATTAGTAAGCTTACCTTAGGAGTTCTAAAACTTGCCAAGACTTGTATCTCCTTATTAGTATTGTTTTTAGAATATATATATATATATATATATATATATATATATATATATATATATATATGAGGCTTTCTTAAGTTTTTACCACTCTTGTGCTAGTAACTGTATGATTGGGTTTTGGTTAAGTAAGGGATGTTTATGACCATGAAAGCATTGAGAATTTGCTAGCTGTCCATGTACTCCAGAAATTTTGAAAATATGTTCTGGTTTGGAAGCCTAAACCAGGCCACTTTACCCCTTGCTCAACTTCACCATTTTTGTTTAATCAAGATAAACTTTAGTATGAGAAACCCTTGAAGAACAAGTGACAAAAACCAACCCTCTTGTGGGCATTGGCCTTTTGTTAGATTTACTTCTACATGATGTTACAAAGCTGTCAAAATGCCCTCTTTGTCGACATTTTCAGATTTTGTAGCACTTCCTTGTTCCCCACCATGCTTAAATAAACCCCTACTATCCTATACTTTTTAACTTATGATTCTTACCTATCCCTTGTATAGAAAATAGTAGCCTTCAAAAAGGGACAACAAGCAAGCCTCACACTCTCATGGATTCTTAAATATTGGAAGGAGAATACTAAGAGTTGACTTAGTGCCACTTATGTAGCTAAATGGGTTAAGGAAGACGCCTTAATTCCATTTGGTATTTAAGGGAGGGCATATGGGTATTGGATAGTAAAGTCTTAAGTGAAATTAATTTTAATATGTTATTCCCTTTCATTGATTAGAAGTTTAATTTCAAGATTTAAGGAATCTACTTGTAAAGTCACGATGTAAGTAGTTATGACCATGCTTCTTACACAAAGCTCTCTTATGAAAGAATGTCTTGCTCTATCTTCAAACGTTCTTTTCAAGAAAGAGTATATATTATGTACAAGCCTTTCTTGATAGCTCCTATTAAGCACCCTATTGATTATAATTTTGTATATGTAAAGTAATGCATCATGAGATTTTTATGCATGCTCTCTCTTAAATAGCTATGCCTTACCTATATGTAACATGACATGAAACACTTTTTTCAAAGAAACGCATATGCATATGGACTAAGAAAAGATAATGAAAACGTTTGACTGAAAGAAAAGGAACGAAAAAGGAATGAAAGCATGAATATACGTAACGACCTTATGAATGAAAGGGTGCCAAAGAATGGGCAGATTGCAATGCCGGGTAAGTAGTGCTGGTAGTGCACCTAGTGCTGCCCCCATGAAAGGGATTCCCAACTTGTGGCCACGGGCAGGATCCAGATCCAAAAGACCACAAACCCCAACACACGAGGCGTAATAGTGTGTATTGGCCAAAGAAAGTGAAACGTAAAATAAAGTTATCTCAAAAAAATGTTTATGCATGAAAGCAAAGAATCGTTTATGCATGAAAGCAAGAAATGTTTATGCATGAAAGAAAAAAAATGTTTATACATGAAAGTATAGCTATTCCTTAAACTGTTTATGCATGAAAGCATTGTCAAAAATCAGCAAATGTTTTATGTAGGCATGTTTTCAAAAGAAAAGAGTATGTGATTAATAAGTTAACAATATGATGTACTGCTTACTGAGTATTAGACTCACTTTGTGTTTATGTTTTAAAATTCCAGGTATGAATGATGAGGCTGTGGAGCTAGGCACTGCAGAGGAGGGAGGGGCCGATGCTTAGAGTTCCCTGTCGGTTCAACTTTTGATAATAATGGTTATGTTTTTTATGTTTTTATGATGGATCCCATGTTGGGACATTTTGTTGGTTTGACTTTAAAACAATATTTCTTCGGGCATGATGTAAATACTATGGTGGAGTGATGGTAATGGTGTAACTTCTATGGTGGGGTGATGGTAATCCCACATAAGAAGGTTTAACGCCTTTTGTATGTGTTGTAGGGACTGAGTCCCCTCTTAATTGTTTTGATGAATGAATGATGGACTCTGAGAATCCTCTATGTAGAATGTTGAATTGATCGTCTATCAGGTGTTCTTCTAAACTAGAAGTGCAAAATGCATGCACGACATGTTCACTCATGTCTCTTATCATACTTGTAGGAAAAAAAAAGACATAAAAATATAGTATTAAAAATGATAAGGAAAGAACAGGTCTAATTGTCGCGATCCCGTCCTAAGATTGGGGTAGGGTTGTGATAGTAGGCTTGATCGCGCTAAACATGTGAGGAAGTCAAAGAGAGTCAGCTTTGTTGTTCCTCATGAAAATCTAGGAAAGTTGGTTGAGGTTGTCAAGATCGGTTCGAGACTGGATACTCCTAATGTAGTGGGAGTTGTGAGTCACCTAGTGGATGTGCTGACTAAGAGCGATGTACGTGGAAGGCTGAAGTCAGATTTGACTTCAGTGCGTCTTCTAGCTTGAAGATGGGAGTTGTGAATTGCAGAGATGATAAAGCTTAGCTGGAAACAATGGCTGGCATATGGAGATCCAGTCTCCAAGTGGGAGATTGTTGGGGTGTATATGGAGACTAGTTTCGGAGTTGAAAATCCAGAAACAGAGTGTTTGCTCCACAGTGGGCTCGAGCGAAGCTCAACCCTTGAGTTCACTTGAGTACCACGCAACAGTGAGCTGGAGCGAGACACAAACCCTAGTGTTCACTCAAGGTCTGCTCAACACCCTGCTCGACCCAATGTTGTTTTGGCAGTTCGCTCGATGCGCGCTCGACACGCCGCTCGAGTGAAGAACACAGATTTTGCCAGATTAGAGTTTCTAGTGTCGTTTACTATATATATGTCATATTTGACTTGTTTTGTACGACTTTCAGCATATTTTGAGAGAAAACAATTGTCAAGTGAGTGCATATTTTGTAAAATAGCAAAAACCCTAGAGAGTGTGAGTTGAGATTGAGTGATTGTAATCTCCTCCGGTTAATAAGATTTTTATAACTCTGTGGACGTAGGCAATTTACCGAATCACGTATAGTATGTGTCGTGTGCTTGATCGTGGTTGCCTTTACTTTATTTGTCATCGTTGGTGTGTGTATTTTGTACAATATTACACAACAGCTTGAACTCAAGACCTTTCAATGCATTATTTCTAATAAAATTATGAATAGTCATAAACGCCACGACAATTTTAACTTGTTTATTATAAGAAAAATTTGACATATGATCTAATATTTTTCATCTATTTTTTCAAACTCCAAATGTTCTTTCCATAGTGCATCTGAGTGACAAATGTGCATGATTAAATATTTCACGCATACCCATTGGTTGAGGACCACGACGAAATTCTAATAGATGATATCGTTCTCTTCTATATGGCATCATGTATCCATTCATATAAGGATATCCAGAATCAACAATAATACTTACTTGCATACAATTTATGATATTGAAAAGTGATGAAAACAATCGTTTATTATATCTTATTTAGTTTATCAATGTTATTCTTATTACATTCAAACTTCTAGGTGAATTTGGAAAGCGCAATTTCTCCTTCTGAATGGGTTCCATAAAAATACATGTATCATGTGCTACACCTTCTTATCTAGCCCAAACAAAGGTGAAGTGTATATGAAAATCACAAATTGCCATGATATTCTGAGTATGTATCCATTTTCTACCAATAAATGAAGTTTGTTTTGTTGGAGAAATAGTAATTGGCATGTACGTTCCATCAATAGCTCCAATACAAATTTTGAAGTAAAGCTAATATCGCTTATCTTCACGAGTTTTTTTATTTATTTTTAGCATCCCTTAATTCCCTATTAGTATGATTGATAGCGTCAACCACCATTCGTGACACAACCATTGATACAATATTAAAATGCCTGCTAATAGTCTCTCCCGAATGTTGAAATCTTTCTTGTGTCATTCATTCCCAAACCCATGACCTAATGTAATAAAAAAATTCCTACCATTTATTCATTAGTTATGTTTCGTGTATCATTAAATTACATCATCCATTCAACTATTTGCATGAAATATGAAATACATATTTTTTCATTCTAAATTGTTGATGACATCTATCATGATGACCATTTAGAACCTCCATAACAAACTTATGATCCATATGGAAAGAGGTCCTACGAGGTTCCTTTACAATATACGTTGTGTAATATTTAGAAGCCACCATTAATTGTAATGCTATCACAAATTTAGTATCATTCTATTTTTCTTCTTCTTCACCACAATCAATATTGCTTGTGTAATCTTCATTGTCATAACCATTATTCTCCATTTCTATAAAATGATGAAAAAAATGGACAAAAACAAATAACAAAGATGCGATTCTTAAGGATAAGCATAACTAAAAAAATAGAATGTTGTGAAAAATTCAACCACATAATGAAATTAAAAAAAAAAAAGTCACAACAACCTCTAAAATAGTTCATTACAAAGCATTCGAAAAATAAAGTAACAATGAATTCCTAAAATAACATCACGATAGTCATTATTTATTTTTATTCTTTTAATAAAATCAACCTGAAATGTTGGGTCCTTAAGGGCAATGAATATTTTTCTATGTGATTTTGTAAGGAGTACCTCAATTGTATTCTTAAGAATCTCAGTCATTTTCTATTATATGAACCCGCGGGAATGGAATCCTTTGAACCCACAATCAATTTGAAAAATCTCCAAGAAAGCTAAAATCAAGTTAATGGATAGAGAACCTAGACCCGATGAGAACACTTCTCAACTAACTTTCGTACAACAACCATAACCTCTTCAATGTTACAACTAGGTTTATCAGAGGATAGTGTTGTAGACCGATTTTCACGTACATCACAAAAACGTGTGAAATGTTGATCAAATATTTGAATTCCTTTTTTCATTTTCCTATCTTGGATTGGAGACTAAGCCATTTACTTTCCTTCGTCTGAGAGTCTAAATCAGCCTAAATATCACAAGGTTCATCATCTGAATCATCAATCTTCTCAACAATACATCATTATCCTGCTCACATATTATTGCATATTTAGAACCCAATCTAGAGGATGGTGCCCAAGCTCCATCACTAGTGGCAGTTATACTCCTAAACATTATATCCAACTTGGAGGCATGAGACAAACCTGTATTCTGAAAGTTAGTTGCTTCTAGAATTTCTTGTATGTGGGTGCAGTGTAATTAGTAATAGTGAATATTAATTGATTATATAGAAGAAAATAAATAGGTAAAAACATAGTACCTGTAATGATTTTGCCCACCAATAATCATCAATAGCATCAATGACCTTCTTCACCGGATCCCATCCAATGCGAGTTTCCTTTCTTACCAATTTTGTCCAAATGTTGTAATCATTTTTTAAACTATCACACTTGTTTTTAAGTTGTTTATAGGAAAACTTCCATCCTCTTGCTAAATTTATTTACCACATTTTTCCACCCTACCTTAAAATGGTTTCCTTGATGATTATTGGCATAAATCTTATTAATGGATATGTCTACATAATCCTCTAATATTTTATCTATCCAAATTAATTTTCTTATCTGACTATCTTGCATTTGTGTAGCATAAACAACATTATTTTAATTTCTTTTAGACAAATTTGTTATATGTTGAAAAGTATAAAAGGAAGTCAGTTCTCTTTATTCAACCATTAGCAGAAAGAAATTGAAAATAAATATTACAAGCCAACAAGAAAACAAAAGCACTCATCAAGGATGACCCAATCAATTACAAAAGTGTTGAGCATCACTTCCCATACTTAACTAGCCAACTCACAATGCATTATAAGGTTATCAATGCTTTTCTCATTTTGCTTGCACATGGGGCATATTTGTTTTGTTTTTTACAGTAATGAATGACTCAAGTACAATAAATAATGTGTTTAGCTGCAAAAGTTTTCTACAGAAAAGAAAGTAAGAAAACAATCTCAATTTGTAATGATCTCTACCTCCTATATACTAATTTGTTTACTAAGATGATTGCAGGGAATTAGAAGTAGCGCGCACGCGCACACACACATGCACACATATATGTCTATGGTTGTTAATGCTTACGTTACCAACCATAATCTTGATCATCTTGAAATTGTTGAATTACTTACTACTGAATTATCTTGTACTCTTCATCATTGGTAGGATAAATATCTTATTGACAATTCTAGAGAAATTATTAAGAATGTTGTTAAACATGATGATAATAAAATGTCTATTTTTTATATTATTATTGGTCGTGGTATTCCTGATTATGTTAATATTTTTATTTATACTATAATTAAACATTTTATTGGTACTCATTCTAATATTACTACATGCATTACTGATTACCTAAATAATTTGCAACATCCTACTATGTCTGATTATAAATGATGTCAAGATGTTTTTATTTCCAGAATTATGCTATGAGAAGATAGTCTGAAACCTTATTGGAAAGAGAAGTTCATTGATGGACTACCTTATCTTTTTTCTCGTAAGGTAAAAACGATGAACTTACTAATGCTATCGGTATGATTAATTATGATAATTTTACTTATAGTGATATTATCAATACTATTAAGAAACTTGGTAGAAGCATGTGTAATAATAATAATAAATGCTTCGACCATAGTTAAAAAATAGTAAAAAAAACAAATAAAAAATGAGATATTTTTGTGAACAATTTGACTTCTATTGTTCATTCCAGGCAAAAAGGAAAAACATGATAAGTTTTACAAAAAAAAAAAAAAAAACACGAAAAAAAAAATGAAACCTGATGACTTTTACAAAAAGAAGCATGTTTTCAAGAAACATGCTAAACAAAGCCCTACTAAAGGAAGATATTTAAATTGTGAAAAATATGGTCAATTTAGTAAAAACTATACACAAAGCCTAGTAGATTGAAAAATAAGATTAATCAGTAAAATATTGATAAAAATGCTAAAAAAGAATTGATTCGTATTTTTTAATTAAGATCTTTAGAATTATCTGATATCAATGACTATAGTTCAAGTGATTTTGACTATCATTTTGCAACTCAGCTTTCTAATTCTCCTAACATTAAAATTGGTTGTAATAATTCTTGTTGCAAAGCTATTAATGTATTAAACAAAGGTGAAGAATAAGAAAACCTTTTGATTATCCTGATAAGCCAAATCACTAATCCTGAACTTAAAGAAAAATATCTTAAAACACTCAAGAAAACCATGGTTAGAGAAGAACATGATAAAAGCGTTAAAACCAAATTAATCTTGACGAAACTATGGAAAGATACAACAAGAAGAAATCCAAAGAGATGTTTATTAATGACCTTTAAAATGAAATTATCTGCATTAAAAAAAAAATTGTTGAACTCAAGAGTGGGTTGAACAATATCAAAATTGATAATAACTCTCTAAAGCAAGAGTTATTACTTTTGAAAATTGATAAACAATTTGATCAACGCAACATTTTCAATAATGATGAGCAAAATAATAATGCTAGCACCAGCCAACAAGTAGCTCTTTCTGATACTAATAAAGTTTGATTAATCGACATATTCTTCCAAAATGGTTTTCCAAAGTTAAAATTATTGTTTTTCATGAGTATGAATTCAATGTTATTATTATGATTTATTCATGATTTGATATGAATTGTATTAAAAAAGGTACAATTCCTTGTAAATACTATGAAAAGTTTACTGAAAAACTATTTTTTTGCTAATGGTTCTCAAATGGAAATTAAATATGAAGTAAATAATGTTTTACTAATGGTTTTCAAATGAAAATTAAATATGAATTACACAATGCTCATGTTTGCCAAGACAATGTCTATTTTAAGATTCCCTTCGTTCTCTTAAAAAACACGATTGTCTATTTTAAGATTCCTTCCGTTCTCTTAAAAACACGATTGCCAAAAGTGATCCTCAACATACCTTTATTTCTACTTTCTATCCGTTTCTGACTGAAGATGATTGTATTACTAACATTTTTTGGTCAGAAAGTAAAATTTAAATTTACTTCTAAATCTGATATTGATTCTGATGATTGCTTGAATACTTTAATCTGTGCTAAGACCAAACATTTGAATTTTCTAAAACAAGAAATCAAATATAAAAAGATTACTGAGCACTTATTTGATAAATTGTTACAATATGAAATTGATAATTTTGACACAAGACTCGTTGATGATATTTTTCATGAACTGCCAAATGCCTTTTGGTACAAAAAGAAATAGTTTGTGAACATACCCTATGCTAAGGATTTTTTTGAATGAAATATCTCTACTAAAACTAGACCTATTCAAATAATAGTGAGACTTTAGAATTTTGTAAAAATTAGATACATGATTTTCTTGCTAAGAAAATTATTAGAAAAAGTAAGTCACCTTGGTCATGTGTTGCTTTTTATGTTAAGAAAAATGTTGAAATTAAGAGGGGAACGTCTCGCTTAGTTATCAACTACAAACCTCCAAATAAGGTATTAGAGTAGATTAAGTGCCCCATCCTCAATAAGAATGTTGATACATAGAATAAGTGAGGCTATAGTTTTCTCCAAATTTGATATGAAGTCTGGTTTCTGGCAAATCCAAATCAGTGAAACTGATAGGTACAAAACTACTTTCACCACTCATTTTGGACATTATGAATGGAATGTTACGTCCTTTGGTCTTAAGAATGCTCCTGGTGATTTCTAAGATATTATAAATGATATTTTTAATTCATTCAGTCACTTTACCATTGTTTATATTGATGATGCTTTTATCTAATCCAAATCTGTTGATGAACATTGGAAATATTTGTATTCGTTTCTCAATATCATCAAACGAAATGGTCTTGTTGTTTCTTCTAAAAAGATTAAACTATTCCAAATGAAGATTTGGTTTCTTGTTTATGATGTTTTTGAAGGACAAATTTCTCCTATTGATAGACTAGCCAATTTGTTGAGAAGTTTCCTGATGTCATCACTGATAAAACACAGTTACAAATATTTTTTGGTTCTTTCAACTGTGTTGTAGAATTCTACAGAGATCTGAGGAAGCATTGTAAAGCACCGTTTGAAAGGTTACAAACTAGTTCACCGCCTTGGTCTAACATTCATACTTCTCTTGTTAAAAAGATTAAAACTTATGTCAAGACTTTACATTGTCTTGGTATTTCTACTGTTTATTCTTCTAAAATAGCTAAAATTGATACATTTGACATTGGTTATGGAGGTATTTTGAAATAGATTGTTTCACTAGCCTCATCCAAAAAAATTGTCCACTTCCATTCTAGAGTCTGGAATAGTGTGCAAATTAATTATAGTACTATTAAGAAATAAATCTTATCTATAGTATTATTTATTTATAAATTCCAAAGTGATTTATTAAACGAAAGATTTTTGTTACATATTGATTGCAATAATGCTAATTATGTATTACAAAGTGATGTTGATAACATTGATTCAAAACATATTTTTACTCGTTAGCAAGCTATTTAAATGTCTTTGATTTTGATATTGAATATCTTAAAAGTTTCCAAAATACCATTCATGATTTCCTTACTCGTGAATTTCTGCAGCACCCCAATGGCAAGTAGAAAACACAATAAAGACAAACAAATTCCTCATCATGTTTCTATCCCTAATGAATAGATAGTGAAACATGAACTTGCTTCCCTTATTGAGATCACTAATTGATTTACTACCATCGGTAGTATTGTCATTGCTAAACTTAATTACTCATTGCTAATCGGAATCGGCCGGCGGAGTCAAGAACTGGCCACTGGCGATAGGAATTTGTACAAATTGATGTCAGTTGGTTCAGTCCTGGTTTGAACTAGTTGCAAATCGTTGAGCTTGCTGATATAATATATATATATATATATATATATATATTATGAGAAACGACGCCTTTCACTTAAGTGAGCTAAATGATGTCGTTTTACACCTACGGTTTAGGAAAAAAATAAAATAAAACGATGTCGTTTGGTTCAATACACCAAATAACGTCATTTGGTTCAATACACCAAACAATGTCATTTGGATTTAGGGTTTAATAACCTTACGTCCCCCCTCCCTCCCTCCCTCTTCTTCTCTCGATTCTTTCCTTTCAAAATCTCTCTCTCATCTCTCACACACTAGTGTCCTCTCTCTCTCTCTCTCTCTCTCTCTCTCTCTCTCTCTCTCTCTCTCTCTCTCTCTCTCTCTCTCTCTCTATTTGAAGAAAGATAGGGCTCTCTAGTATCTCAGCCTCTTAGACCTCTCTCCGATCTCGCTTCCGTAGCCAGTGGAGCCCAGTCCCTTACAAACATTGCCAGCACCGCCCATGGCATTTGTAGTTAAATTTTTTTTTTTTTTTTTGTAAATTTATAATTTTGTTGTGAATTTAGAGTTGATTTATTAAGAATTTGTGTCTGTGATGTGAATTTGGGGATAAACTCATAAATAGACCCGCAAACTGTCGAACCAATTGGTACCGATTGTCAGATTCCGCTCGGTTCTCTCTCTCTCCTTTCGGCCGGTTTTGGTCGGTACCACCCTCTTTAAATTGTGTCGGTTTGGTTTTCAGCTTTAATCTCTCTCCTCATGTCATTGTTAAACCAATTAACATAATCAACCCTTTGCTCCTAATACGCATACTGCCCCAAAAGCTAATTATGTTGAAAAACAATATTGCCAAAACTTCTTTTATATTGAACCCAACTGGTCAATATACACTGATCCCTAGGGGTGTAACGGGTCAACTTTGGTCCGATTTTGTATATTTTTTAGAACTGAACCGGTATACACCGATTTTAAAAATTTAAGAACCGATATCAGACCAATTCACTACTAAAATCGAAACTTTCGGTATTTTTTATTTCGGTCCGGTTCGATTCGGTTTTTTGGTTTTACTAATTATTTATGTTAGTAATAATATGATGTTTACATGTATATTAAACTATTTGTCTATTTATATTATAGTATAAGTACACTATTTTATAATAATTAACACATACTAGTATAATATTAAATTTAACTATAGTTTATATAAGTTTTAG
This sequence comes from Juglans regia, assembly GCF_001411555.2. Classification (NCBI taxonomy): domain Eukaryota; kingdom Viridiplantae; phylum Streptophyta; class Magnoliopsida; order Fagales; family Juglandaceae; genus Juglans; species Juglans regia. Next base: position 19,289,481 of record NC_049914.1, on the reverse strand, counting down.
ACTATTGAATTTAACTATATTATCAAATGTATACAAATGTATTTACAAAAAGAATATACATTATAATTTATTATGCCAAAAATGTATTTATCATTTATATATATATATATATTAAAAGTAAGTTTATATTTATAACTTAATATTAATGTTTATATTTAAGACTAAAATTTATATATTATATCGAATGTTACATTAGATTCATTTTATGTCATATCACATATTATATTAATTTTATGTTATAAGATTATTAGACTTAAATAATACGATTAGAATTTTATGTTATATTAATTAGCAATTTAGCATATAATATATATATGATATAATATAATATAAAAATTATAAATATATATATCGGTTTGGTTTAAATCAGTTTTCAAAATATGAAACCCCATACCGCACCGGTTTAGGATCGGTTTCAATTCTTAAGAACTGGTGATGGGCACCAATATAGAACTAGTCTTAAAGATCATTGTAAGTTCCAGATGGGCCAATTACAAGATCAAGAGCTAAGAAGATCAAGGAAGTAATACAAGGATTGGTGCAATCCACTTGGAACGAGTCTAGCAAGAGTTGAATATTCAAGATGGGTTTGAGAGATGGAGATCTAGTGATCATCCACGTGATACAAGCTATGGAAGAGTGCAATATAAATTCGGGTATATTATTATGATTATGTGATTGAAGGTCTTGAAGGTCTTGAACTTGTTTAATTTATTAAAGATGTTTATTTTATTAGTTATAGGAATTGGTATAGAATACTTGGGCTTGAGGATGCTTAGCTCATATATAACTTTTTTTTTTTAAAGAGCCGAGAATCACCTGTCCACGAGTGATCTCGTCCCAATTTTATTAATAAACTCTCACTTATGATAGAGGAAAACCGTGGTTACAGACCAATACTTGGAGATACAATATAAAGTTCTGAAACCAGGTATCAAAATAGCCTAGTTTTTGCTATCCAAAAAGCAAAAAGACAAAAAAAAAAAAAAAAACAAGCAACAAAACCCCACTTTCAAAGAAAAGGTTAGCACAACAAAAATAGACAAAAAAATCTTACCAAACCAACACAACAACCAAACAGCACATGAGGGTTGACTCTAACAGTAACGCAAAGATGGTAAACCAAGTTTATCCAATCGAATTAATCCTTGAACGATCCTAGGCAAATCCCCAATAATATTCCATTCCGTATTTAGACCAGCCACCCCGCTCCGAGCCAACCAGTTAGCAACTTTATTTCCTTCCCTATAAATGTGCTGAACTACGCAAACCATCGAGTCCATAAGAACAAGAATATCCTGCCAAGAATCCTCCAAATACCATACTCCACATCTCCGCCTATTCCACTACGAGATTACCACTTGAGAATCTAATTCTATTTCCACAAAATTAATCCCTAGATTTTTACAAGCTTTAAGACCCTGCATCAGAGCTAACAACTCAGCTATATTATTTGATCCGAAGCCAATATAAGAATTAAAAGCATGAACCAAGTGGCCTTGATTATTTATAATAATACCACCCACCCCTAAAGAACCTGGGTTGCCTAGACTACCATCTGTGTTTAATTTAAACTACCCTTGAGCAGGTTTTTGCCAAGCCACAATCTTTAAATACTGCGTCATGGGAACTTTAGGAGTAATTTGCAAAGCATGTAAAATCTACAATTCGTACGTAGAAAAATTCTTAACATTTTTCATGTCTTGACTTATTGAGCCCATCCAATTCTTAATAGTATGCCAAACCGCACTAATAGATTGGGTGCGCCCCTCCATACGGGCAGTGCATTGTCTACCCCAAAGATGCCAACTAATAATCGACAGAAGTAGCCCCACAAAAATCCCCACTTGAGAGTCGGTTGATGCACGTCTAAACTAGGCCGTCACTGTCTCCATCCAAGTATGATCAAGAGGTAGATAAAAAATATTACCACAATAACGCCATATGTTAGCTGCAAACTCTTCTCCAAACAAAACATGATTTCGATCCTTATACTTACCTACTTCACAGCAACCACAACGAGAAACTGTCGGGATCCCAATCAGTCTAAGACCATCATCAACGCTCAAAGCCATATTCTATGCTCTCCATATAAAAATTGAAATTTTAAGAGGCAACAACCTATGCCACATCCAAGAATGCCAATCCAAACTTGAACCTCTTATTCGAATGCAATCCCAAACTGATTTAGTAAAAACCTCTTAACTATCATTTTTCAAAACCTCGTTCCTTTTTTCATATCAATGAGAGACCAAGGCGAAGAGCCCACATATTTTCCTTTAAAAAAATTTGCCCATAAGGATTTACCTTGAATTAAATTCCATGCAAGCCACATATGCAAGGCTTTTTGCATATCCTCCAAATTGCGCAAGCCCAGGCCCCCTTCCTTTACTGGCTTACAAATATTATCCCATGCCACCCACTTTTCTTTTTGCTTTACCATTCACCTCACTCCAGAAAAATGTACTCATCATACGGTTTAACATTTTAATAATAGATTGGGGAACCTGCAAAACAGCAAATAAATGTAAAGCCATACTAGAAAGCACATGCCTAAGAAGTATTAAACGGCCACCTGAGGATAGGAGCTTCATTTTCCAGTTGCTAATTTTGTTCCAGACTTTGTTAACCATCTCCTCCAAATGCACATGCTTTAGACTCTTCAATACAATCGGAACCCCCGGATATTTAAAGGGAAAAGAGCCTTCCGAGAACCACATCAACCTTTTTAGAGCTCTTTTACGAGCAACATAAAATTTTGAAGAGAAAAATATGGCTATTTTTTCTTTATTAATCATCTGGCTTGACCATGCTTCATACTTTTCAAACACCAATAAAAGTTCCCTAACAGATTTCTTACTCCCATTCAAAAAAATCACAACGTCATCCGCGTACATAAGATGAGAAATCTGAGGAGTACCTCGAGATTGGGAGAATTGCCCAATCTTGTTTGCCGCCACATTCTGTTTCAAAAGACAAGAAAGGACTTCCTGAATAATAATAAATAGATAAGGCGATAATGGATCCCCCTGACGTAAACCACGACCACCTTGAAAAAAACCTTTCATCGTTCCATTAAGCATTATAGAGTACCAAATATTCGAAATGCAAGCACGAATTAATTCACAAAAAGAATGAGGAAATCCAAAACAACGGAGGACCTCCAACAAAAAATTCCAATCTACTCGATCATATGCTTTGGCCATGTCAACTTTAATCATAATATTGCCTCAATGAGAAACCTTATTTAGGGAAGGAACCATTTCCTGAGTAATACTAATATTCTCCAATATACTCCTCCCAGGTATAAAAGCTCATTGCTCAAGGGATATCAATTTGAGAAGAAAACCTGCTAGACGATTCACAATAATTTTTGAACAAATTTTATAGAATACCAAACAAAGACTTATTGGCCTAAATTTATCAAATCTCGTTGGCACATCTGTCTTCGGAATAAGCACAATAAAAGAAGCTGAATAAAACCTTGGAAGTTTTTTAGAGATAAACAATTCAGAGATAGCTGACAAGACATCAATCTTAATCACCTCCCAACAACTTTTAAAAAAACCTGCTCCAAAACCATTTGGCCCAGGAGAACTGTTTATAGGAGTAGAAGAGAGAGCCTCCTTGACTTCATCCAAGGAAGGGATGCAACAAAGGTAGGCGCAATCCTCTACATCAATAACCGGTGAGATCCAATGTGATAAATCCGGAAGTGCTCTTAACTGATTAGTATTTTAAAGGAAATCTGCAAAATAATCAACGGCACCATTATGAATTTCTTCTGGTGAATTGAACTCAATCCCATCCGGAGTTCTCATTCCTTGAATTCTTTTACGTCTTCTATTAGCTAACCACACATGAAAAAATTTAGAGTTACGATCACCTACCATGTTCCATTTTATTTTTGCCATTTGAGCTAATCTGATATCTTCCCTACGTCTCCAAGAGGACAACTGTAACATCCCGTATTTTAGTGTATTTTTATTGAGGGATTATTTTTATTTATTCAAAAATTTATTCTCTTATTTTAAAATTATTGGATTTTAATTGGATTATTTTTAGGATTTTTAATTGGGGAAAATTAATATTTTATGTGCTTTCTTAATATTTATTTAATGTTGTGCATTTAAATTGCTTTTAATATTTAAATTAATTACTGTGAGATTTAATTATTTTAATTTGACTTTACCATTACGTTTAAATTATTTTATTTAACTTATGGTTTTAAAATCGTTTCCGTTGGATCATTTTCGTGACCCAAGTTATGAGGATTGGATCTCATTTCTTTTCCCCTCTTTTTCTTTCCTCTCCTTTTCTTTTCCTTCTTTTTTCTTTTCTCCTTATTTCCTTCGGTTTCTTTCTCTCCCGCGCGAGCCTGACCCTCTCTCTCTCCCCGTGCGACTTCGGCCTCCACCCAGCCCGCCGCCGTGAGCCGGCGGTGACTCTCACCGCCCCCTCCATTTGGTTCCCCTGCCGCCGGCGACCTCACCCTACCAACCTCACTTCCATCCGAGCCACCGTTAGCCTCCACGCACGGCTTGAAGCCGCGGCCTTCACCTCCTTCGCGCGCCGCCGTCGCGCCACCATTGGCCACCATCTTCCTACCACTTCATCCCCAACCTCTTGGCAACCCTTTGGACCCAACCCCAGCTCCGATCCGTCACCGGTGAAGCCCCACCAAGTCCATTTCCGATTTGTACGTTTTTGGCCTTAAACCACCATTTGCGCCGTCATCCACGGCAAACCACCACTACCATTGGCTTCACCGACCTCTCTAGGCCCTACCCTATCATTTTGGGGTCTTCGTTTGTCTCCGTTGAAAAGTGGGTATTTGTGACCCACGGCCACAGTGTATTTTACACTGTGGTGTTGCTCAGACGGGGGTCGGATGGATTTGTGATGGGAGTTGTTGGTTTGATTGGATTGGATTGGTTATTGGATATTGGTTATTGATGGATTTTGGATTGGTTGGTTCATGTGCATTTCATTATTTCATGCATGTTCATGTTTGTAAGGGAAAACTGGGTTTTCGTGTATTGCATTCATGTTCATGTGTTTATGAAAACTGGGTTTTCATGTGAATGATTTGTTGGGTGCGTGTGTATCACGAACCCCAAGCCGTGATGGGGCATTATCTCGGTGGAGCTCCTCTGGTTACTCGGGAGCGGAATAAACTGAGTAACGTCCCCTGAATTGTTGCTGGGCGACAATGGGATCGGACGAGAGATTCATGCCGACTCCGTGGTCCTTCTGCTGGCGGGGACTAGAGGATGTCTGGCCATGTACGCGCTGGGCGCGGAACTGGGCATCGCTCGTTGTGTAGTGGATGTTTCCCACTAACGTGTTGGGCGCGAAAGTGGGCATCGCTACGAAGCCAGGGTGTGCGGATGACCCATAGGGGAGATCATGGTGCATACATTAAAAATGGACTATTTTCTGGGAAAATAGCGTGTGTTGGATTTTGTGTAATTCATTTTCTGGGAAAATGTTTTACGGATTATTTTTGGGCCAAATGGGATTTTGGCGTGTGTTGGAAAATTAATCATTTTCGGGGAAAATGATATTTTGAGGAAAAATGCATATTTCTTCATATGCATACATGTTGGTGGCATTAATGCATTTTTATTCCTGAGATTATTTTTGGGTTATACTTACCTGCGGTACCATTCTGTGGTAACGCAGAGTTTGTTGCAGATGAGGAGGAGGAGGGTGAGCCTGAGGAGACGGCTCCGCCCGAGGAGTGATCTGGGATCACTAGCTTGTTATTTATTTTACCCTTTTGTATTTTCGGGACATGTGTTAACTTTATTTTGGATGACTGTATAACTGCTTTTAAAACTTTACTGATGTTTAGTTTGTATTTAAATTCTGGTACTTAGTAGACTTGATTAACCGCTGCGTTTTTTATTTGTACACCGTTGCATGTACACACACTGGCACTTCGTTGGGATGTGTGATTGTGTTGTCATCATCCCGGCGTCTCGATTCTCGTGTTTTCTCTACATGGGGGTCGGGGGCGCCACAGGTGGTATCAGAGCAGTTCGGCTCTGGGTAAAACCACATGTCCCATAGGTGCAGTACCATAAAGTTTTAAAAGTTGTGATTTGAAAATTATTTAATTTAAAGTTTGTGGTTTTATTGGTTTTATTTAGTTATTGTATATTACTTGTTTGTTTATTTATTTTATTGATTTATTTTATGGTATGTTATTTTATTGTTTTAATCATTTTATTGTGAGCTACTTCATTGATTTTATGCATTTTGTCGTATACTATTTTATGTATGAAATTTTATTTGATATGATTTGATTTTGTTTTGTTTTGTTTTGTTCGGAATTGAAAGGCGGGTTAAGGATTATGCTATGACAGGAGATGGTACGACTGAGAAGGCCATTGTTAGGTTTGAACTCTTGGTGATTGGTTTGTTAATATATCGAGGTTCGAACATCATGGTCAGGGTGAACTTTTTGGAGTAGGAATTTGAATTGCTGCTAAGGAGGGGAATAATTTTAAATTGCTTAGGATAATTAAGGTCTTAGGTTCCGTAGAATTTATGTAATGAGTTTTTGGGGTAGGAGGTTGTAAGTTCCACAAATTTCAAGTTTAGATTTATGATAAGTTCATCTGAGGTTTGAGGCTTCATAGTTCTCAGGAAATAAGTTATGAGATTTAAGGTGGTAAGTTCAACAAGCAATTAAAGGATTACTTAGATTAGAAGTTTTCGATCTTGCCGACCTTGATAAGCAATTTGATAACATTTGGGATTTTAGAATTTACAAGTTTTATAGGGTGAATGTTTTAGATTTGAGGTCATCGATTTTAAGGTTTTAGAATTACAAAGTTGAAGGACTGAATTAAAATAGGATTGATGAGAGTTGAGTTACTGATATGAGAATTTTTTTAGGATAATTTCTTTGGAGACTGAAGGGAATTATCTAGTTCGTGTATTTTCTGAGGATTGAGGATGTTGATCTAATTCGAAAGATTATTGCTTTTAGCTCGATGTTTCAGTGATAGGTTGAGGATTTAATCTGTATCAATTTTAAGGATAATAGATGGTGCAGATTTAGGAAATGATTCTTGTTGATTTCGAGGATATAGGTCTAGTGATGGAAATGGTAATGATGATCATCTGCACGTTTGGAGGATTATTGGTTTTGGCTAAGGGTGCGTGACATTGATGTATAGTAGTGGTGAGTGGTTATGGATTTCGGAGAGTATAAGTCCTAGTCTCATTTTGGTTTGGAGGAAGAGACTTTGGTAGGTGTTGAAGAGGAGTCGACACAATAGTAGTAATTCAAGAGACCTTGGCTTGGAGTTTTGGTGAGTTGATCGAAGTGTGTAGTCGAGTGGGTTACTCGATGAAATCATGGTTGTGAATAGTTATTGTGATTATCTTTAGGAATTAATTGTGACTTGAGGTCACCTAGGAATTTAAATTTTTGAGGTTATACTTTCTTTTGGAAATTGAGCATCCAGTTGGTTGAATTAAGGACATTGTTATTTAACTGGAAGAGAGATTGTTGGGACATCATGTATGGTGTATGATAAGATCTTCGAAGTTGAACCTTAGGTATCAACAGTGGATAAGATGATCAAGTATGCGGTTAATAAAGCATTAGGATCCTTGGGTGCTTTGCAATGACTTTTGGTGGATTGAAGATTTGAGCAGTATGGTTTGCCTTGAGGTTTAATAGTGATGTACTATTGAAGGAACTAGTTGTGTTAATGCTAGCTTGTAGGAGTAGAGATAAGTGGGTGAGTTACCAAGAAGGTTTTGATAATGTTTTGGTGTAGTCTATGGTGGTTCGTAGTGAGTTTAGTCACCGCTAGATTAGATGTTGTTCAGAATGTAAATGATGAGCTTTTGGGTTTAGATTGTCAGGTAGAAGTTTATAGGCGCTCTTATTGGTTGGTTGGGTTGGAAATCGAGCCTTTTAAGGTATGTTCCTTATCGTAGATGAGGTGGATGTATTTTGGGTTGAGATTGCTTATTTTCAATTTGGGAAGCTGAGGTTGTTTGAGTTTGGGTTTCTGTCAATGATCATTGATGTATTTTATGGTATTGATTTTGATTAAGGCTGCGAGAGTTAATTGAGGAATTTGAGTTATAATTCGTGGTTTTTGGAAAGGGAGTATTTTTCTACCAAGATGTGATAAGAGTTTTTGGTCAATAGGAATGGAGCCACCTTGTACTCGATGGTGTTAGTTTCATGAGGACATAAGTTTTATGCATGTGTTGAATATCAGAGTGCGCAGCAGAAGCGTGGTATTTTTGTTGTAGTCAGGAGTTCAGATTGTGCTGATTTGAGGAATTATTAGTGACTCGAATTTTGAGAAAATACTTGTAATTGGAGATTAATCATTTGATTGTGCAATTTGTTATTAATGGTTAACTTTGGAAGTGGCTATTAGGTTACCAAAAGTAGAATTCAATGGAGGTTTAGAAGTTGTAGCATAGGTGTTGATTGATGTTGGCCATTTTCGAATCATAGAGAAGGTTGGGTTTGTTGCTTATAGAGTGGCCTTGCCGGACTATTGTGGTGGTATGTTCTTAGTCTGCTCTTAGTTAAATCTTATTCCTGTCTTAGTCTTAATGTTGACCTTGCCAATTTCGAGGACGAAATTTTATTTAAGGGGGGGAGAATGTAACATCCCGTATTTTAGTGTATTTTTATTGAGGGATTATTTTTATTTATTCAAAAATTAGTGCTTTCTTAATATTTATTTAATGTTGTGCATTTAAAATGCTTTTAATATTTAAATTAATTACTATGAGATTTAATTATTTTAATTTGACTTTACCATTACGTTTAAATTATTTTATTTAACTTATGGTTTTAAAATCGTTTCCGTTGGATCATTTTCGTGACCCAAGTTATGAGGATTGGACCTCATTTCTTTTCCCCTCTTTTTCTTTCCTCTCCTTTTCTTTTCCTTCTTTTTTCTTTTCTCCTTATTTCCTTCGGTTTCTTTCTCTCCCGCGCGAGCCCGACCCTCTCTCTCTCCCCGTGCGACTTCGGCCTCCACCCAGCCCGCCGCCGTGAGCCGGCGGTGACTCTCACCGCCCCCTCCATTCGGTTCCCCTGCCGCCGGCGACCTCACCCTACCAACCTCACTTCCATCCGAGCCACCGTTAGCCTCCACGCACGGCTTGAAGCCGCGGCCTTCACCTCCTTCGCGCGCCGCCGTCGCGCCACCATTGGCCACCATCTTCCTACCACTTCATCACCGACCTCTTGGCAACCCTTTGGACCCAACCCCAGCTCCGATCCGTCACCGGTGAAGCCCCACCAAGTCCATTTCCGATTTGTACGTTTTTGGCCTTAAACCACCATTTGCGCGTCATCCACGGCAAACCACCACTACCATTGGCTTCACCGACCTCTCTAGGCCCTACCCTATCATTTTGGGGTCTTCGTTTGTCTCCGTTGAAAAGTGGGTATTTGTGACCCACGGCCACAGTGTATTTTACACTGTGGTATTGCTCAGACGTCGCCTTTTTCAGCTTCTTGATCCTCCGGAAATTATCATATAGCGCTGTAAGTATTTCTCCAAAGAATTCTCATGAATTTTATGTATTTTTGCACTAACCCTTTTCAGTGTATTTTTTTGGCATGCCGGATTGAGTCCGAGGAGTACGGGGGTCGGATGGATTTGTGATTGGAGTTGTTGGTTTGATTGGATTGGATTGGTTATTGGATATTGGTTATTGATGGATTTTGGATTGGTTGGTTCATGTGCATTTCATTATTTCATGCATGTTCATGTTTGTAAAGGAAAACTGGGTTTTCGTGTATTGCATTCATGTTCATGTGTTTATGAAAACTGGGTTTTCATGTGAATGATTTGTTGGGTGCGTGTGTATCACGAACCCCAAGCCGAGATGGGGCATTATCTCGGTGGAGCTCCTCTGGTTACTCGGGAGCGGAATAAACTGAGTAACGTCCCCTGGATTGTCGCTGGGCGACAATGGGATTGGACGAGAGATTCGTGCCGACTCCGTGGTCCTTCTGCTGGCGGGGACTAGAGGATGTCTGGCCATGTACGCGCTGGGCGCGGAACTGGGCATCGCTCGTTGTGTAGTGGATGTTTCCCACTAACGTGTTGGGCGCGAAAGTGGGCATCTCTACGAAGCCAGGGTGTGCGGATGACCCATAGGGGAGATCATGGTGCATACATTAAAAATGGACTATTTTTTGGGAAAATAGCGTGTGTTGGATTTTGTGTAATTCATTTTCTGGGAAAATGTTTTACGGATTATTTTTGGGCCAAATGGGATTTTGGCGTGTGTTGGAAAATTAATCATTTTCGGGGAAAATGATATTTTGAGGAAAAATGCATATTTCTTCATATGCATACATGTTGGTGGCATTAATGCATTTTTATTCCTGAGATTATTTTTGGGTTATACTTACCTGCGGTACCATTCTGTGGTAACGCAGAGTTTGTTGCAGATGAGGAGGAGGAGGGTGAGCCTGAGGAGACGGCTCCGCCCGAGGAGTGATCTGGGATCACTAGCTTGTTATTTATTTTACCCTTTTGTATTTTCGGGACATGTGTTAACTTTATTTTGGATGACTGTATAACTGCTTTTAAAACTTTACTGATGTTTAGTTTGTATTTAAATTCTGGTACTTAGTAGACTTGATTAACCGCTGCGTTTTTTATTTGTACACCGTTGCATGTACACACACTGGCACTTCGTTGGGATGTGTGATTGTGTTGTCATCATCCCGGCGTCTCGATTCCCGTGTTTTCTCTACATGGGGGTCGGGGGCGCCACAACAACTCAGCCAAGGCCACCACAAGCTCCCTCTCGGCAACTATATCCCATTCTCTTTGCAGACGCCCTTCAAGCCCCTCAACCTTCACTTCCAAAGATGCAATATGAGCATTGGTCCTTCCAAACACCCACTTATTCCATTCATGAAGAGCCACCTCAACCTTTTTAAGCTTACAAGCAAGTTGAACAAGCCCCCTCCCAACCACCAGTATAGACCACACCTGCTTTACAAAATCTATAAACTCTGGATGCTCAACCCACATTGATGAAATCTAAATAGAGAAGGACCATAGGAATAAGGACCCTTAAGGAATTCTATTAGCATGGGACAATGATTTGAAGTCATCCTCTGTAAATACGAACAAGTCGCATTAGGAAAAGTAGACATTAAATTAGCATCAAGTAGAACACGGTCCAGTTTAGCCCAAGCTCTAGCTAATCCATGCTGACCATTGCACCAAGAGAACTTGCTACCATGTGAATTTAAATCAATCAATCCACCCTCATGAATCCATCGGTTAAAATCATCCATAGCAGCTATTGGCCTAGATCTACCACCCTTCCTTTCCAAATCTGATCGAATAATGTTAAAATCTTCAGCAAACAAACAAGGATCCTCACTCAAACTATTCCACCTCAACTCCTTCCATAAAATCCGCCTATCCATCATATTACACTTTGCATATATAAAGTTACCCAAAAATTGAAAATCACCCTCTGCTATACTTAAAGACAAGAACTGCGATGTCATCCGAATAACGTGCACAGTCATATCATTCATCCATAAGACCCATATTTTCCCACCAACTTCTTCATTAGATATTACATTATCAAAGTGAAGAGCCCGCATATAAGATTGAGCTTTATCAAAATTCTGGAAAGGCTCCAACAAAACTACCATCTTTAGTTTAAACTTACGGAGCAAACTCTTTAAACGTCCCATAGAAGCTCCGAGTCCCCTGATGTTCCACACCAAAATAGAACCTGTCATATGGAAAATTTTATGGCTCGATTATTCACCTGATTAGAACTCCTGATTTTCTCAAATTTTTTTTGTTATATTTCCTATTCCTGGTTTCTTCCTTTGTTTCCGTATGATACTCCTTGTCCTGCGGAAAAACTTTGGCATGTATATCAGGCTCCGGATCTGACAGTGACCCTTCTTCCACACAGAATGCATCCTCTTTCATTTGGTCCTCATCCCTCTGCTTTGTATCCACCTTCGTATCATTAATAGATACATCCTCAACCAACGTTTTTGTTGCCACCTCTACCTCCCGCATCAGAGTATATGTATCTTGCATCACGACATCCCTTTCCATTATTACCTTATTTTGCCTCACCTCTGCAGAACCCTCCGTATTAAGAGCCTCACCATGATCTTTATCCACTTCCAACTCTTCAATCAACAAAGCTGATGCGGAGGCCCCGATTACCAGATTAACCTTCCAATTAATATTTTTTGCATCTTCTTTTTCTGCAGTAACTGAAGGAAATGTTAAATCTTTGGGATCCTGAATCAACGTTGTTTGATCTTCCACCCCAGGTTCTTCAATAACAGGTTCTTTCAGCTCTTCAACAACAGGTTCTTGTTCTTCAACAATAGTTTCTTGTTGCCGAACCCAAGATTTATTTTTTGGTCTCTTTTTCCCAGCCCGACAAGTGCGCACATTTTGCCCTGAATTTTACATTTAGAACAGAATGCGCCCAAAGTTTCATACACAATATCTTGCTTACGACTAGACCCCAACCCCAAAGTCCTAATCCAAAAATGAGAAATAGGCTCAATGGCAGCATCTATCTCCACACAGATACACGCACCATTAGTGCGAGTCGCACAACGCGTAGGATTATCACTCCTAATAAATCTACCTATCAGGATTGTCAAAATTTTAAGAAAAGATTCATGATAAAAGTTACGAGGCAGACCTGGTAATACAATCCAGACCGGAACAATAGATGGTTCTTCCTCCTCCTTAAAATCTGGTGTCCAATGGAAAGCACGATATGGGATCTCGTCAATATCGCAAGCCTCCCTTGACAGTGCTTTCATGCAATCAACAGTGCTTTCATGTAGAGGATGCCTCATGGTCGAAACGACTGGAGTACCTTCTAGACTCCATCGATTTCGGATGAAGGTCTTGATGGCATCCAAAGATGGCCGATTGCGAAGAAACTTCAAAACTATCGAGAACTTAAAAGGTTCAGCTGAACGAAATATTTCCTCCTTGGAGAACTGAAAGAAGAGCTCTCCATCCTTGGTTTTCGGTGTACGGTGTGACACAGCCAACTCGGGAAGAGGCTGGGGGACCACCGAAACTAAGTCCTCAAACTGCAGGCCAACATTTTCAGTGGCTGCCATGCAGTGTTACGTGAAACTGGAATGGATCCTAGCAAAGATTTAAAACTCAAGAAGAGTTTTCAAGAAGTCCGCATTGTTCTTGAAGCATTTCTCAACCAAACAAACTCAATGAAGCTACCCACATATAACTTATTTCTTATGAACTAGGATTTTTGGGAATGCCTTGTATTTTGGCTAAGGGTTCATTTGAAAAGTTACATTTTAGGAACTAGGGTTTCAAGAGGTTACTGTAGCGTTACTGTAGCCGCAACACTTTCATTGTGAGTTGAGTTTTACTTCTCTTGTTCTTGATAATAGAACTTTTAAACTTATAAAAGGTAAATCACAACCTTTATAGTGTTCATTCATTGTAATCTAGGTTCTTGATGCAGGTTCTTCAATTGGTCTAGATTTTAATATAATTTAGGTTCTTGAAACGAGTTCTCATCAGGTCTAGATTCTCCAGCCATTGACTTGATTTTGGCTTCTTGGGTGAGTTTTCAAAGTGATTGTGGGTTTAAGGGATTCCATTCCTACGGGTTCATATCATTTGGTATTCAGAACAAGATTTCCAATCAGGTCTGATTCTATCTTTTAATTCTTGCATCTTTAATTTTGATTCTAGGTCTTCATTGTTCTAGGGTTTCCAAAAAATAAAAAAAAAAGCAAGAAAAAGTAGGCTGTTGAAATTCTTAGGGTTTTTGGTTTAGCTGAGATTTGCATTCACCTAGGGTTTCAAAATTCTAGGGTTTCTTGCATCTCTAAGTTTGTCAATTGCTTGGAGAGCCGTTTCATTGATTCTCTTCTATTTCATTGTCAATTCTTGTGTACTTGAATTCAATTGCTTGATTTTCACAATTGAGTATTGCTGTTTGTGATTTAATTAGAGAGAAGAAAAGAAAAGAAAGGAAAAGAAAATAAAATAAAGGAAAAGAAATTTCAAAAATTCGAAAAAAGAGGAAGAAGAAGATAAGAAAATGTAGCATATTCAAAGGTTGCTACATAGTTACGACAAAGAGAATGAAATACATATATTGATTGAGCTTTATCATCAAAGGGGCTGAATACATCTTTCTAGTTGGTGTCTTATTTTATAATTACTCTTTCCCTGGTATAAATTCCTTGAGTCTCTTGTCATTTTATTCATTTCTTGTTTCTTGGATCTATATTACTGGTTAGAATAATACAAAGTTGTATTGTCTTGATTTTAGTTCAACTAGTTCTTAAAGAACTTGAGCGGGAAAACTATTGAGGTAAAATGCAAGAGAGTGTGAGACTATTATCAAGAAAAAATCAATTAAGAGTGAAATACGAGTAGAGTGCTATTATTCGAGTGTAAACACGTAAGGGAGTATGTGAGATTTTTCACTAACATTCTTTTTATGCAGCTAATTATAATGTCTCATAGGAGTGACTCATCACCAAAGGGGATGACAAATAACTCATCCTTTGTGTTGCAAGCCATGCAACACCAGTTTGAACGGTTAAACTTGGTGTTGGGTGAAGTGAGGGATAGGATGGATCATCAAGATGCGGTAATTAGAAATCTAAAGAGTAGGAGAGATAGGAGGCAACGTGAGTCTAGTGTTGAAAATGGGTACAAGAAAGAATAGTATGGTGATTCTCTTGTTACTAGGCGTGCACTCAATACACAAATTAAGATAGATAATAAAGAGCAGCAGAACGAAAACATTTTTCATACTAGATGCCACATTAACAACAAGGTATGTAGTATGATCATTGATTTGAAGAGTTGTATTAATACTAATTTAGTTGAGAAATTGAATTTACCTATCTTGAAACATCCTAGACCATACATGTTACAGTGGTTGAGTGATTGTGGGGAGATTTGAGTAAATAAGCAAGTGTTAGTTTCTTTTTCAATTGAAAAATACCAGGACATGCTGGCCATATTTTGTTAGAAAAATTGTGGCAGTATGATAGGAAGGTAATGCATGATGGGTTAAGGAATATGTACTGTTTTGAAAAGAATAGAAAAACAATCAAACTTGCTCCTTTAACTCCAACACAGATCTATGGGGACCAATTGAAACTCAAAAGTGAGGTTGCTTAAAAAAGAAAGAGTGAAAATGAGAATGATAAAAAAAGAGAGAATGAGAGTGAGAGTGATAAAAAAAAAAAAGTGAAAATGAGAGTGATAAAAAAAGAAAGAATGAAAGTGAGAGTGAATAGAAAAGAAAAAGTGAAAAAGAGATTGAACTAAAAAGCAAGAGTGAAAGTAAGATTGAATTAATAAGTAAGAGTGAAGGTGAGATTGAGAAAAAAGGAAATAGTGAGGTCGAAAAGGGGAGAAAGAGAAAAATGAGAGAGAAAAAAATATGAGGATGAGACTGAGACCTCAAGGAAAAGAAAGAATGAGTTGAAAAACTATTGTGAGGTCGAGAGTTAAAAAAAAATGAAGAAAAAGAGAGTGACAAAAAAAAGAGAGTGAAAAGAAAAAATAGAGTGAAAGGAAAAAATAGAGTGAAAAAGAAAATGAGAGTGAAAAGACATGAGAGATTGAAGAAAGTGGGAGAAAAACAAAGAGAAAAGTGAGTTTTTATGCTAAGGCGAATCTTAATACTAACGAACTTGACGTATCTTTGCCTATTATTGTTGTCTCTTTGTTGCAGGGATATGAGGTCGTGTTTCCTAGCGGTGTGTTTAGTGGATTGCCACGAATTAGGGAGATAGTGCGACAATTCCTAACCGACCTTTATTTGAAGAACATGAGTCCTTGACACACATGAATGGACAATGTAAGTTGTTGACTAGAATGTATGCTAAAAGGGAGGACTGTATTGAGACTTTTCCTCATGTAATCAAATACACACAAGGTAAGGAAAATTTTGTGGTTGATGCTTTACCAAGAAGGTATGTCCTTGTATTCATTTTATATGCAAAATTATTGAGATTTGAATATGATAAGGATTTGCATGCTAATGATGATGACTTTGCTAGTGTGTATGGCGGGTGTGAGAAGGCATCGTTTGGTAAGTGCTATAGACTAGATTGATATTTGATTAAAGAGAATAAACTTTGTGAGCCTACTAGTGTTATGCGTGAGATGCTAGTGCATGGATGTGGTTTGTTGGGTCATTATGGTGTAAAAAAGATTTTAGACGAGTTGCATGAACACTTGTGGGAGTATCATTTGCCATACATTGACTTGTTGCATAAAAGTTTGCAGGACTATCATTTGCCTTTCATTGAGTTTGCATATAATTGGAGTGATCATTTTGGTGTCAAAAAAATTTTAGACATGTTGCATGAACATTTCTTTTGGTCTAAGATGAAGATAGATGTCAATCGCATTTGTGGCAGGTGCATTATATGCATAAAGGCCAAATTTAAGCTTTTGCCACATGAATTATATACACCCTTACCCGTTCCTAGTGACCCATGGGTAGACATATCTATGAGCTTTGTTTTGGGGCAGCTTAGAAAAAAAAGGGGTAGAGATTCTATTTTTGTAGTTGTGGATAGCTTTAGTAAGATGTCACATTTCATTCCATTTCATAAAACAAATAATGCTACAAACATAGCTGACTTGTTTTTAAGAGAGATAGTGTGACTCCATAGTGTACCTAGGAGTATTGTTTCTGATATGGATGCTAAATTCCTTAGCTATTTTTGGAAGGTGTTGTGGGGAAAATTGGGTATTAAGCTCTTATTTTTCACTACTTGTCCTCCGCAGGCTGATGGTCAGACTGAAGTAGTTAATAGGACTTTAACTCAGCTTTTACGCACTATTGTTCATAAGAATTTAAAAACTTTGGAGGGTTGTTTGCCATTTATAGAGTTTGCATATAATAGGATCATGCATACTACTACTTTATATTCTCCTTTTAAAATTGTTTATAGACTTAATCCATTTACTCTTTTAGATTTAATGTCTTTACCAGTTGATGACAGAAGTATCTTGGATGGACTATTCCAGATTCTTGAACAAATTAATGATAATGCATATCAAGTGGATCTTGCTGGTAAGTATCATGTTTATATTATTTTCAATGTCACTAACCTTTTCCCCTTTGATCTAGGTGGATATTCGAGGTCGAATCCTTTTGAGGAGAGGAAGAATGATGGGCACCAACATAGACTTAGTATTAAAGATCATTTGCAAGCTCCAGATGGGCCAATTACAAGATCAAGAGCTAAGAAGATCAAGGAAACAATGCAATAATTGGTGCAATCTACTTGGAACGAGTTTAGCAGGAGTTGAATATTCAAGATGGGCTTAAGAGATGGAGATCCAGTGATCATTTACGTGATACAAGTTATGGAATAGTGCAACATAAAATAGGGATATTATTATGATTATGTGATTGAAGGTATTGAAATTGTTTATTTTATTAAAGATGCTTATTTTATTAATTATAGGAATTAGTCTAGAATAATTGGGTTTGAGAATACTTGGCCCACATATGTCTTATTTCTTATGAACTAGGGTTTTTGGGAAGGCCTTGTATTTTGGCCAAGGGTTAATTTGGAAAGTTACATTTTAGGAACTAGGGTTACAAGAGGTTACTGTTGCGTTACTGTAGCCACGACACTGTTCATCCAGGGGCATTTTGGGTAAAATGGGACTTTATTTTGGCTAGGGTTTTAATTAGATTATAGTTTAAATACTCTTTGTTGCCTCATGTTAAAGAGTTTATGAAATTTGATGAATTTATTCATTGTGAGTTGAGTTTTACTTTTCTTGTTCTTGATAGAACTTTTGAACTTATCAAAGGTAAATTACAACCTTTGTGGCGTTCCTCTTTTGTAATCTAGATTCTTGATACATGTTTTTCAACGGGTCTAGATTTTAATATAATCTAGGTTCTTGAAACGAGTTCTCATCGGGTCTAGATTCTCCATCCATTGACTTGATTTTGGTTTTATTGGGTGAGTTTTCAAATTGATTGTGGGTTTAGGGGATTCTATTCCTTCGGGTTCATATCAACTGGTACCACATCGGACTGCTTACAAACCTGACTAAATCTACCGGTTCAATTCTGTAACACCCGTCCATGTGGTGGGACTTTTTACAAAATATTTTTATAAAAGGGTGACAGGAATTACCGTCCTATTTAAAATTTTTCACTTGCATACCCAGGGTGCGAGACTCCACGTTTATAAATTAAAATGTGCTTTGACAATAAAAGAGGTTTACAGTGGAAAACATAAATCTTGAAATAAAAAGGCCTCTTGTGCATTTTAAACTCGTGCCTAGACTTCCGTACTCATCTGTAACGCCCGTCCTTGTAGTGGGACTTTTTACAAAATATTTTTATAAATGGACAACGGGAATTATCGTCCTATTTAAAACTTTTCACTTGCATACCCAGGGTGCGAGACTCCACATTTATAAATTAAAATGTGCTTTGACAATAAAAGAGATTTATAGCGGAAAACATAAATCATATAATAAAAATGTCTCTCATACGTTTAAAACTTGTGCCTAGACTTCCGTGATCATGCAGTTCCTATGGGGGGAGGGACATGCATAAAAACTAAAATGAATCGAAGACTCATAAGCTTTACTTCATACAGTTAGAATATAACAATATAGGTTTTCATTCATGCATTCATCATTCGTACATACTATTACGTGCATGCATATGTGTCATACGTGCGTTCAGTTGAAAACGTCATCGGACGGGGTTTTTCTCTTTTAAACATGGGCTTCCTTTTCGTAAAACGTTTCTCCCGTCAGTGCCTTCATTTCTTCAAGAGTTCGTGCATACGTGCGTACGTGCGTTCTTTTGAAAACTTCACTGGATGGGGTTTTTCCTTTTAAAAGGCTTTCCTTTCTTTAAAACGTGTTCCCCGTTAGTGCCTTCATTTCTTAAAGGTTTGTGCATTCGTGCGTTCGTACATGCATGCATACATCCATTCATTCTTATCACTTTCATAGGCCAGTACACACTGTTACGCCCTGTGTGTTAGGGTTAGCGGTATTCCTTTGGACCCGGATTCCGCCTGTCGCCACGGGTTGGGAATCCCTTTCATAGGGGGCAGCACTGGGTGCACTTCTAGTACTACTTACCCGGCATTGCAATCTGCCCATTCATTGATACCCTTTTCATTCATTCATGTGGCCGTTACGTATCTTCATACATTTTATGCTTTCATTTCTTTTTTTCTTGCTTTTCATTCATACGTTCATGTTAGCTTCAAAGAGCTGGAGCTTTCATTCAGTTCTTTCTTTCATTTAACAGTCTTTTCGTGAGAAAACATTCCTTTTTATGAGAAATCATTTCTTTTCATGGATAAACATTGTTTGGGGCGTAAGCCCGAAAATAGTCTTTTAATTTTTCAGTTCATTTCAGTCCTATCTTTTCTTTAATAGTTCGTTCGTGAAAACTTCATTTAAGAACATACATGGGCTTAAATGTTAGCTTTCATGGCATCTATAAGCGTCACCTTGAACGCCGTCAATTGCCATCCACGAGCATCACCTCATTGCGCACATGAAAGCGTCGGTTCGTAGGATCCATAAAAGCATCCGCTGTCATGCCTCTCATGCATTTTCATCAGTTTAAAGATTTTCTTAGAAAATACATACAATAGATACAGCGCATAGTCATCCATTCACATAAGTACAGTTAATACTTTGGGTGTGTAAACAGGGGCTGCCAAGGAGAGGCCGTACATACTTATACCTTTGAACAATTAGCATTTTCTTTCTTAAAACGTCTTTCGTTTCTTTTCGTGAGCATCTTAAAGGAAAGCGTTTCTTGTATCTTGGAAGCTCTAGAAGAGTATGAACGTAACACTTACCTGGAATCCATGCTATTTGCATGTCATGCAGTCCATTCATGTGCTTGTCAGATAGCAACCTATATGCATACACATACCTTAGCATCATTCTCTATCTAATGCATAAGCAACTTAAACTAGAAATAGAGCTACACATCACTTAGAACACTCTCCTTCTATCCAGTGCACTTACGTGCCCTTTACTATGCTAAACCATTCGGGGACCTCTTATAGTCACCACATCTTCCAACTCAAAGTCTTGCCTCGAGTGCTCATCCACTAAAGTGAACCCATGATTCACCTTAGGATTAAGACACTAAGACATTCGTCTTACTCTTCTTAATGAACTCATCTCGATACATGACTTAGACCGACTAAGTCACGCATCCCAATCTTAGACAATACATCTGTCACTATCTCCATGCATCTTAGCCCACACTAAATCCTCATTCCCATCCATACAAGCCACACGGCTCTAAGCCAACTCTGAGGTTTAAGCACTGAGGTTTAAGCACTATGTAACTGTACTAATGACAAATTACCCATTACATATGGTGAATCCGTCCAACACATATGTCTACCCAGATTACACATGTACCTTACCCCTTCATCACCTAAGATCAACATATGACACGTTGATCACTTGCTTGTATAAACAAGCATCATACTCCGATATCAATCTTCTCTTAACCCTGCTAGCATGACTTTTCACTCTATCCGTCCCTTTTGACAGTTCATCCCAACACTTAACACGACAAGACTCCATTTACAACTACACCTTATGTCACATCATATAGCTCGAGATTGCTCCAAAGCTACACTGTACCTTGTCGCGTTATCCAACATTCCGCTATGTCAACTCCTGACTCATCACGAGTACGGTTTCTCACGTACTCCCATCACCTCGTGACATCTCGTCACGTTTCCGTTACGCCATTCCTACACTCTAACATTTCACCCGTCATAAGCATGACTGCCCATAACCACGTCACTTCGTGACGTTGCCCAGTCATGCTTCCACTGCGTACTCTTACACTTGATCCTCTACTTCGCCCATCACAAGCACGATTGTCAATAGTCATGTCACTTCGTGACATTCCTCAGTCATGCTTCCTATAACACCCAGACCCAATCAAGCCCAATTTTTATTTATTTTAGTTCATTTTATTTTATTTTATTTTTTATTTTCTTCACATGTTTATTTTTCCCGCATGTTTTATTTTGTTTTCTTCTCTTTCCGTCTATATCTCTTAATTCCCATAAGTTTTACTCTCGTACACTCCATACATACACACGCACAACTCAGTTTCCGCATGCACGTCTCTTATGCACGTTTTAATCAACTTAGTTAACCTTCCTTTCTTTTCGCATCTAGGGTTTTAATCAACTGTATAAATGCATGTTTTTCTCCTGAAAAAGTAGTAGCCGCAGCAACCCACGCATAACTCCCTCTAGTTCACTGTCTCTTCGTGTTCACGGTTCAGCACTCGTCAACCATGCCAGACCCCCTCCACCGCTAACCACCGTGGAAAAGCCATCCGGCCCCAGCCATAGCCTGAAACAGACCTTCACAGAAGCCCAAACAAGAGCATCCCAAGCTCCTCTCGGGTTTTCCTTGTTTCTGTAAGCAATGGTAGTTCCTCTGCAAGCTGCCAGCTTTCGTCGTAGCCATGCACCACCGAGAACCAACACCTCTCAGTCGCAGCATCAAACGGTTGTGTTGGGATTGTTCATCATTCGGGCAACCTTGAGCAGCACACATGCATGGTCAATAGTGAATCAACACCTCCACATAGTTGCCGCCGGTTCATCCACCTCACGAAAACCTCTGTCCAGACCCCACCACCATGCCCAGCCACACCAAGCCACCGCCCAACGCCTCCTGTAGCCTCCGTTGCAAGCCACGAAACTCCCTTGTTTTAGCCACCGAAAACAGAGCAACACAGCCCTGTGCCCTTGTCGTTCAACGCCACCACGCATGGTGCCAACGCCTCCACGTCGTTACCACCGTCACAGAGAACTCTGACGGTCACTCCAGGCCACTCCTATCCACCACGTCCAGCTCGGTAAGCCACCGACAGCACCTCTGTGTCACACTCTCTCGGCTTACTCTATGTCTTTCTTTTTTCTCCTCATTTCGTTGGTCTCTCTCTCTCTCTCTCTCTCGTCCAATACTCCACCTTGATCACCGTCGTCTGCCTAGTCCCTCGCCTAGGTCGCACGCTGCTGCTGGATTGCCTCTGTGGTAAGCCCCTGCCATGCAAAGTTTTTTTTTTTTTTTCACGCAGATTATGTTTGTGCTTCAAAGAATTATATGAAATTACCTTAGTACCCTTTACTAATTGTTGTACGAATGTGCTTTTAAACTTTTATTATGTAATAATACTCTCTAATTTATTATGTTTACAGAAACCCATTAATTAAATTAGTATTAAGCAAGGTTTTCTTTCAAAGAGTAAACAATAACGTTGTGTTTATTATTATGATCTTGCTTATTATAATTTTTTAACTTTTTAATTTTTAAAATATTTTGTTATAAATATATTAGCTAGAATTAAATTTTATAATTTGATCTTATTAGTAAATAAGTTAGTTTTGTGTTTTGCACAGACTAATTATTGGGACATTGATGAATTTAGAAAATGTGACGATATTTTAGGGTTACGCGAAGTTAGGTTTTTGAAGAATTAAAATAGGTTATTTTAGCATCTTAGGCTTAAATATTGAAATTGTGTTCGATTGGAAATTTATGAGAATTACGTTATTATGTTATAGGTGACAATTAATAATTGTTCAGCATTTTGAGAAAATTCCTGAAAAGCTAAGAAGTCTAGGTAAGCGGGGTTCCTATGCTAGACTTTGCATTAAAATAAAATGAACTGAAGTTATTTTTGGAAAATATACATATTTGATGTTGAAAAGAAGTTTGAACTGCCTTAGCTATTTGTTCTGCATTACTCATGAGATTCTGTTTAAGAAGAAATTATTTTCTGTCATGACTGGTGTAGACATGAGCTTATTTTTGACATTCTGTTTCTGAATTTTGAAAAAGAGAGCGAATATGAAATTTTGTGCATAAATTATGTTGTATTATGATTTTGTTCTGTTATGAAGATTTTCTGTACTCTGATATGATCTGATGTGATTTCTGAAAACCTCTGGCATAACATTCTGTTTCTGTTCCGTTCTGACCTCACCACGGGTGTAAAACTGTGGCCTCTGTTCGGGTTGGTACCAACTTTTCTGTTTCTGGTGCACCCACTTTGGAAACAAAGTGGTTTTCTGCATAGTCTTTCCTATGTGCACACTCGGGGCTCAGAGAATGATAAGGGGAAGATTCACATTCTGTTTCTGCTCGGTTAGCTACCGGGGTTTGCACAACCCTACCACGGGGGTTAAACATGGTATTTGTTCTGATATGATAAGATAAGATGTGATGTTTCCGTTTATGCTATGCCAAAGGGATTTTGATTATAAATATTTTTTGAACTTTCGCTCTGATATTCTTGATAACATGTTCTAATGTTGCATTTTGAAAATATTATTCTAATTCTACATTCTGAAAGAAAATATTTTTGTTCTGCATTCTGAACTTTGTAAATGCTCATGTTTACACACTAGTATATGTTCTCTGCTTACTGAGTTGCTGATAACTCACCCCTTATTTTCATATATTTTTCGGATAATTCTGATGGTTCAGCTAGAGAACAAGAGTAGAAAATTTAGCAAGGTGTGATGATCGTAGTGGAATAAGTGTCTGAGGGTACATATGCTCATTTGAGGGTCGTAGTTAGTAAACTGATTTATTTTTCGGGTATTTGATTTGATGAGTTGAGGATGTTTTCGAGTTTTGGAGAATTTCTAATTTATGTTATTGGGGATTTCTTTATTGTCTCCATGGAGGAACTTAGATTTTTGGATTGATTAAGTGGATTAATATTTTATGGGATTTTCTGAATTTTATAGTTATGTTATTTAAGTTAATTTTAGGTATTAAGAGTTAACTCTCTGAACCTTCGGGAACGGGCGTTACACTTCCGCTGCGCACTCTTACACTTGTTCTACTACTTCCCGCATACTCTTAGCCATAAGTCCATCACGGTGACATTTGTCACCTCAGACTATCGGCTACGCCATAACTACTTCGGGACACTGTTCCACAGTTCCCGACACTACCCATCACGTTCCACACCCATCAATCAAATTACCATCCTTATCATTGTGACATGCCTCACAGAGTGTCGCTGCCACGTGGAGTACACTCCACGTCTACTCCCTTCACATACGCCACATCACCACTATGGCATACTCGCTATATAGTGCATCACTATACCACATGGAGTACACTCCTTGTGTATTCCCTTCATACACACTACGACACATCCCCATTATGGCATACCCGCCATATGGTGCATCACTCCACCACATGGAGTACACTCCATGTGTACTCCATTCTCATGCATTACGCCACATCACCATTATGGCATTCTCGCTATATGGTACATCATTCTACCACATAGAGTACACTCCATGTCTACTACCTTTACATACGCCACATTACCATTATAGCTTACCTGCCATATGGAGCATCGCTCCACCACATGGAGTACACTCCATGTGTACTCCCTTTACATGCACTACTCCGCATCACCATTATGGCATATTCGCCACATGGTGCATCACTCAACCATACGGAATACATTCCACATGTACTCCTTTCATATACATCACGCCACATTACCATTATGGCGTATCCGCCATATGGTACATCACTATACCACATGGAGTACACTCATCGTGTACTCCCTTCATACACACTACACCACATTACCATTATGGCATACTCGCCATATGGTACATCACTCTACTACATGGAGTACACTCCACGTGTACTCCGTTCACATACACCACGCTATATCACCATCATGGCATACCCGCCATATGGTGCATCACTCCACCACATGGAGTACACTCCACATGTACTCCATTCACACTCACTACGCCACATCACCATTATGGTATATCCGCCATATGGTGCATCACTCTACCACATGGAGTACACTCCTCGTGTACTTCATTCATACACACTACGCCACACACAGAGTACACTCAACGTGTACTGTTTCCATTCCACATACACCACACCACCATTACAACACAGTCCACAACACTACACAGCGCACTTCTCAATTACGCCCAACGCTTCACAGCACACTACAATGCACATTGCAACTCCATACAACACAGATATGCCCAACACTTCACTACACAGAATGCCCAACACTTCATCACACAACACCACATCACCACATAACAATACCACAACTTCACAAATACTAACAGCACAGTCCACAACCTAGTCAACTAATCAATATCTAACATAACTACGAGGGATAGAGGGTTATACCATTGACGGGATAACCCGTGCGTTGCTCGTTGATCGTCACAGCCGATGATGTCGGAAGAGTCATACATGGTGGCTAACCCACGTATGGTGACTGTTTAGGCTTTTGGATAGCTAGGTGTTGTCTTGGAAGGGCTTGTGGTGGCCTTGTGATGGTGGCAAGGAGCGTAACACGGCGGATCTGGCCGTGTATAGTGGAGGTCAGCCACACGCAGTGGCTGTCCATCTCATGTAGTGACTAACCACCACTCAAAGTGGTGGTTTGGACCTAGGGTTGGACTGAGGGGTTGCTGGTGGAGCTCGTGGTGGCACTGGGGTGGTGCCACGATGGCTCTTGGTGGCGGATCTGGCCGCACGGTGGAGGAGAAGCCGTGGGAGAGTGAGAGAGAGTGTGCGTGCATGGGTGGTAGATCGGAGCTAATGGCGGTTGGGATAGTTCGGTGGTGGCCTAAGGAGGCTGGAGGTGGTGGTCATCTGTCATGGGTGGCGGTGCACGGTGGTGGAAGGTGTAAAAGCCGTGCGTGAGAGGAGGAAGAAGCTGTGAGTTGGAAGGAGGCTATGGGCCTCGGGTCATGTGGAGGAGGAAGGGGAAGGGGAGAGCAGGTCTATGGCGTCGCTTGGTGGTCGTGGGTGCCGCGCACTGTGAAGTTGTGCGTGGGTCTCCTCTTGCATGCTACGGGGAAAGTGGCTGCATGGGAGGAGTTGAGTTCGCTGGGGAGTGGTGGCCAGTGGTAGAGGAAGCTGCCGTGGGAGTGGTGGCACCGGAGGACGGCGCACGACGGCGTTACGTGCACCAAGCCCATTCGGGCTTTGCACTTCCAACGGGGAGAAAGGGAGAGCGTGAGAGAGAGAGGCTGGCATGGGAGGACTCACCGGTGTGAGGTGGAGCTGGTCGTGCCGGCGGTGAGGGCTGGCGACGCACGGCGGTGCCGGGCTGGGGCATGGAGCAGTTCGGGCGAGGGGAGGCCGCGTACTGCGTACGCTTGAGGGAGAGGGAGGAGAGAGAGGGCTGCGGGGAAATGAGGGAGAAAGAGAGGGGGGTCTGGGTATTTAACCCAGTCCTTTCGTCTGGGGATCCACGTAACGTTCTAATGATGGATCTCAAATACTGATTTGAAAATGCGTAAATATTAACTTAATAAAAGGGCTTAGAGGAATTAAGGTAGAATATTATTTTAAACTAACTTTAGTTTATAAAATAATATTCTTCATCATTAGTAAAATGATGAAGTCTCACTTAACATATTAAAGAGAATAAAACCATTTGATTAATAAAAACTTTCAACATAATTTAAATCTCATAATATCTTAAATAATTGAAATTATTTTAATAATAATATTAAAATGATTTCCGGCAATTATAATATTTTTGGAGCTTTTCAAGAATATTATGATTGTCTTATTTAAGATCAATCTTAATTCAATAACACTGAAAATACTCCATATAAATATTTCCAGCATATTTAAAACACTGGGCGTGCCCTAGAAGTCACATGATATCTTTGAAACACGGCATCTTTGAAACACAGCATCATGGTTCGACACGCATGATAAGTCTCGCAGTCGCTAGGGAGAAGGGGCAGACAATTTACCAAAATCTTTGCCCTCGGGATTTGCTTACGTCATAAAGACGGAACATACGTCAAAAAGAGAAGCGTACGTAAGAAGGAAGAAGCAAGGTATTACAAGTTCAGTTCAACTAGTTTTTCGACTTTTTTTACACACCTACTAATCCCTTTAAAATTACTTTCGATTATTTTTCTTGGGGTGGCAAATTGTGTTAACGGGTCGTGTTCGAGTCGTGTTATGACATAGATATTATATTATATGGGTTAACATGAACAAGACCCGTTAAACTTAACATGTTAGAATTCCAAACTCTAATACGACCCATTAAAATAACGGGTTGACACAACAGGACACAATATGACCCGTTATTAATTAATCAGAAAATGGGTCAACATGACACGACACGACCTATTATAACCCTTTTTAACCCGTTTCCCTTAGTTTCACACAAAAATTAAAATCAAAATATCTCCAAAAAATATAAAATCAACTGCATAAATCCAAAATTATAATTCAGATTCCAAACCATAAAAACACAAAAATTAAAATCCCCACAATACCAAATATGACAGCATAACTTCACAAGTCTAAAATTACAATCCAAATAATAAAATTATAAACATAGTGTAATAAAACTAATGTTACAATCCCAATAATGACAAACACAAATTTATACAATTTTAGAACTTGAAGGAGGAAGTTAGAGGAATGGCAAGGGATAAGGCTCTAGGCCTTGATGGTTTTTCAATGGCTTTCTTCCAAGTTTGTTGGGATATAGTGCGGGAAGATATTATGAAGGGTTTTCTTGAAATTTATTCATTTATGAAATTCGAAAAAAGTTTCAATACTACTTTTATTGTACTAATTCCTGAAAAGGTGGGGGCTGTAGAAATGCAGGATTTTCGTCCTATTAGTTTGGTAAATAGGGTGTACAAGATTATTTCTAAGGTGCTAGCTAATCACATGAGTGTGGTGTTGGGTAAAATCATCTCAAAATCTCAAAATCTCAAAATGCCTTTGTGAGGGGAGACAAATGCTTGACTTGGTCTTAATTGCTAATGAATGTTTGGATAGCAGAATTCGATTAGATGAATTTGGATTATTGATCAAATTGGACATGGAAAAGACATATGAACATGTTAGTTGGGATTTCCTTTTGTACTTACTTGGGATATATTGTTTTGGAGAGAAGTGGTGTTTGTGGATCAAGCATTGCATTTCGACACTGAGATTCTCCACTTTGGTGAATGGCACCCCGATTAGGTTTTTTAATAGTTTACGTGGCTTGAGACAAGGAGATCTGTTATCTCCTTTTATTTTTGTTCTAGTTATGGATGCTTTGAGCAGAATTATTAAAGTGGTGGTAGAAAGAAGTTTCTTGTCGGGTTTGTTGATGGAAATGAGTCTCGAAATAGCTTAAAAGTATCACATCTTCTTTTTGCTGATGATACTTTAATTTTTAGTGAGACTAATCAAGAACATCTTCGTTCTTTGAGAGCCTTGTTGTTATGTTTCGAAATAGTTTTGGGTCTTAGAATTAACTTAAACAAGATTGAAATTGTTCCAGTGGGCTCGGTTTCCAATATTTCAGATTGGCTAATATTTTAGAGTGTAAGATCTCTTCATTGCCTTTGAACTATCTTGGTCTTCCCTTGGGTGCTCCTCATAAATCTGTTTTGATATGGGATGGGGTAATCAAGAAGATCGAGAAAAGGTTGGCTGGTTGGAAAAAAAATTATATTTGTCTAATTGGGGATGAATTACTTTGATAAAGAGTATATTGTCTAATCTTCCCACTTATTTCTTTTATCTTTTCCCTATGCTGGCAGGGGTCGCAAATAGAATTGAGAGGATTTGTAAGAATTTCTTATGGGGGTAGGTAAAGGGGTTGGAAAAAGTTTCACTTGGTAAGTTGGAATAAGGCGTGTCAACTAATTTTGTGTGGTGGTTTGGGGGTGTCAAATTTGTGGCTCTTTAACAAAGCCCTTCTTGGGAATAGTTATGGAGATATCATGGTGAGTGGGATGCATTATGGAAGAATTTTGTTGATGTTAAATCTTGAAGATTGTGGGGGAGTTGGTGCTCTAATGAAGTTAGAGGAGTGTATGGATTGGTTTGTGGCCATAAGGATGGATTGTGGGAAGTTTGTCAAACATATTAAATTTAAGGTGGGGGATGGGATAAGGATACATTTTTGGCATAATATATGGTGTGAGGATTCAACCCTCAAGAATGTTTTTCCTTCCATCTTTAGGATTGCTAGAGATCAAGATGTTGCAGTGGCTGATCCTCTTTCTTTCTTGAATAATAATCTTCAATGGAATGTTGAATTTGTGAGAGATTTGCATGTTTGGGAAGTAAATGTTGTTTCAGATCTTTTTAGAAGATTCTATGATTTAAAAATTTTCCAATGAAGGGAGGATAGCTTGTTGTGGGTTCATGCAGGAAATTCCAGATTTTCGGTTAGTTCCTTTTGTAAGGTACTAACCTGCCATTGTGTTAGTGATTACCCTTGGAAATGCATTTGGAAAGTTAAGGTGCCTAGTAAGGTGGCATTTTTCTATTGGTTGGCATCTCTTGGAAAAATTTTGACCACGGATAATTTAAGAAAACGTGGATTTTGTGTAGTGGATTGCTACTTTATGTGTGAAAAAGATGATGAATCTGTTAACCATCTTTTTCTTCATTTTGAGGTGGCAATGATTTTGTAGAATGAGATTTTTGGTAAGAAGGAAATTGCATGGGTGATGCCTAAGCAAGTGGTGGATTTTTTTGGCATGTTGGAAAGGTTTTGAGGGAAGACATGGTGTTGTTGCCATTTGGAAGATGATTCCATTGTTTTTGATGTGGTGCTTATAGTTGGAGAGAAATGAGAGATGTTTGACAACAAAGAATGCTCGATGGGAGAACATGGAGAGTTTTTCTTTAATACTATGAGTTTGTAGGATGAGACTTTTGTATTGAATGGAGATCATTTTTTCAATCTTCTTCTTCTTCTTCTTCTTCTTCTTCTTCTTTTTCTTTTTTTTTTTTTTTTTTTTTTTTTTTTTTTTTTTTTTTTTTTTTTTTTTTTTTTTTTTTTTTTTCAGTTTCTTGAGTGTATGTAGGTATTTTCTCTTGTATACTTCCTATTTTTAGTAATAAAATCTCTTATTTATTATAAAAAAAAAAAGGTGGAAGTGAAACATCCTCCTTGCTCTTATTGATATCCAGCTCCATAACATCTTTGATAAACTCCTCAAATTTTATTTCTTGTGTTTCTATTAAAAAAATAGTACCAATAAAGTTTTATATCAAATAAAATTATTATATTGAAAGCATTATAGTTAATTATTTAATAAAATAAAAATAACGTTACCTTGCTCACCATATAATCAATCTCTTGTGCAAACTAATGCTTCAACAATATCTGGTTTTATCATCAAGATTTGTGAACCATTAACAAATATATTAGACATAATGAAATGAGGATTTGAAGAGCTTAAAACATCTTTTTCCCACAAATAACAGCTCCAGGCTCTCCTTGGATGACCATGTACTTTATGCCTCCGAGGTGTAACCTAGTTGGGGTAAGAGAGCTGGGTTCATCAAAATCTTTCATGATTGCTAATTTCTTTAGTCTTGAACTGCATATAAATAGGCAAAATAACCTCACTATCACTGGTCCCCATTACATCTTGCATATAAAATAACGAAAAGAAAGTATATCTCAAAGCTTAATACAGAGGTACCCAAGTTCAGACAATCTATTCATTTATCAGAAGAATATGAAAAAATAATTAATGATTTATCATAAAACTCTAACAATTTCTTCTCCATCCTAAGTATTATCCGAAACCAAACAAAGCTCAAATGAGTTTCACGGAAATATCTGAATCCAAAATTGAAAAGTCAACAAGAAGTTATATAATGGCACTCAAATAATGTGAATATCACATTGAACAATGGATCCTCTAAAAACAATCAGAAATTGAACGGATCAAACAACAATTGAAACGAAAAGAAGAAGAAGAAGAAGAAGAAGAAGAAGAAGAAGAAGAAGAAGAGCTGTATTTAGCTTGGTATAGAACAATTCCATGAAGAGAGTTTTCTAGGGAGAGCCAAATGGATTGATCCATCGCACAAATAAATCAGACATGCTAAAGAAAGTAATAATAATAAAAACAACAACTAGAAAAGTATCTAGCAAAAGAAAATTGAATAACTAAACAACTAGATCTAAGACGGAGTCACAAAGGAGAGAGAACCTAAGTGAAGTTGGAGCTTTGTGCCTAGACACTGCCATCGATCTCGCACATCAGGTGCTCATCAACGTACGTTTGCCACGACATTTTGATTTTCTTCGCTTATTCTAATAAATCATTTTTTCCTGACCTTTCCAAACATTCTTCCCAATTCAGATATAATATCCATTCGTTTGTATGAAAAATTCTAGTTCAAAGAAGAAAGGTATATATAGTGGCCGAGAGATAGAGAGAGAGATTGGAGGAAGATCATTAGAGATTGAGAAATTGAGGCTCATCGCTTGAGAGATGGGGACGCCGTCCGCTTGAGAGAAAGGGAGACCAAGAGAGACAATGAGACCGACGACAATGACCGTGAGATGCTTGCAGTGGGTGATTACGACCAACGATGGTGAGACAAAGAGATGAGAGAGAGGGAGATCGAGGGAGGTGGGAGAGCTTGAGAGTGTGAGGGGGTGGCATGAATGGTGAGTGTGAGAAATTATAATTTGAGAATGAGGATGAGAATCTTTAGGGTTTTTTTTAGTTTTTAGTTTTAAGGATATAAGGGTAAATTTGACTCCCTAACGGGTCCAAGCGAATTGACTCGTTATCAACCCGTTAAGTAATCATGTCTTAACGGGTCAACTCGTTTTGACCCGAAGTCGTTAACATCAAATCCAAACATTCTAATTTGGTATCGTGTTCGTGTTGGGTTCACAAGTCGTATTACATATTGCCACTCCTAATTTTTCCTAGTTTCCATTGGGTCCTTGAAACAGACCTAGAAAACTCTGTAGTTTACTCCTCCATTTTCTCTATTCCATTTTCACTTTTTATAAGCTCCACATTTCTATTTCAAGATAACACCAACCAAAATAAAATAGAACTTCAAGCTTAGAATACTAATGAGTGGTTTGACTCTCACATTTTTACACTTCGAACGAACATTTCAACCTCTCTTTCATCCTAAGTTTTGAACCATCATCTTAACAATCTCATTCAATACATGGGCCTTTTTATCACTTTTTAAGATTAGACAATAAGAATCTAATTTAACTATATCAAAATCTGATTATTTAGAACACACCTTATCCCTTTGGACGAACCATGCATGCATAACAAACAATTTGTGATTTTGAACCACTACTCTATGTAATCACACTTAGTCATGCATATCTTTCCTTTTTTATTTTTATTTTTTTTATTTTATTATTTTTTTGTTGAAGCCTAAATATTCTAGGTAGGAGGACTAGTATTAATTCCACCTTTCTTTTGTTAAAAAAGAATCCTATTGGAAGATTTGAATTTTCCAAGTTTTTCTGTCTAGCTAATTCTCCTATATAGGACTAGTATATGCAATTCAACTCTATGTTTGCCTCGTTCTCACATTTCCTATCGTAGAAAACACTACAGGTCCTATATATATATATATATATATATATATATATATATATATATATATATATATATATATATATATAAGTTGACATACCGACTGAAATCAGTATAGCTTGTTTCATTATGTATAATTATTTAATGGATATTGATCCCGATGAAAGACATTGCTAACGTTCATAAGAGGATTTTACAACAATCTCATCGCGAAGATGAGAGACATGATCCAAGAGAATATGATGAGCCTGCCAACGAGTTTCTATTGCATTAGCTATATATGTAACAAGAGTACTATATCACAATACGATAGTCATTTTGTCTTCTATTGATATGTTTTAATTATAATGTATGTGACAACTTTTATTAGATATATTGTACTGATCTTATTAAGTAGAATGACTTATTTTGCAAGCCAATGGCCTATAGCTTGATTGATATAACTCACAGCCTCCAAAATAGAGGTCTGGAGTTCAAAACCCCGCTTCCAACTAAAAAAAAATAAAAATAAAAAAAGAAAGAAAGACTAATTTTGCAATGCAATATTAATTTTCTGTGTATCTCTTTGATATGATATGAGTTGGTATTAATATTCAGAATAACTTTATTTGTGCTCGCATGCAGTTGTTATTATACGATTCTAGAACGGGCAAAAAAGCAATAAAGATGGTGGAGATCGATCCAAACGAAGTGCAATGGACCAACATCGTTCTGGACGATGCTGTGGTTGATGCGCGCATTCATGTTATCTTAAGTGGCCCGCGGACATAGGTGGAAGAGTCAATGGAACTTTATCATTAGGGCACATGATGGTGATTGTAGTGAGGGGATTGATTGCAAAATCTAATAAAGTGATTAACAAGGGTAAGGTGGAATATCGAGAGAAGACATTACAAAAAGTTTGGTGAATGCACAGATTAAGTGGATTTAATTGGAATGATCATTCTTTAAGCACGTGGCAAACTGAACTTGAAGTTTGGAAAGCATTTATAGGTGACATGTATAACCATATATACTTTGTTTTTTTGTTTGTGGTGACATTGATATGGTGATTAGTCATAATGAAGTGATCTATTTGGAAAATTTTTAAAGTTGATCATGAAAGTCTTTGAGATTCACCCGAGAATGATGCTTCTTGTTCTTGAGCACCTTCACATTAGACAAGGTCTTTAATAAGCATTATTAAAGAAAGCATCAGGAGTCATTGAAAAAGATAATACAAAGTGCTCCTTTATTTGATAATATTGCCATATATGGCTACTGATTGGCCAACTAAAGTTATGAGTGTTATGGTGAAGTCTTTACTGAGAAGATTATGAAGAGTAGGGCTGAGTAAAAATTCGAAAATCCGACTTCGAATCTGACTTCATTTCGAATCTACTCTAGCTCCGTTCCTACTTCGATAAAATGGAATCGGAGTTAGATTTTTCTTTTTAATTCTTCAGTCGGAGTTGGAGTTGGAGGTGTCACTGGACAGACTCTGATTTGATCAGACTTTGACTCCGAATCTGACCGCGATATTGTACATATGTTATAAAAATATATATTTATCTATATATTTATCATATATACTAGTATAGTTATATAATTAAATTCAATAATATACTAGTATGTTCTAAATTATAAAATACTATATATATACCATAATATAAATAGTTAGTATATATAACTATTATAGTATTACTACCATACATAATCAAGTATAGAAATAAGTTAGACTCTAGTATTTAAATAAGTCTAGTATAATAAATTAATAACACATATACTAATTTACTAAAGTATAATAACATTGTAATTAAACACTAGAAAGTCTAGTATATAATTAAATAAGTTAGAAATAAGTTAGAAATTAGTATAATAACATGTAATACTAATATATAATAACATGTAATTAGACACTATAGTATAAGTCTCGTATATAAATAAATTAGGCACTAGTATAGAAATAACTAATAAGTCTAATATAATAAGTTAATAACATATAATACTAATTTACTAAAGTATAATAACATGTGACTAGGCACTAAAAATAAATCTAGTGTAGAAATAAATTATAAATAAGTTAGACACTAATATAATGTAATAACATGTAATATTATAGTATAATAACATATAGTATGATAACATGTAATTAGACACTATAGTACAAGTCTAGTATAAAAATAAGTTAGATATTAGTATAAAAGTAAATTAGCAGTGAATGATTTAGTTTTAGGTTTTAATTTTTTGGAAAAACTGAAATTTGAAAATCCGCAAAAAAATTCTTTTTTCAAATGAGCTAAATATGAAGCTTAAAAAAATGCAAAGCTAAAAGCCCAAATACGATTCCGACTTTGAGTTGGAGTCAGATTGGAGCCTACACAAGCCAGAGTTGGAATCGGATTTAGAGGAGTCTGACTCCGACTAAGTCATTGCTTGCCCCTAATGAAGAGTAGTGTTATTCGAAAACTTTTGCATCACACACCATCCACATGACATAATTTAATTTGTAATATTCAAATTTTAAAACTTATTTTCCAAATCGAACTGTGCCACGTGAATGGTGTATGATGTAAAGACGCTTAAATAGAATTATTTCACTCCTATATTCATTCTATTTTCTCTTGTCCTTTGGCTCGTTATAATGAAAAATGCATTTTTTGGATTTAGTGAATACTAAATAATGATTTATAAAATGTTGTCATTTTTTGTTGGATTTTCTCCTATCCTTTTTTATAAAATATAAATTTGTTCTAAAAAACTAGGGGCACAATTGTATATATTTATAAAGTATTCCTTTCCATTCCATCTAATTATATTCCCAAACAAGGCTCTTTATTTTCCATTCCTTTCCATCATCTTTTTTAAAACAACAAAACATGCAAGATAGATTCCTTCAATTCCATTCCATTCCATTCAACTCTTTAGTACTTTAGTTATTCATTCCTTTTTGTTTCATTCATTTTCATTACCAACTAAACTCCCAAATGAAGCCTAAGGCAAAAAATTCAATTTTGTATAATTATCAAACCTCCCTTGACATGTCACTACAAGAAAAATATATTTTTTCAATGAAGTCACCGGAAAAAGCCATAAACTCGCAAAAAATACATATTTTCAGCCATTTTTCAATCATTGGAATGTCGCTGCATAGTTAAATCAAGAAAACGAATTTCTGACACTTTTACTGATTTTTTTTTTATGATTATCTGTCCCCGCAAAAGGCCATATTGTTCGTCGGAAAAATTCTACCAAAATGGATCTTATCGCTGAAAATTTTACTATTTTTCTTGGTGATTTTAAAACGCTACAAAAAATAATTTCCAACTACAATCCTTGCGGAAAATATGGCAAGTAAGTCTTACCGAAAATAACATTATATGGCAAACAAATTATTTTCGGTGAGCTAGATAACACCCACCAATTCCATTGCATTGCCACCAGCCGTATCTATAGTTCCTTTTCCAGAATGGGCAGTCCATCTAACATAACTATCTCTAGCTAGCAGCTATCATCTAGGGGTCCGCGTATTAGCGAATATGGATTGAGAGTGTAACCTAACTAGTAGATGTGTTCATTTTACCTCTACCCATACCTTTGCTATTTATGCTCCAACCATGATAGCAATTGGATTATGCTATTGGTGCTTCTTTCGGGCAAATCGGTTCAACCAGCCTGGATAAACCACTTCTAGCTTTGGTTTCGCCCCCGCTTTTTTCGTCCTCACCTCCACCTATACGGGATCAACTAGATTAGCTGCTATCTATTATTGTTGAACAAGGAGAATCGGTTGGCTCAAAGCTTGATGGTTGGAACAATGGCATGGGCCATAGGCTATGGATATGATCTCGGCTTCCACTCCTCAAATCGTGGGGAGAAAGGAGGATCACTCAGTCTCCACTTGACTAACAATGGCAATTGGTTCAGTTTAAGCTAAGCCACAATTGATGAAGTAATTGACAATCAGGAATTGGCTTTGGAATGTTTGCAGTTAGCTTGAGGAGCTAAGGTTAGTGAGTGAGTATCCCAAGATATGCACAAACAATTGAGCTAGCCTCACATCTCTAGAGCTGCGGAGTATAAGGCTTTCCTGTCTCCCTAAAAAGTAGAGGGGGGAGCCGTAATTAGTATGCAGCTCATACAGAGTGAGAAATATGTTCCTCCTCAGGGGAAGATGAGCGCAACAAAGGAGGGGAAGCGTGTTTAAGGGATGCGTGTGCGCGACACCATAATTTGAGTGCATGGTATTCCTCATATTTTTCCTATGAGAAAGACGATTCCTTGTCTACGAAGTGCATTACAAACTGTCTTTCTCACCCGTCCCGCCATTCAATATGAATGGAGTAAGGGACGCCCTCTCCTCAATCCAAACCATAAAGCCAAAATCCAAAACCGAAACAACTGAAAGCCTATCTGAGAACACATTAATTTTCAAAGCACCTATCATATGTATCCTAAAGGACCTTTGGGTATGGAGCTAGTGTCGAGTATAGTATAGCAATGAAGGGGTCTCAGGCATATAAGGGTCACACTCCTCGTCCCGATTCCAACACGCCCAAAGTCCACACCCGGAAATAGGTGGATCAACTCAACGTCGTCTCACACTCATGAATCCTCAAGCATATTTGGACAACCATTGTCATCTCTTCCTCTAAATGCAGTTACATCGGAGTTGATTGCGGGAAACAGGTAGGTCGAACCTACCCCAAGCCTTAGCTTTCTTGAATCCTAAAATATGCGATTAAGCTTTCGGTATGAACATTCCATTAGTTCAGCTTCTGAAAATGTCACAGACGGTTCCTTGAATTCGATCTTTGAGTTCTTAGTAGCCAGTGAAACAATCTTTGGAGGCAGGAATGTAACCAAGAGTGTTTTCAACAAAAGAAACCGAAGTTGCAAGTTTTAGTTGTTTGTTGTTAAATCTTCCTTAAGGGGAGACGAGAGTAGCGAAGAGGGGGAAACAATCCTATCTAATCTGTAAGCTATGTAATCTATGAGTTCCTTGAAAGCCTGTAACTCAATGAATCAATGACTTTCTTTAATCAGTATACGATTACGTAACTTCATCTTTCCTTCGTTGTTGATCGCAGTATTTGATTATGTCTTTGATTGATTGCTTGAGTATAGGGTTTGCTTATATTGGTGTTCCTATGAGGCCCAACCAATCGGTTGATCTCTCAATGGATAGCCCAATAGTTTAGTTGGGAATAGAATAATTGAATTGG
Source organism: Juglans regia (assembly GCF_001411555.2). Lineage (NCBI taxonomy): Eukaryota > Viridiplantae > Streptophyta > Magnoliopsida > Fagales > Juglandaceae > Juglans > Juglans regia. Next base: position 19,251,807 of record NC_049914.1, on the reverse strand, counting down.
ATTGATCGAAAAACGGTCGGAACGGCAACCTTTGCCTAAAGGGATCAATTCTCACTCGATAGAATAAAGGATGCTCATTGTGGACTCTTATGGATGGAAAAAAAGAAAAGTAATCCTCAGCAAAAAGGTAAGAACCTCCGAGGCAAAGTACTTAAATAGTTATAGTGAACTAGGGATCACTGTAAGGCTTCAAAACAAGAGCAATGAAGAACTCGCATGAAGGAAATAGTTAGAGTGAAGTGAGCAAGTAGTTCAAAATAAATAAATATACTTGAACATAATAAATACTATAAAACAAAGTCTAAAATAAAGTGACAAAAATGATAAAAGACGGTAGGTACAGAATTCTTACATTATTTTGTGCACCAGCATTTAGCTTTTGAAAATGCTCTCAATGATGTGGAGCATGTAAGAAAACTCACGTTTAAAAGATCACCAACATTTTCATGAAAAAAGACAAATCATTTTAATTGATTATAGTTGTTGCGCGATAAGGCCAGTAGCCATTTAACTGTATTTGTAAATAATTAACACAAATTGTAGTTCTATGTAACTTTTGAATGATGTTATTTATAAGTAAACATAATCGATTATATATTTTTTAATTTATATTTTCATCTTCTTGAAATAATAATTAAAAAAAAAAAAACTGCAACTGAGGTGGGTGAAGCCAAATGCTCATGAGCACTCGACTAGATTTCTTTACGAGTTTCGAGACAAATCTGGAACCAAAAAAAAAAAATGACTCAAAAGTAGGGCCAATATATATCCATTAAAGTGAATTTCTAAATACTTAATAAAGATAATTTGTATTTATATGTAAGTTTCGAATGATGCTATATATTAGGTTACACGAGCACTCGACACAATTTCTTGTCGAGTTTCGAGTCAACTCTAGACAAAAAGATGTTTTACCTTACGTTGTGTTCAAACGATGAAAGGAACTCGACTGGAGCTCTTTGACGGGACACTCGATTACAGCCTAAGAACCAAAAGAAAAATCTCTAGACAAGTGCTCATGCATGTCTGGAAATGACCCCGGATTTTCAACACAGCCAATACATGCAATGAAATATAGAAATGATACTTACAACAATTGTAAGTGTGTAAACGCCGTATAATTATTTTGAAAAAAATAAATAAATATGAAATCCACATAAAAATAAATTAATTTTTTAATAATGAACTAATTTTTTTTAAAACAACTGCACGACATTTGCACATTCCACGACTGTATGTAACATTACATTTCATAGACTACGTGAGAAATTTATATGGTCTGAAGTTTTAGCCCCATATTAGGTATTACAAATACTACTACATATTCTACTTAAAATTATTTGGTCTCTCATGGAAACAAAATCTAGTACTACTGGAATAACCAATATAGGCAAAGAAATATAGACTACGCAAGAAGAAAATGCAGCTTATAAAAAATGAGGCAATTTTTTGAGAATTTCAAGACCTTATAAAGACAATAATCAGCCAGCGATTTGTTTTTCTAGCAACAAAAATCGCATGCATTCCATATAAAGACCAAACTGAGGGAGGACGTTTATATATATATATATATTATTGATGACATTGAGGAGTTATCATATATATTATCAAAGGGAAAACTTGAGATCTTAATTTAAATCTTCACCCCAAGCATCATTTCTCAATTTTTGCCTCGTGGCTATTCTGTTCCTTCTGGAATCTTCCTGATTTCTGTATTCTTGGGATCCTGAAGATGTGGTAGGCAGTTTCAATCCCATTCCCTGAGCAATCAACCTTTGTGCAGTTCTCGCTGATGTCCGCGGCCTTTGTCGTGGAGGTTCTAGATCTGTAATGAAGGACAACTTTTGAGTGCCGTTTAGAAAGCTAACGAAGAGAAATTTCCCTCGGATTCCTTAGAAGTTGCGATCTCCAAGAAATAAGGAAAATTATAACGAAATAATAATAGATGAGAATTGATCTAGACACAAACCAATTGATATATTTGACGGTCCAACAGCACCCAAATAGGTTCCCAGTTAAATGATCCCCAGAAATAGAGGGAATCTCAAGGACTGTTCTGATGGCCAATAAGGGGAAGATATGAAAAGAGCAAAATACTGCCCACTTCTGTGAAAGGTGACGCAATACTTACCAGAATGTAGTCAAAAACCCATATTGAGTGAGCAGGCGAGAATGTTGAACTAATTCAACTTAGATATATAAAGGTATAGAATGACTGAGAAGAGCTAAATATGAAAGAGGGAAAGAAGAGTAAAAAATAAAATTGCTTGAGTCTGATGACAACTTTAATATACCCCTGCATGCCAAATGAGACAGGATACCAGGACATTATTCATTCTATTAGTTATGCAGAACAAGGCATTTTTAACTGACATCAGGGACAGTACCTTTTGTGAGGTGTGGTGTGATGCATGTGAACAAATATATCTATGAAACCTCATAAACGTTTTAGTAAGTTAGCACCATACTGAAAGTTAAATCATAAGAATTTTGCAACATGAAGAAAATCTTTAAAAGACGATGAATGGTTATCACACATTGATATTTTTCCAATATTCCTTACCTATATTTATTAGAGGTTAAATTAGAGCTTTTATGCAGGAAACTTACCTGGGCTTTCCATTTCTTTAAGATTCAAAACAAATCTAGAGAATCTGACAAAATGGAATTTCAGAGAAGCCAGCCTATTTTCTCTACAATTTTAATACTTCTCACAAAAAACATCATTTACCTCTTGGTGGAATTGAGCTGATAAGACTATCATCCACATCAAGAATTCGCACTTTAAAAGGACTTCGAATGTGAGTACTGGCTTCAAGTGCTGCAATAGAGTAGCGAGATTGTCAAATACTGAAACTATAGTTACTTATAAAAAAATAAATTAATATAGTAAGATTGCGGAGATCAAAAGCGAAATGTTACAATCAGTCACAATTAGAAACTACAGATGCAAACATGTAGCAATGGAAAATCAAGGGATGACGTCAAAAGTAGCACTAGAACGGGTAAAATCGCTACTCTGTAAACAATTCATGAAGGAATGTTATTAGAGTACTATGAAACACGACAATCAGGTAATCAACTAATTACTTAATATTCAAACATAGCATCTTATATAATTATCTTGTACTTTACAAAATATACACATTCATGATATATATTTTTTTCATTAAATTTAATATTTTATCGGTATGAAATAGGCATAGCTCAAGTACACATGTAGTATACAAGTACACATTCATGAAACTTGATAGCCACAATAAAATTTAAGTACATGATTGAACCAAAATGGCCATGACCAAATATGCTAACAAATATCAACCCACCTAGAAAGCCAAATTGGACTACTATATCGAGTTCAATCATATTAATCATATTTCATATATGACATGTGGAGCCATGGGTACGTAAATTCCTTCAATATCAACTAAATGCTTAAAGAATATTTGTTTCGACTTGTCTTGAATGGATATTCTTTTTTTATGAACTTTCCTTCGCTTTAAGCTCACACAAACAGTGCCAAGAAAAGTTCTGTTGCTAAGCAAAGCACTTCAACCATCACACTTTGCACTGAAGCATGCCTTTCCAAACAATGGCCTTAAAAAGAGCGCCCAAAGGGAGACTTGGGTATTTCATAGGCAAAGAGGAAACCTACAATCAAGAATGCTAGCCAAGTCATCAACCTTACCAATCTTACCAACAAGGAGCAATTTGGATTTAGCCAAATTAATCTTTAGTTCTAAAACTACTTCTCAACATAGAAAGAAGTAACAAAGAAGGTGATCAGGGTTTGCCTCACTAGAACTTGAAGTGTCATCTGCAAAAATAGCAGGTGAGATATGAAAAGCCTGTCACCAGCCTGAGATACTGCAGAAAAACCTAATAGAAAGCCCCTAGGCACCGTGACAGAGATAATCTTCCCTAAGGCCTAAAAAATGTTGACAAAAGCAAAGGAGACAAAGGATCTCTTTATCTCAAAAAACCCCAAGGGTTTGGCCCAAGTGGTGAAGGCCTTGGTCTTGGGGTATCACTCCCTTCAAGGTCCAAGGTTCAACACCTCGTGTGCAAACAATCCTTTGGGACCACACCTTTTGGCGAAAAGCCATCAATTTAACCAGTTCCATGTAGGGAAACTTTCGAGGGTGCGGTGCACAGGACCAGGGTTTACTATGCAGGGGTGGGTCCTAAGGACCCTGCCTTGGAGAGGTTCCCTGACATAAAAATAAAATAAAATAAAAAAATCTCTTTATCTTTAACCTTGAGAACTCTTGAAAAGTCTCATGTGAGAAGTGAGAACTGTTCATGAAAACAAAGAAATGCAATGAGAAAATACGATGTTATCCAATAACACCACTTCTCCCTAAATCCAAATCTTCTCAGCATTATAACAAAAAATTTCAATTGATATGACCATATGCCTTTTTTGTATCTTGCATAGCAACCTCTCTTTAGACTGAAGTACACTCTAAAAAATACATTAACAATGACAATGAAATTTGGGATTTGTCAATGTCTAAATTATTTTACTGGAATTACTTATCAAAAAAAAGTTTTTTTACCGGAATTTATTCACTTACAGAGTGGGTCTTGAATCCACAACTCCTCTAGACTGTCCTTATAATGGCAAAAAATTTCAGTTTGAGCTAGCAAATACAGTACCCACCCACAAATCCACAGCCCATTGCAATTACTCCCAAACAAAACTGCTTGATCAGACCACCAACCAATTCCAAGTTGACAAGTGGCAGTAACTAGTAGAGGCAAGACATACACAGTTGCACACTTGGATTGAAAGATTGGGAAAGCATATTGCTAGCAAAGTCGGTATCAACAAGCCATGAATGGGCATCATCAACCAATTTTTGTTACTGTTGTGGATCTTTGAAGACGGTTTTTGATTGATTTGTTGTGTTTAATGTCGTTGATTGGTTATGTTGATTTGGAAGAGCCATGTTAAGTGTAGCAATGACAAACATGCAGTGCTTTCCAACACTGTCCCCCCCTCCCCTCCCCAAAAAAAGGGGCGATTTTCAACTATTTTTTGGTGGTTTCTAGTGATGTGTAAAAGCCCCTAAACATTTGCAAAATCTGATAATGAGTAATTGATGGTGGTTTAGGGTTGATGGGGCGTAATGGTGTGTATGTACCCAGAGAAAGCCTATCGCATTTAGGCCTAGACTCCAAAAAGACTAATCAAGTACAATCGGAGCTCATTGGAATCATTAAAAATAGCAAGATCTTCTCCCTCCCAAACAATGTGGGAGATCCCATTTACCACCTCATATATTCAATTTGAGATATTGCAATCCCTTCCATCTCAAATTCCAGATGTTCTTATTAGGCCATTCTATTATAGGTGGCAAGGCTCAAGTCCACTCTTTAGGATGTAATTCCCTCTAACACTATTTGTAACGATCCAAAGAAACACAGGCCACATCTAAACCTATGCATCAAAAGGATTAGTCAAGGTTACAATCGGAGCTCATTATCAACGGTAAGAACTTCTCTCTTCCAAACGATATAGGATCTCATTCAGAATCTCATATACTTAATTTGGGGTATAATAATATAATTTCCATACCAGCCAAACACTAGATGGCTGGGAAAATTGTTTTGGCATTATTTTTTGGTCTCCATCGAAATATGGAAAACAAGTAGTTTTCACTGAAAATATGTTCGAGCTAAAATGTTTCCTTATTTTCTCTAGTTTACATTAAAAAAAAGCAGCCTAGTAGCAATGGCAGAGAGAAGAAATCACTTTTGGGGAGGGACATAATGATAGTAAGAAAATCAATATTTATCCAATTGTTTAAAGAACATATTTTTGGCAATGTATAGTAATACAAAGAATGATAAGTATACTATGAAAGCTCAATTGAAAGCCTATTAGAGTGTGAAAATGTGCTCTAATAGATTTTATCGCACATTCCTTTTGTCTGCAGGGAGCCCCATTAAGACTACTACTGCGCCATGTGTTGTCATTGCATTGAAGGAACTTTATGGGTGGTAACTGCTGGTTTTGTCTTTTAGTGGAACATTCCTTTTCACTAGATCTCATCACTTTCGATCTACAGAAAAGTTCTTTCACACATAGAGTAAGGCAGAATGACATTGGAGATGTGCTAGAGGAATGGGAAAGATATATTCTTCAATCTTCTTGGGAATGCACCAGGTAGTTTCATTTTTCCTTGTCTTGTTGACAGTAGGATTTTGCATTATGGCAACTCTTTAGGAACGTTTCATCAGACTAAGTCTTACCTGGCCCAGATTGCTATTATTTTGTATCATCAGTTGCCCCCTAATTCGCATGCCTAATGTGACTAGTTGGTCGGGTACTGGGATATCTTGATTAGTGGGTTGGATGATTCTTTTGGTCTTGCTCAAGAGGTATATCTTGATGTCCTTTTAAGTGTTCTTATATTTGATTTGGTTTTACCATTTTGGTAAAGCTGGTTGATCAGGAAAGATGACTTTACCTCACCTCATGGCCACTTCCCAACCTGACTAGTTGTTTGGTTGGATTGAGGTCATTTGCTTCATCATGGTTGTCTTTGACTCATTGGTAGTCATTCTTGAATCTAGTAATATTTTTTTGGAAAAGTGCATGTTGTAAATGGTAGCAATTATATAAAGTAAAAAAAAAGGAGAAATTTCACTATGATTCTTGTAAACGATGGATACATTGCCATAGGTTTCACCCAAGAGGCAACACAATCTAATATTTTTCTATTACCAAGGCCTAACGGGAGGATTTGAATGGGGGTGGTCATAAGCCTATTTCCTCCTTTGACGATACCTAAACCAATGGAGTTCTCGTTCAGCTTGGTATACATTGCACTTATTTGTCATAGTGGTCTTTGGCTTCATCAATTGACAGTAGTATGTTGCCCATTGAAGGTGGAGGTTGGAACTTTCATCAAGCAAGCAAGGAAATGAACCTAGAACTAAAGAAGTGCAGGGAATCTGAGTGAGAGATCATTGGATTCCAGTTTTACCTTGACAATGCAGGAGTTCTCTGAATTCATTTTGAGGCTGATTTCGTTGACTTACCTCTAGCCCCGGGGGGAGGGGGGTCGTCCAATAATAGGACTTTGTCCTGTTTAGATAGGTTTTTGGTATCTCCTTGGTGGGAATCTCATTTCCCTGAGGTGTATCAGAAGCGTTTGTCTAGGGTGGCAATCAAGGGCTCTATGGTTAAAAGAAGATGTTTCTGATGGAGGAGACTTCGTGGAGGTAGAAATCAAGGGCCCTATGGTTTAAAAGAAGGGGATGTACAAAGATTTTTCATAGGGTGGCAAACTCTCATCAGAGAAACAATGCTATTGAATTGATTGAGGTTGACAGTGCTGTTTTTCTGACCAGTCAGACATTAAGGAGCATATTTGCCTTTTCTATGAGAATATTCTTACGTAGCAGCATGATCGGAGGCCAAAATTGGATGGTTTAGACTTTGATACTATTGATCCTCTTAGCGCCCGATGGCTTGAGCAACCTTTTGATGAGAACAAAGTTCTTACTGTGGTAGAAGGGATGGTCAAAGATAAGACTCTTAGTCCAGATGGTTTTACTACGGCTTTCTTTTAGGATTGTTGGGACATTGTGAGGGAGGATATGATGGAAGTGTTTCATGAATTATTCTCTTTTGGTAAGTTCAAAAAGAGTCTAAATGCTACTTTTATTGCACTTATCCCAAAAAGGGCAGGAGCTTATGATGTGAAGGATTTTCATCCCATTAGTCTAGTTAACGGGGTCTATAAAATTATTTCTCAAGTGTTGGACAATCAATTGAGTAATGTTATTGAGATGATTATTTCGAAATCACAGAATGCGTTTGTTAGAGGGAGGCAAATTCTGGATTCCATATTAATTGCAAATGAATGTCTGGATAGTAGATTAAATCGATTAAGCCAGGTATTTTATGTAAGCTTGATATGGAGAAGGCTTATGATCATGTCAATTGGATTTTTCTATTTTATCTTCTGGAAAATGTGGCTTTGGGGGGAGCTAGTGTAGTTGGATCAAATGCTGTGTTTCGATTGCTCATTTCTCAATTTTAGTGAATGGCTCTCCTGAGGGGTTTATTAACAGCTCATGTGGTTTGAGACAAGGGGACCCATTGTCTCCTTTTCTTGTTGTCATCGTGATGGATACTCTTAGTCATATGTTGGGGGCTGCGGTTGGCAGTGGTTTGTTGTCAAGTTTCATGATGGGAGAACCTCAAGAAGGCTTGGTTATGGTTTCTCATATTTTGTTTGTAGATGATACTTTGCTGTTTTATGATGTGAATCCAGGCCATGTGGAAACTCTGCGAGCACTTCTGCTTTGTTTTGAGGCTGTCTCAGGCCTTAAGGTAAATCTAGGGAAGTTCGAGATGGTACCGGTGGGCCAGGTGAGAAATATGAGTAGGTTGGCATGTATTCTAGATTGTCAGGTTTCCTCATTGCCGATTAGTTACCTTGGGCTTCCTTTGGGGGCTATGCTCAAGGCTAGTACGATTTGGGATGGGGTGTTGGAGAAGGTAGAGAGAAGGTTGGCAGGTTGGAAGATGTTGTATTTGTCAAAAGGGGATAAAATCACCCTTATCAAAAGTACGTTGACTAACCTTCCTACATATTTTCTATCTTTATTTCCCATTCCAATCGGTGTGGCTAATTGGTTGGAGAAGTTATTTTGAGACCTTTTATGGAGAGTTATAGGGGAGGAAGCTAGGTTTCATTTGGTTAGTTGGGATAAAATTTGTACTCCTTTGTGGTGTGGTGGGTTGGAGTTTCATCTTTAATAAAGCATTACTAGGGAAGTGGTTCTGAAGGTATCATGGAGTGATTCTTTGTGGAGAGCTGTGATTGATTCTAAATATGGGAGTGCTTTTTTTTTTTTTTTGGGAGTTCTAAGGAGGTAAGAGGTACCTATGGTGTGCCAGTATGGAAACATATTAGGAGAGGCTGGGATGCTTTTGTAAAACATGTCATCTTTGTGGTTGAGGACGGCTCCAGAAGTCGTTTTTGGCATTATCTATGGTGTGGTGGTAGGGCTCTTTGTGCTGTTTTTCCAGATCTTTTTCGTATTTCTTAGAATCTGGATGCTTCTGTGACTGAGTTTTTGGTTTGTTCTAGTGGCTCTTTTCATTGGAATGTTCTATTATCTAGAGCAGTGAATGATTGGGAAATGGGGGTTGTTCCTGAATTATTTGGTTTATTGTATGCTGCTCAACTTGGGAGGGATATGAGGGATAAGATGGTCTGGATGCATACTGGTAACAAGAAGTTGTCAGTTCGTTCTTGGTATAAGACACTGTCTAGGCCGAATGGGTTCATTCTTTTCCTTGGAAGAGTATTTGGAATAGTAAAGTGCCTTCAAAGATTGTGTTCTTTGGCTGGTCTGCTTCTTTAGGGATGATTTTGACGTTGGATGATCTTAGGAAGTGTGGATTAATTGTTTTGGATTGGTGTTTCTTATGCAAGAAATCTGGTGAATCGATGGATCATCTATTATTACATTGTGAAGTGACTAGGTCGTTATGGTATGAAGTGTTCAATAGGTGTGGTATGGCTTGGGTGATGCCTAGGAGGGTACCTTTTTGCATGCTAGAGAGGTTTAAGGGGTAATGTGCAAATAGCCGCTGTTTGGAATATGATCCCTTTATGCCTTGTTTAGTGTATTTGAGTTGAGAGGAATGGCCGATGCTTTGAAGATAAGGAACACTCGGAGGATGAACTTAGATGTTTTTTCTTTAATTCCTTATTTCAGTGGGCTTCAGCTATTGTATTTAATGGAACTAGGGTCCATGATTTTCTTGTTTCTTTTTCTAGTTCCTGACTTATAATAGGTTCAGTTTCTGTATACTTCCTATGTCTTGGCTTTGCCTTGTTACTTGTCTCAATAAAAAAATTTTATCCATAAAAAAAAGGCGGGGAATCCTGCATCTTGCAAGGATTTAAGTCACTCTTTCCACTGCGCACCCATCTACATGGGCTTTTTCACCTTTTTTACCATGTGCAGCAAGGTAGCTCCCTTATGGGTTGCTTCCCCTTCAAGACATGTCATAAGGATGCCTAAGAGGTATATCCATTTTTCATATACAACTTTTCCCATCACTTAAAGCAATGAAATGGCCAGGTTGTCACCCTAACAGTGGAACCACAAGAACACCACCTCTTCGAATGCAATCAGACAGTTTTGAAACTCCAGGCAATGTTCGTAGAATGCCTCCAAGGGTCCAAGCTACCAACTCCATGGGGCATTTCCTTTGGTAGGGGTATTGTTGTCTCTATCATTTTGATGGGGAGGTTACATGACGAAATCTCAGATCATTTTGTGGCAGTTGTGCCTAGAGTTATATGTACCATCTGTGATCCTCCCAGTCGATTCCCATTCATATTTCAAGATGCAAAAAATATACTAAATATGTTCATCAACCTAGCGATGCATAATTTAGATCTGTAGTAATAAATGATCGTTAATAGCATACATGCAAAATTATGGTGGTGAAAAAAAAAACTACAGACGTTTTTCTACAAGCTAAAGCTTAAAAGGTATTTTTGGGGAAGAACAGAGTAGGGGAGGCAGAAATCAAGAGAATGGGGGAGACGTGAAGTGAAAGAAAGAAAACTACAGAGACTTAGCAAGGATTAAAGGGGCTCAGGGAGGATGAAGAAAAGTTGCACGTTATGAACATTAGAAAAATATTTTTTCAATTTTCGAAACTTTTTGGACCAAAGTTTGAATTTTAAGAAATATATAGATTATTTTTAGATTATTCAGTTAAGTAATTTATATTCATAGATTTAGGACACAAATTTTTAATCTTCCCAAAAACATGCGTGCATATAAGTTTCAGATTTTCATACCCCCTACCTAGGCCCCTTGCCTCCACCCTTCCCAGTATTGTGAACTAAAAGCATTGTTTTGTAATTGCCTATTACAAATATATTTAACTCGGGGTGGCTCTACAGCCACCGCTCCCAGTCTCTCTGGGAGCCACCTTTAGTGTAAAAAGTTGTGTTTTTTTATTTTACTTTTTTATACATGTATTTTTTTAACACTGTAAATTTAAAAAAAAAAATAAATTATAATATCATTAAAAAACACTTAATCACTAAGTAAAAAAAATATTAAAAAAATTAAAAAAAAATATAGTGGGACCGGGAGCGGTGAGAGTAGCTTTACTCATTTAACTCATTGTTAGCCTAAATTTTGAAAAAGAAAGATAACAACTTTCAAGCACATTTCGGATACTCCTTGCTGCCAGATCTACCACCAATTGAGTGGGTGAATATTCGAATATATATTGATTATTCAGTGATTAATTATTATTAAAATGGCTTTTTTACCACAATTATTTTTCTCCTATATTGGAATGCACCAAGTAGATGATTTCAAACCTGTAATAATAGCTGAAATAACAGTATCTACTAACATATAGACATGAAGACAACAAAAATAAATCATATTCATACAAATTTTAACTAAAAAAACAAATGAGAAGATCAGAGAGTAAAAACTGCAAACAATCTTAGTTCCAACCAATAAATTTCAATGTATGCCATTCTGCAACCTATTATATGTATGATTACAATACAAATTGAGCACCACTAATAAATGAGAAAGCACCATGTCGAGATGTGACACAATACAATGGAATGAAAGATGTTTCCTTGATAGTTAATTACTTTATCAAGTCCAATATTGTAAAATTTTTTATTAGAGATATAATTACCTATCGCAGGCGTTCGAAATACTGCGAGTGCAGTTGTATCGTTAACCCAGCGAATAATGAATCCACGATCTGTGAAGTCCTGAAATAGCTTCTCTAGCTCTATTGTCTTAGTACTCGGTGGAAAGTCAGCAAGAACAAGAACATGGTGTGTACCATAGCTTGCTGAATTCATAATAAAAAATCCTTAGATCCCACATGCTATTTGACAGAAAGCTTATGCACATAACAACAGGCAAGATTTATAAGCAATCTATTGGCTAATTCATGGCAATGCAAATAAGATTAAAAGCCAAACCACCCCCACCCCGAGTGGTAAAACAAAAAGAAAATAATTGCATAATTCTAATGTAACAGTCATAGTTTCATGGTAAGGCACTAGTATCTCTGTTATAAAATTCTGGCTGATCAGACTTTATTTTCAAACCACAAAGAAAATCCAACTTGGTAAAAACATTTAACAGTACGTCATAGGATTCTCATACTGTTTTGTTTATTCAAGTCTCACTCATTCCCAAAGTATATCTATTAAGAATATAAAAGAGAGTTGCCCTCCAGCATGAAGTGGGAAGAACAATTCAAATTTTAAAAATGGGAAATCAGCATAGTTATCTGTAAAAATAGTCGGGGAATTTATCACTTCCCTGGATACGATAAACTTGAACAGGGGTTATCTGAATAGGATTCTTTTTCCTCCAGATTCTAATTGTATATGTTTTGTGCATAAAAAATATAATGAAACTCTATACATTTGTGCATATATTCCAAGCACAAAAGTATTCTATAGGACCTCACTAAATACATTCTAACCCATCTACTAGACATTGGTGTCCCACTTGCACCCCAAATTACCTAACAAAAGAAGTAGAAAAGCATCCTAATTTGGTCAACTTTTAAGAGTGAAAACTCCCACCAATTGTTTATATTGCGAGGAAATTGAGCAAAAATGTTAGGGTTAATTACAAAAATCAGTATCCTGGTTTTCACTCATTTGCAAAGAGCTACCTCGTTTTTCAACTTTCTGAGATCCCTTGATTTTAAAAAAACTCTCATTTTGCTACCCCTGTCAATCTCCCGTGTTAGGAGGCGAGATTGTTGACATGGCATCTTTTGATTGGCTGATAAATGGCATCAATATGCCACAAATTGCGGCTATATGGAAACTGGTCCCCATTTGCCTATTGTAGTGCCTTTGGAAGGAGAGGAATAAAAGAACCTTCAAAGATGACAAGCAATCAATGGGTGAGCTTATAGCTTACTTTTCTAACCCTTTACTCCATTGGTCAATTGTAATAGATTTTGATGGGTTGAATATTCATGACTTCCTTGTAATAGCTGTTAATCATGCCTAGGTGTTGCTCTTGTATATGTCCCATGTACTTGGGCTATGCCTATCTTTTTCATCAATAAAATTCTTGTTTATCGATAAGAAAAAAGAAAAATTTTCTGAAGGGAAATTGATGGAGGTAGCAAAATAAGAGATTTTAAAAATAAGGAGTCTATTGTGCAAAAGTTCAAAATTGGGGTAGCTTTTTGCAAATGAGTGAAAACAAAGGTAATCAACCTGAAATGTTAATTCCTTTTTGATAATGCAAAAAACTTAAGATGGGCACCTTAGGAAAGGTGGCAACTGCCAACCGCCTTTAGGCGATGGGCTATCTTTTTGTATTTAAAAGTAAGTGTAGATGATGATACTTAATGTCTGAACTATTACAAGGATTTGACGCTTAGACGAATAACACAGCACATTCTTATGTATCATTTATGTTTTAACATTCAACATAACCTTAAACATTAAATGTTGAGGTACGAAAATAAAAACAGAAATATACAAATTTCACACAAAATATGATTTTGGCAATGCAGACGTGAAGGAAATTCATACTTACAATTTATTTTGTCTGTCACCCCCTTTGAATTTTGGAACACATCTTCATATTCTGAATTACTGATAACTGGTTCACTAGATAACTGATCACAATACAGTTCATGTTTCTTATATGAGAATGTTCCCCTTCCACGCCGCTTAGGAGTTTGAACTTTGGTATCTGTCAATGAAAGTTCTGATACTCTAGGCACACATTGTGAAGAGAGTAATTCATCAGGTGCACGATCTGCGATAGCTTCCCAATCTGTAAAATTTTTCATACCATTTAGAAGATGGCCAGCTTATTTTAAGATGCAATTAATTGAACTCAGCAGTGTATATAGTATGATCAAGCCATATCCCATATGGTGCACAGAACTTTCAATTATGTTTAGATTCTAGAATCCCAACTCCATATGTCGCCTTCAGTTCAAAGGTCATAATGGGTTCATCTATCTTGTCTAGTATGGATTCAAGGAAAGGGAAATCGAAGGGACCCTGGCTTTTCCCACTCTTTAGGTGAAAGGCCCCTCCCTTTGCAGTTGACCGTGGGCAAGGAAGTATTTGAAACCCCACCACCACGTTACATACTCACAAAAGAAGAGATTGAATTGCTATAACTTTGTTGATGTGTAACCCAGAAATGAATAAATGGTACAACCCTTCCTATATATAGATCAAAATCACTAAACTCAAAAAGACATATCATGATATCAGATGATTCGTTTTTGTGGAACCTGATGCAAAACTCAGGTATGGTACTCCTATGTAGACAAAATTACCAAATGCTTATGATAAGTAATCAAATGTTTATTTGGACACCATCTCAACAAATTACAATCAGAAATTCAAAACAGTAATCAAGTCCAAGAAAAAATCACAATGTACATACTTGTTTTTTTTTTTTTTTGATAAGTAAAATCACAATGTACATACACTACATGAAGTGTGCAACCAATCAAATAATGAATTAAGAAGAGGGTTTTAAGTGACTTCTCATCCAGCTCTCTCTTTGCTTGCTTCTCTCCCACCACATAATGCAAAGAAGGGCAGCTCCCAAAATCTCACCCTTCTCATAATGACTAAATCTCCGTTTTCAGTAAGCAAACTAGGGGTGAGCAGTTAGAGCAGCTCCTACTATTTGGAGTCAGAGTTGGAGGCTCCGACTTTCATTAAATATATTCATGTACTATATATATGGAGGCTTAAGTTAGATGGGCTGGATTTTGACTCCATTGATCCTCCTACTGCAGTTTGGTTAGAGAGGCCTTTTGAGGAAGATGAAGTTCTTGACGTAGTTAGGGCCATGTCCAAGGATAAGGCTCGGGTCCCGATGGTTTTTCTATGGCATTTTTCCAAGCTTGCTGGGATATCGTGAAGGATGATATTATGAAAGTTTTTGATGAATTTCATTCCTTCAGAAAATTTGAAAAAAGTTATAATACAACTTTCATAACTCTTATTCCTAAAAAGGCGGGTGCTGTTGATATGAGGGATTTTCGCCCTATTAGCTTGGTTAATGGGGTTTATAAGATCATCTCTAAGGTGCTAGCTAACCCTTTGTGTGGTTTTGGACAAGATTATAACAAAGCCTCAAAATGCATTCGTGAAGGGAAGACAAATCCTTGACTCGGTATTAATTGCTCATGAGTGTTTGGAAAGTAGGAAAAGGATGGGACAATCTGGAATTTTAGTCAAATTGGACATGGAAAAGGCTTTTGATTATGTCAATTGGAATTTCCTTCTCTACTTGCTTGGGAGATTTGGATTTGGGGAGAAATGGTGCTCGTGGATAAGACATTGCATTTCGACGGCAAAGTTCTCTATTTTGGTGAATGGATCTCCGGCTGATTTTTTCAATAGCTCCCGTGGATTAAGGCAAGGAGATCCATTATCTCTTTTCCTTTTTTATCTTAATCATGGATGCCTTGAGTCGTATGATCAAATTGGCAGTTGTAAGAGGTTTTATGTCGGGCTTCAAGGTGGGAGACGTCTCTGGGGGATGCATCACGATTTCTCACCTTCTCTTCGCGGATGATACTCCAATTTTCAGTGATGCTAACAAGGATCATCTTCATGCTTTAAGAGCTTTATTGTTATGCTTTGAAGCTGTCTCTAGACTTAGAATCAATTTAAATAAGTCTGAAATTGTTCCAGTGGGTTCAGTTAGCAATATTTATGATTTTGCTAATATTCTGGATTGTAAAGTATTTTCTCTTCCCATGAAATATCTTGGGTTACCTTTGGGGGCTCCTCATAAATCTGTGGCTGTTTGGGATGGAGTAATTGAGAAGATTGAAATAAGACTAGCTGGTTGGAAAAAGCTATATTTGTCCAAAAGGGGAAGAGTTACATTAATTAAAAGCACCTTGTCTAATTTACCCACTTATTACCTCTCTCTTTTCCCTATTCCAACGGGGTGGTTAAAAAAATTGAGAGGATTTTTAGAAATTTCTTATGATGGAATTGGGGAGGAATGAAAATTCCATTTGGTGAGTTGGAATAAGGCTTGTACTCCGGTGTCTTGTGGAGGTTTAGGTGTGCGGAATCTAAAGCTTTTTAATAAAGCTCTTCTTGAGAAGTGGCTTTGGAGATACAGCAACGAGGGAAATGCATTGTGGAGACAGATTGTAGATGCTAAATATGGAAGGATGTGGGGGAATTGGTGTTCTAATGATATAAAATGCGCATTTGGGGTGGGTTTATGGAAGTCCATTCGGTTGGGATGGGGGGATTTTGTTAAAAATATTAATTTCAAAGTGGGGAGTGGGACTAATATTCTCTTTTGGCACGATGTTTGGTGTGGTGATTTACCTCTTAAATTAGCATTTCCTAGTCTTTTCAGGATTGCTAAAAACAAAGGGGCTGCTGTGGTTGATTCATATTTATTCTCTAATAACATGCTGAATTGGAATGTGGAATTTACTAGAGATTTACAGGACTGGGAAGTGTGTGAAGCTGCTGATTTCTTTGTAAAAATTTATGATTCGAAGATTGATCTGATCAGGGAGGACAGGATGCAGTGGGTTCATGATAATAAGTCCAGATTCTTGGTGAATTCCTATTACAAGGTGTTAAATAGACATGATAATAATACATACCCTTGGAAATGCATTTGGAAAGCGAGAGTGCCCAGTAAAGTTGCATTTTTCTGCTGGTTAGTGTTGCTGGAGAAAGTTGAACAACTGATAATTTGAGGAAAAGGGGTTTATATGTGTTGGATTGGTGCTTCTTGTGCAAAAAAGATGGCGAATCAGTTAATCACCTGTTTCTTCATTGCGAATTGGTGACTGCTTTATGGAATGAGTTATTTGCAAGGGTAGACATTGCTTGGGTGATGCCTTTTCAAGTGGCAGAATTCTTGGCTAGTTGGCAAGGCACTGCAGGATGTGGAGGCAATCAAGCTGAATGGAGGATGATTCCTTTGTGTTTGTTCTGGTGCCTATGGCTGGAGAGAAATGGGAGGTGCTTCGAAGATTGTGAAAGCTCAATGGGGGAATTTAGGGATTTTTTCTTTAGCACTTTAAATTTTTGGGTGAACAATCTAGTGAAGGACATGAATATCTTGTAATGCTTTATTTTAATTGTATTTTGTTTTAGTTTGTATTTAAGTGTATTCTCATGTATACTCCCTGTGTACTTGGGCTATGCCTATTTATTTGGAATAAAATCTCTTATTACCTATAAAAAAAATGTACTATATATATATTTAAGTTGTGAAACATGATGGCTACCAATGTTCAAACTGTGGACCTCTAGTTTGCAAGTCTAGCATACAAACTGCAAAATCACAATTAATTATGTTACAATATTGGTATATTATTCATAAAGGGTTTTGGTTTGTTGAGATTTTTGGTCTCTTTGGTGGACATTTCTTTCTCAGATGAGCCTTCCCAGGTTTCCAATGTATTGTTTCTCCAATCACTGTATTGTTCTATGTATGTCTTAACTTACAGATTGATGGTGTACAGTTAAGGGCCTGTTCATATTTATCTTCAATGATTTACATTTAGTGAATATATAGTGTTCTTATGACTATTCTTCCATGGGTTTGAATTTTGTCATGAACAGATTGGTTGGTTGAATTCTTTTGAACATGGAGTGAGATGTTGCATCTGTTTATTCTTCATGTCTTACAGTAGTTCAAAAGCAAGAGTTTATATTGTGGAAAGCCTCAAAATAGAACTTCAAGCAAAAATTTTGAAGAGTATCTTCTTACAATATGTTGTCAGGTCAGAATTGATTAGCATTATCATAACAAATGCTTGCTTATTATTTTTGTGGTTAAACAGGTTGCATAAGAGTATTGTGCATGTAAAGACTGTTCGGTGGATACTTACCGGTGTGTTACTCCATCATCATTGTCGGATTTGTAACTTGTTTTAGCTTTTGATAATAAGTTTATAACTTGACTTCTATGTTGGTTTTGTGCTTTTTGTCATTTGTAAACATGTAACGCTTGGTGAGTTAAGGGCGGGTCTAGGGAGGATTGAACAAACAAGTTGGCCATAAAAGACAAAATAGTGTCGTTGTTTCAATGTCGGTATATGAGTAGTGTATGTGTCTATTGTTGTGTTTCAAACCTCACTTTTTCTATGTCTATTATTTTGTTTTTTATTTCTCTATTTTCCCTTTTCATTGTTTGGTGCTATGTGCCTGCTCCTACTTACTTTGTTGGTAAGCCCTTCAAGTTAAAAAGAGGGCCTTAATAAGCACAAAAAAGTCCCAAAAAACAACCTCCATTGTGTAAAAATACACAACAGATGGAGCCAAAAAGAAGTAAAAATAACTTACAAACCCCAAAAATCTATTGAAGATATGTCAAAGCCCGAAGAAAGGCCTCACCCAACTCCGATACATTGATCTGACATCTACTCTTACTAAGTCAAAGTCAAGAGTCGGAGTCAGTGCACACCCCTAATTAAAACCCTGTAAATAAATATGAGTCATACAGTACTCACAAAACAAGTTGTAGTATTGCACTTATAAATTATGCCTAAATGATTATTGATAAGATTTTTCTGAATTATACTATAGCAGACTCAATATCCTAGTTGTAATATTGCACATGGAAAATTTTGAAAAGACCTTATCTATCCTAAATCAATCTGATGATACAAAGCCCTGCAGAGCTAATTAATGTTCCAGAGCTTAACCTCATTTAGGAAAAAGGAAATGTAAGGCAACATAAAACTACCATCATCTGAAGACACATTTCCCGCCTTTTCATCGCAGGAAGATTTTTTCTGTTTCTCAAGATGCCCTACATAAAGAAGCCAACACTTGTTACTTCACATATATAATCATGGTGGTAAGGTTTTCATAGAGTACTAATATCGCATTTCAGTTGGGTTTGAACATTATTCAGTGCTCAAGATAACTATAACCATGTGAAGTGAGCAAACAATTTTTTTTTTTTTTTTGTTTAAAAATAACCAAGTAAATAGAAAACTCACCATCGCTAGAAGAATCATCGTGCAAGGAATCATTGCCGCGCAAAGAAGCATCTGCAGCCAAAACCTGATCCACTTTCTGGTCCTTCTTTACAACCTCCACATCACTGAAACACGAAAGACGGCAATGAATAAAATTCTCGCTGTCCTTTCATGAAATATGCCATCTCTATTCGAGAAAAATGTAGAATTAAACTTAGCCCACTTACAAACTCTTTTGATTTCAGAGATGAGAATTTCCAAAATATAAAGGGTCCATTTCTCATGTCCTTGATAACACATACAGAACACAAGTGAACGACGTAAAATTTTAAGTTTTCAAATACTCTCTTTCTGGTCCCGCATTTTCGAAGCAACCAACGACAATTTTCTTAACATCAAAACAGAAAGAAAAGAAAAAGGTGGAAAAGAAGAAGAAAGTTGATACCGAGAAAGAACTTGGTGTTTAAGGAGCGAGGCCCGAGAGCGAAGGTCGTCGGCTTTTAGAGAGAAACCCTTGGAAGAGTAGAGATTAGCCAAATCAGTGAGAGCAGAGGTCAATTGGAGGAGGACGGTAGCATTAGACGAGGCTAGGGTTTGGAGTTTCGAAACATGCGTTTCGAGGAGAGAGATGGCTCCGTCGGTGTCTCCAGCGGCGACGAGGTCCTCCACTGCCTCGCTCCAGTTTTCTACGTTTTCTTCTTCTCGTTGGTTTTCCATTGCACTGGAAGCCTGGAACTTCCTCTTGTATGCGAGTAATATATAATTTTTGAAGGGAATAAATGAGCGGAGTTCGAGCTTATCGTGCGTAAAGTTTTTTTTTTTTTTTTTTGTTTTGATAAAAAGGTCATTCCATTCATTTAAAAAAGATATACAACTTTGACTTCAAACGACAAGTCAATTACAAATATTAATAGAATCTCAGTACACTATTGTGACTGATATGGTCTAGTCCAGACGACTTATCTCTACAGACCGAAGTCTAAGAGATAGCACAACTCTGTTCCCGACAGAGTTCACAGTAATCAAACATAAAACTCCATACCCAACTAGGTTGAGTATGGAGAAACCAAACCCCAACATCACCGACTAAGCGGAGGGGGGACAACACGTCCGAAGGAACAAATGTTTTTGGGTTTTTTTGTTTTCTTGAAAATAAAGACAAGGCATAAAAAAATTACATTGAGAAAATACTGTAAAAAGGGAAAAACAGTGCACAAAAACACCTCAAAAGGGAAAATCGACGGTCGATCTTGGAAGATCTAGAGTCCCCGGTTCGGGAGCATCTGCGCATTGCAACGGCGGAGAGCTCCTTGGTGGCGCATGAAGGACACGCGCCGTCGAGCTTGGAATTTTCGTCTTGCACGTGCAGGCTACGCTCCACTTCGGTTGGGGCCGTGTTCGGTGGACGTGTAGATCGGCGGCTGGACAACCTCCTGGTGGGGCGCGTGTTGACTATAGGGACCCGAAAGATCACGAACGGCGAATCTCCCTTTGTTCGGCCTGGAAAAACAAAACAAAGGGAAGGAGAGAAGAGTGAGGGAAGGAGCTCCCACCTCGAGCCGGTCAGAAAGTTTTAGAGAGAGCGGGAGTTTTTGAGAGAGCGTAACTCCAGATCTGTATCATGCGTAAAGTTATAAACGTAAACGAACACTTTATTTATTTATTTTAGAACAGAACAATTTCAATCGTAAAAAAAACATTAACAGTTGCAGTGATAAATCATGTAATTACAGATCAGCATCTAGTAACACTTTAGATAGAATAAAATCTCGACGTTGAGACTACTAAACTGTATCATTCACAAGACCATCATGTCTCACAAATAAATGAGTTACTTTATTTATACCTTATCTCACAACATTAAAATCCAATTTGGATACAAGAAGTGTTTCATCTCATTTCATTTCATCTAATTATTACAAATTTTTTAAATTTTCACACAAAATATAATAAATAATTCAAAATCTTCAAATCTCAAAATAATAATAATATTAAAAAAATAATATTTTAATAATATTTTATTTAACTTTCATCTTAACTCACTATCCAAACGACACCTAAGTACATGAGGCTCCTAAAGAAGAAATAAGTTTTTGAATCTCAAATACGGAGAAGCACTGTGGCCAAACCAGCAAGTTTTGAAAACGCTCCTACTTTTTTGTTGAGATTCTAGTCTTTCCTCGCCTAGGGTTAGCCCATGGTGGAGCCCACCATTCCCCCTTCGTCGAAGGGGGCTGCTGGTGGTGATGGTGGGGCTCTGTCTTTCGCGCAAATGGTGTTGAAAGGTGCATCGTCTTCCACTTTCAAGTTACAGATGATATATTCAGTGGATGTGGATGGAGAGCCTGGGTTCCTTTTTACAGAACTAGAGATGTTGAAAGCGGCTGAGGATTTTCATTTATCTCTAGTGATGAAGTTTGTACGTATTAGACCAACGATTGATGATATACGCTTGGCCATCTTAAAATCGTGGGGTTTATTGGAGATTCTGACGGTTAGTGTGATGGATGATCACCATGTTTTGGTGAATCTACAATCTGAATGGGATTTTGTGCATGCATGGGCACGCGGGGATGCTTGATTGCTGATTCTGTTTTCCAGCTTTTTAGATGGACAAAAGACTTTGATCTACATAAGGAATCCTCTTTAGCGCCTCATTGGATTTTTTTGCCATGTCTATCGCTACATATGTATAGAACAAACTGTCTGCAAATGCTGGCAATAAGGTTTGGAAGGTTCCTAGGTGTCGACAATGCCACGCTACATAGATAAAGAGCATCAGGGGCACATATGTGTGTGGAGATTGATTTGGCCGATGAACCGGTGCAGGGTTTTCCCATCGTGGTGGCTAACAGAAAATTTTGGCAGAAGGTCCATTATGAAAGGCTAGGTTTCTACTATGAAAAATGCTCTTGACAGGGCCATACTTCAGTTTTTTGTAGGGCTGGCGAAGGACCATCACGTTGGGGAAGGGAGGAGGCAAAAGGGGGTGTTCGGAAAATATGGCAAGAGAAGCATAAACATACAAAGGTGCATGGTGACTAAGACAGGGGTGATACGAAACAGGATTCTCAGGACGACAAGGTTGCGTAGTTGATGGTAATTGAAGATAAAGATGTTTCGAATACTAAGGATGATGATGTTCACGTTATAAGAGATGATCTAGAGAGTTTGTCGATGAAATTGTTGGAGAGAATATTGTGTAAAAAGCTAGTTGAAGAGCTTTCTTCAATTTAAATTGGGGTCCTCTAGAACCCCAGTGATCTCGAAAGAATGCCACTTGTGGGAGATAGTGCGAAGGGTACTAGCCTTGAGATGGAAGTTTATGATACCTCCAAGGTGTAGAATAGTGGGGCTTGTGTTCCAAAGGGTGGGGGGGGGGGGTAGTCCACTGATTGAAGGGCCAAATGACCTTGTTTTGTATGGTACTGAGGGAGAGAAGGAGGATAGCATTATTGGGGTTGCCAAGCAAAAGGGATATGGTTCTGAGAATTTTCATGTTTCTAAGTAGAGCATCAAAAGGAAAAACAAGGTTGTGCGTCAATCCTAGCGGGTTTCTACTTGCACTGCTAAATTGAACTTATGATAGACTCCATCATTGCATGGAACATAAGGGGGTTGGGTAATTCTCGTCGTGTTTTATGAAATTTAATTTGGAAAAATAATGCAGTTATCGTTGCTATTTTTGAACCGTTTGCAAGTGAAGCCAAGTTACAACAATTAGTCAGTTTGTTGGGTTTTAATGGCTATTTTTGTACTGAAGATGTAAGGGGAAAAATATGGGTATTGTGGCGTACTCCATACAAATTTGAGGTGGTTAGTGTCTCTAACCAGATGGTTACGGGATGGCTCGTTTTAGAGTCAACAGAGACTCTTGTTTCTTTCATATATGCAAAGTGTAACCATGTGGACAGAAGGAGTCTATGAGAGAGTTTGGTGGCTTGCCGACCAACTGGTCATCCGTGGCTTCTCATCGGGGATTTCAATATTATTTGGGAGGATCGTGAATGAGTGGGAGGATGTCCCCGACCTGTTCAAGCAATGGATGACTTTAATGAGTGCATTAATGCTTGTGGCCTAGTGGAAGTAAACTATCATGGGAATCATTTGTCTTGGTGCAATGGTCCGGAAGGAATTGCTAGAAAATGGGCGAGATTGCATTGGGCTCTCATGAACGTGGCTTTTTCAGCTCGTTTTAATATGGTGGAATTTGAGTATATTACAAGAAAGTCTTCTGATCATAGCCCCATGGTGGTAAGACTCTTGTGTTGACACCAGGTATGGCCCCTCTCTTTTTCGATTCCAAAAAATGTGGTGTTCTCATGAATCTTTTCAAAGTCTGGTTAAAGAAATTTAGGAGCAACCCGTTTTGGGTTCGGGTTTGATAAAACTTGCTGCTAAACTAAAGAGAAAGATGGAGTTGCGGTCTTGGAATAGAAACATTTTTGGACTAGTGGAAAAACGTATTCAAGACCTAGAATAGAGGCTTTGCGGCACTGGAATTTCAGGTTCAACTTGAGTTTTTGGAAGAGACAGATGCGGATTACTTGGCTACTAAACTGGAACTTGATGTTTGGGAGAAAAGATAAGAGATTCGATTGGCCCAAGTTGCTAAGAAAAAGTGGCTGAAGGAGGGAGATCAGAACTCAAAATTCTTTCATGTTGTTGTCTCACAGTGTAGGCATGGTTTGGTTATTTCCAAGGTGCGCCTGGATGATGGAACGGTGCTGGATTCTCCTGAGAAGGTTCATTCAGGGGCTGTTGATTTATTTCAAAACTTTTTAGTGAGATGCTGAGTACTGAGGTTGCGGACTTATCACCGTTTTTGGGTTCAAAAATTTCTATGGAGGATAATTTTGATTTATGCCGTCTAGCTTCGGAGGAGGAAGTGAAGTCAGTGATTTTTTCCATTCCATAGCACAGTAGCCCAGGCCAGGATGGCTTTGGCTCATCTTTTTATATTTCTTGTTGTCATATTGTGAAAGAAGATGTGGCGGAGGCGGCAAGGGGTTTTTTTTGCATGTGCTAAACTGCCAAAGTTTTATGCCTCTTGTACATTGTGCTTATTCCTAAAGTTCTGGATTCTAAAAGTTTTGAGAAGTTTTAGCCAATTAACCTATGTTCAGTGGCGTACAAGATTTTCTCAAAGATCCTTGTGTCTCGTTTGACTGGTATTTTGCCAAGATTAGTGTCATCGGAACATGGGGCTTTCATTCAGGGACGAAGCATCTTTGAAAACATATCCCTCGCTTAGGAGATGGTTCATGTGATGAATAAAAAAACCCAAGGCGGGAATGTTATGGTGAAGCTCGATATGGCTAAAGCTTATGACAAGGTTCATTGGGATTTTTTATTTCAAGATCTAGCAGGGTTTGGTTTTTCAAATCAGTTCTGTAAATTGGTGAAGGAATGTGTAATTTCTCCTTGGTACTCGGTGATGATGAATAGATCCTACAAAGGTTTTTTACAGCCTAAGCCGGGCCTTCGTCAGGGGGATCTCTATCGCCCTATTTATTTTGATGCAGGAAATTCTCTCCAAGCTTTTGCAGAAACAATTTGAAGATGGTCGCATTGGCAAGTTCTATCATCCTTTGGGGGCCCCTTTGATTTCACACTTATTATATGCAGATGATATTCTGATGTTCCTCAATGGTGAGAACCGTTCATTGCGTCAACTTTGTAGCAGATTGTCCTATTATGAGCGACGGTCGGGGCAACACATTAGTCGTGAGAAATCTTCTATTTTTGGTTCAACCACCATTATTTTAGCTTGGAAGAGGAGTTTGGTGCACTTGACTGGGTTTGTGGAAGGTAATTTTCCAGTGACGTATTTGGTCCCTTGGTGCGTGGTCGACTGAAAGTTGGCCATTTTGATAAGTTGATAGTGAAAATTCTAGCCAAGGTTGCAGGTTGGAAAGCGAAGTTGTTTTGATAAGGGGGGATGTTGATTTTGCTAAACCATGTTTGTTTTGATAAGTGATGTGCTTGGTCTTGGATCAATAAGCCAACAGATGAGGGAGGTTTGGATTGGTGGGATTTTTCAGAGATTCAACAAGCTTTGCATATGAAGTTGGGTTGGCTTCTTTTGTCGATGGACTCCTTGTGATCTCATTTCTTGTTGAAAAAATATGGAAGAGGACAACATGTGTCTCTTTTGGAATCATGCCGGACCAGTTCTAGATTTTGAAATGCATTGTTTTTGTTCTTCCTAAGGTCTGTGAGGCTACGAAAATTAAAGTAAAGGAAGGTGTGGCTTCCTTCTGGTTTGACATATGGTTTTCGGATGGCCCTTTATCTCATACGGTGGATGTGATTGGCACTCCTTCTCTGCTAGTCAAGGATGTTTGGGTTGGCGACAATTGGAACTATGAGCGGCTAGAACAATTAATTGGTAAGGAAATGGCAGAGGAAGTGATGCGGAAGATCTGTGTAGGCAAACCTGGGCAAGACGTGCTTGTTGGAAACTAGCTTAGGATGGTCGGTTCTCGACAACTTCAGCTTGGAATTTAATCCGAGTTAAAGGGGATCATTTTACTTGGATGGACTAGATTTGGAACAAACATTTGCCTAAGAATATCTCGGTATGTATGTGGCGTGCTCGGTTTAAATGTCTGTCTGTTGATGATAGAGTCAAGTCACTTGAAATTGAGATAGCCTCCAAATGCAATTGTTGTTCGTCCCCAACTCAGGAAACACTGGATCATGTTCTCGTGCATGGAGAGATTGCTGACCAAGTATGGCGCCTAGCATCCTCGACGCTGGGTGTTTCGCGTGTGCAATCTAGGACGTGGTGGAACCGAGTGGAGGTTTGGATGAGATGTGCGAAAAAAAGAACCAAGAGGGGTCTGTTGATTGGCCTCTTGCCTAGTCTTCAACCATGGTGTTTATGGCGATGCCGCTGCAAGGCTCGGATGGAAGGTGTTCAGGACATTGTACTAGGTGTTTGGAGGAACATTCGGTTATGGTTAGACAAATTGGTAAATGAAATGGTTGATATTAAGTTGTCTCAGACAGATTTCCAAATTTTGAATGCATTGGATATTCGGACTCAAGTCCGATTAGTACAAAAAATTCAGCAGGTTGCTTGGTTGAAACCCCCTAGTGGCTAGTGGAAACTGAATGTGGACGGCAATTGTCTTAGGAATCCGGGAAGCTGTGGTGGTGGTGGAGTGTTGTGGGATCATGGGGGCCATATCATGGCAGGTTTCTCGGCACAGTATGGTTTTGGGACTAATAACGAGGCAGAGCTACAAGCCCTGCTACAAGGGGTGCGACTTTGTAAAGAAATGGCATGTACATTGGCAATTCTGGAGTGTGATTCAAAGATAGTGGAGGACTGGCTGAATACTCGGTGCTGTAATTTATGGTATCTTTGGGATTATTAGGATGATCTTTGGTAATTGTAGCTCATTCAATTTCAGGTGGTTCATCCATTTAGATAAGGTAACCAAGTGGCAGATTTTCTGGCAAGACGAGGCGAAGAGGGACTCAATTGGACTTTCGGTTCAGGTGCATGCTTACCAAGATCACTGGGGGGTATTATTCGTTTAGATACTTTTGGGTTTTCCCTCTATTAGACAATAGCATGACGTTAGGAGGATTTTGTGTTTTTGCATTTTTTCGAATGTACTGTTCCGGCATTTTGGTTTTTTCGTTTATCTGCTTATGTACCACATGTTTCCCTCCACCTGAGTGAGGCCATCTAATAAATGTAGAGGTTTTGCCCTTTTTTTTTAAAAAAAAAAAAGGTTCTTGAATCTCAGATATTATATTCCCAAAAAGTTAGTTTCCTTAGAGACAATAGCTTTAATCACAGACAAAGAATCTCATTCCAATAACAAACTAGAGAAACCCAAATGCAAGATCATTTGTAAACCCTTCAAAGTAGCCAAAGGCTCAATGTCATCCACTTCAAACAACCCAAATTCTTTCTAACACAAAGTAAATAAAGCATCCCATTTATTATTTCTTAAAATAGCCCCCACATCCCAAGATCAGAAGAATGAAGCAAAACACTATAAAAATTAAGTTTTATCCTACCTTGCAAAGGAGGTTTCCAAGAAAGAATGATATCCTTACGTAAAATCGATTGATGCAGTTTAATGACAGTGTACCCCTCAACATATGCCAAATAATTATCAACCACATCATTAAGCATACAGTTAGACTTCTGAAATAACTTCATATTTCTATATTTCCAAACACCCCAAGAAATAGGAATAAAATGTGAAACCGAAGATATATCATATTGCATCAAAACTCCAACCAAATCAAAATAATTGCCCATCATCTCCAAAAAAGGTATAACAAAAGGAAAACATACAACCAGCAATTTTTCCACATCTGGACATCCACAAAAAATATGATAGCAATCTTGTAGTACCAATGAGCAAAGAGAACAATCCACATTAGAAATAACACTGTTTTTTAGCAAATTCAGTTTTGTAGAAGGACTATCTTTATAAGCTCTCCACCCAAAGTTCTTAACTTTATTCTGAAGACTTAAATTCCAGAATTGATGCCAAAAGGATGAAGAGCCTTGAAATTTAGAACTACTCGCACCAACAGTAGAATCAAATAATGTGACAACAAGATGATATCTAGACTTTACTGAATACAAGTCATTTTTTGTGCCTATCCATACAAACTTGTCATCCCAACCGCTTGGTAATAAAGGAAGCTGTACAATAGCATTATCAACAAAAGAAGGAAATATAGTGTGGCGCCCCCGACCCCCGTGTAAGGAAAACACGGGAATCGAGACGCCGGGATGATGACAACACGGTCACACATCCCAACGTAAGTGCCAAGTGTGTGTACATGCAACGGTGTACAACAACAACGCAGCGGATTAGTCAACTAAGTACCAGAATTAAAATACAAGTAAACATCAGTAAAGTTTTAAAAGTAGTTATACAGTCATCCAAAATAAGTTAACACATGTCCCGAAAATACAGAATGGTAAAATAAAATAACAATAAACAGTGATCCTAGATCACTCCTCGGGCGGAGCCGTCTCCTCAGGCTCACCCTCCTCCTCATCTGCATCAAAATCTGCGTTATCACAGAATGGTACCGCAGGTAAGTATAACCCAAAAAAAATCTCAGGAATAAAATGCATTTAATACAACTAACATGCATGCATATGAAGAGATATATATTTTTCTCAAAATATCATTTTCCCCGAAAATGATAATTTTCCAACACACGCCAAAATCCCATTTGGCCCACAAATAATCTGTAAAATATTTTCCCAGAAAATTATTTACACAAAATCCAACTCACACTATTTTTCCCAGAAAATAGTCCATTTAATCCGTCAATACCCTATGCACCATGGCCTCCCCTAGGGACCATCCGCACGTCCTGGCTTCGTAGCGATGCCCAGTTCCGCGCCCAGCGCGTACATGGCCGAGCACTCACTACGCAACGAGCGATGCCCAGTTCCGCGCCCAGCGCGTACATGGCCAGACATCCTCTAGTCCCCGCCAGTAGAAGGACCACGGAGTCGGCACGAATCTCTCGTCCGATCCCATTGTCGCCCAGCGACAATCCAGGGGACGTTACTCAGTTTATTCCGCTCCCGAGTAACCAGAGGAGCTCCACCGAGATAATGCCCCATCTCGGCTTGGGGTTCGTGATACACACGCACCCAACAAATCATTCACATGAAAACCCAGTTTTCATAAACACATGAACATGAATGCAATATACGAAAACCCAGTTTTCCTTTACAAACATGAACATGCATGAAATAATGAAATGCACATGAACTAACCAATCCAAAATCCATCAATAACCAATAACCAATCCAATCCAATCCAATCCAATCAAACCAACAACTCCAATCACAAATCCATCCGACCCCCGTACTCCTCGGACTCAGTCCGGCATGCCAAAAAAATACAGTGAAATGCGTTAGTGCAAAAATACATAAAATTCATGAGAACTCTTTGGAGAAATACTTACAGTGCAATAAAGCAATTTCCGAAGGATCACGAAGCTGAAAAAGGCGACGTCTGAGCAACACCACAGTGTAAAATACACTGTGGCCGCGGGTCACAAATACCCACTTTTCAACGGAGACAAACGAAGACCCCAAAATGATAGGGTAGGGCCTAGAGAGGTCGGTGAAGCCAATGGTGGTGGTGGTTTGCCGTGAATGACGGCGCAAATGGTGGTTTAAGGCCAAAAATGTACAAATCGAAAATGGACTTGGTGGGGCTTCACCGGTGACGGATCGGAGCCGGGGTTGGGTCCAAAGGGTTGCCAAGAGGTCGGGGATGAAGTGGTAGGAAGATGGTGGCCAATGGTGGTGCGACGGCGGCGCTGGGCGGAAAGAGTGCCGCGGCTTTGTGGGCTTCGTGGGGGCTAACGGTGGCACGAACGGCGGTGATATTGGTGGGGTAGGACGGCCGGCAGCTGAGGAATGCAAGGGACCGGGCGGTGTCGACCACTGCCGACGGACGGCGGCGCTGGGAGGGGACGAAGGATCGGGCGGAGGAGAGGGGAGAGAGAAAAAGAGAGAGAGCTCGCGCACGGGGGGAGAAAGCAGCGGGAAAGAAAGAAAAAGGAAAGAAAAAGAGAAAAAGAAAAGAAGAAAGAGAGGAAAGAGAAAAATAGAGGGAAAGAAATGAGGTCCAGTCCTCATAACTTGGGTCACGAAAATGATCCAACGGAAATGATTTTAAAACCACAAATTAAATAAAATAATTTAAACGTAATGGTAAAGTCAAATTGAAATAATTAAATCTCACAGTAATTAATTTAAATATTAAAAGCAGTTTAAATACATAACAATAAATAAATATTAAGAAGCACATAAAAATAATTTTCACCCAGTTAAAAATCCTAAAAATAATCCAATTAAAATCCAGTAATTTTAAAACAAGAGAATAATTTTTTGAATAACATAAAAATAATCATTCAATAAAAATACACTAAAATACGGGGTGTTACATATAGATTGAATCAAATCCACATCCCAATAACCATTAGGCTGATGCATAAGCATATTAACTTTCGAATCATTATAAATGACATAATTAGGTGGAATAGACTCAGGCAACCAGAAAATTGGGAGCCATTTATCTTGAATTATCCTTACATCAGCACCCTTCCTTATCCTCCAAATACTCCCAGCTAACAAAAGAGATTTAGTAGCATAAATACTCCTTCATACATATGAGGGCTTGCTACCCAAATGTGAATGAAAAAAATTTGTGGAAGGGAAATACTTAGCTTTATAGACCCGAGACAACAATGAGTTAGGATTTTGAATCAATCGCCAACCTAGTTTTGCTAACAAAGTCAAATTAAGGCGAATTCTAGATTATATGTATTATATTTGATAACTTTATCTACAAACTTTAATAAAAAAATTCTGACTTTTTGCTAAAATCCTTATAGATGTTGATGAAAATCACATATTGATTAGGTGAAGCTGTGTAGTGTAAAGCTTTTATATAGAATTTCTCTTCTAAGTATACTTGTAGCGTGCCAAAACTTGAGGAATTTAGTGCAGGATGACTTCGATTCTTAAGTCAGCGAAGAACTAAGATTTCTCAATGATTGATGAATTTATGAATCAATAGTACGTACCTTGTAGGCTATTTATAAGGGTTGGGTATTCTAATATGGAAAAATCATTTTAGAGGAACGATTCTAAGTGCCCAGTTTTGTGCGTTACCTTTAGAGCACAATTTGGTAGTTGATAGTGCCCATCCTGTATGGATATCTTGCTTGGACTTATCTTTGTAAATTCATTTCTTGTCGAGAGACGATTAGCTGGTTTCCATATTGGTGACGTCTTTCTATGATTTATCTTTATAGATTGATCTCGATATTAGAGGGCTACAAATAGTTGACTTTATCCTCGAGTGCATATTGTGCATTTGCGTGGCTTTACCTATCATTGTCCTCTATCACGTCAATCCCACGTGACCACAATCTTTAGCTGTCAGTTATTTCTTTTTTGCCCACTATGTCGGCATGTTCTCCTATTAATCGCCTGCGGCTCTTTCCTCACCTATAAATAATATTTATACCCAACAATAGAGTTTATACATACATACATATATATATATATATATTAGTAATTATATTTATAAGCATTCAAGTAATTAATATGCTTAATTTTAGAAATATGATTTTATTGGTACCGAATGTTCATAATAAAGTCTCAACTAATCATGGAAGTACACAAGTTCTCAGTAAGAAGTTTCATGCATGTGCACCTTAGTAATTGAAAATGAAATTCACCCAATCCTATGGCACTGAAATTGTTTGCACCAAAAACTCAAACCTTAGACCTAGAGGGAGCATGACACTAGGATCAGGGCTCTCACCATTTGAGTCAATGCCTAAGGATTAAATACTCTCATTATAAATAGAGAGAGATATAAAAATAATAAATACGAGTTATTCGAGTTTATACTAGCTTATATGAATCAATTTGAGTAAAACTTTATCTTTGTTGTATCCTTTAATAATTGATCATAATGGGTTTTAGGGACTTAAAGTGATCATGAAGTTGGAACAAGTTTTGGCATGTTGCAGGTAGACTCTAGAGTATTGTTGGCAAATTTCAATTCTTAGTCAGTGCAATACACTTGTAGGTCTAATAACAGAGTTGCTCATACCCGTACAAAAAATGCTTTGGATGTAACTTATTGGATGATATTTCGCCATGTATTCTTCATCTTTTATAGAGATTTTGAATTAATGCAAATCTGATTATAAAAAAAAAAAAAAAAAACCAAAAAAGAATTTTACCGGGTCGATATCTAGCACTTCATAATCTTTCCTCTATAACACTTCTTCTTCTTCTCTCCCTATATCTTATTTATTATAATTAATAATTGAGTAATTTAGTATTTAACAAATTCATAATTATATTGTAAGTAATATTAAAAATAAAATAATGTTTTTACATCACACGAGTTTGTGACAAGTTATTATTAATTTCGTGATGTCATATTGTTAAAAATCATTGCTTATATAAATAAATTAAATGAAATGGTATTTTGTGATATGGTCAAGATATAACTATTCAATCATACTCCAACAATATCTAATAAGAGATGGCTATATACAAATAAGTCATGACACAACATTCAAAATGAGATTTATTATAATAAGAGTAATGTTAAGAACAAGCCATAAATGTGTAAGCGCAAACTTTTTGTAAAAAAGTAGATCTTACTAAGAAAAAAGTGAGTTCTTCGCACTTTTTCATAATGTGGTCCGCTTTTTTAGAAGATGCATGTGTGAGGTTTGTGTATTTGGAATTTATATATACCAGTATTCTTATAAAACATTGTCACAACCCCACGAATCTTGACTCGGTCAACTACCAAAAGTAGTGAGATAGTGAGGTGTCTTGATACTTTGATTCAGGCACATGATCTAAATTTCCTAAGAGGCTAATAGATTGGACATTTTTTTTATATATAAACTTTTAATAGATGATAATAACAAGAACTTATAGATACAACATGATATTTATGTATATATGTGGATATACAAATCCCATAATGTCATATGCCCACAAGGGTCAATTGTCCAAAATACTACAAACATGGTACATGCAGTAAATACATATCATTTGGCACCCATATATATGACACGTCTAATCTCAAGAAACTCTACAATCCCTTGGGAGTAGGTCAATTTGTCCATATGGTGGTGGATTGATATCGATTGGTATGATGGGGTTGATACGGGATTATAGGTCAAAGCATTAAAGCTTCATTTAGGAGTTTAAACCAATGAATGTAATGAAGTAGAATGAATCTTTCTTACTTGGTTGTTTTAGAGAGAGTTAATTTCAAAGTTAGCATATGGATTTGCATGTTTTTGCAAATCAAGAGTTAGGTTTTCAACTTTCACAAAATTCATACATCTTCTCTAGGGGTGGGCAGCAGGGCTCCGCTAGCTGCTGCATTGCCCCGTTCACCCCTCCCCCACCTAAGCGGGGCGGGGGATCCATGCAGCAAATGTAGGGGGTAGGTGGCCTTGCCCGCATCGTGGCCCCTAGTAGAGGCGGGGTATGGAGGGGGCCCAACCCCACTCTGGGTTTCCCCTGCCCCTCTATAAATAATATATATTAAAAAAAAACTACATAGACAAAATGATGTGGTTTTTTTTTAAAAACAAATCAGACGAAACGACACTATTTTGTCATTATAGACAAAACGACGCCATTTGGTCTGGGTTAATTAATCCCCCCCCTCTCGTGACTCCCCTCCCCCCCAGCCCTCCCCTTTTCGAAATCGAATCACCCTTAGTCTCTCTCTGTCGCTTGTCTCTTCACTGTGTCCGACGTCTCTCATCTCTATCACTATCTGTGTCCGTCGCCGTCGCCATCGCTCTATGTGTCCATCGCATCATCGTTGCTAAAGGTAAGCCCCAAATCCGAACCTCTTAATTTTAGTATTTTATGTTTTTTTTGTTGAGTTATGGAGATTGGAGGAAGGTTGGGATTAAATGGAGATGGAGGATGAGATTTGTGAACTGTGTGCTGTGGAGAATCTTGATTGTGCATGTGATTTGTGAATATGAACTTTTGTGATTCGTGATTCTGTGCATGGGTTTTGGATTGGAATCCTAAACTAAATCTGAAACCCTAAATTAATCTAAGGGTTTCAAAGATTGATCTTTGAAACCCTTAAATTAATTTAGGGTTCCAATCTAAATTATGAAACCTCTAAATTAATTTAGGGTTCCAATCCAAATAAATACAGGCGCCTTCTTTTATAAATTTATATGGTATATCTTTTTATGCTAATGTTGTCTATTAATTCATGTTAATCTGGCTTTTTTCCCACCATTAAAGCTAATTAATTATTAAGCATCAATATTGATAGATTATAGTTGATTTTAGTTACTTGATAAAGAAATCAACCTCAGAACTATAGATTTGAAGATGCATGTATTACTAAATTTTTGTTGAACTTATTAATTATGGGTTTTCCTCAGATATTGTCATAGTTTTTTATTTTATTTTTCTCGTATGAGAGTTATAATGTCTTTTAACATCTTTCAATTGTGCTTTTGGGCTCATGTGTGCTATTGTTGGAAATAAATATGTTTACCAATTAATCAGTTAAAAAATGTTTCAAAATTGGCACTAATTAGAAATGAGGCTAATAATATGGAATTAATCATGTAATTGATTTTGGGTAGCATTGTTTTTATATATGATACTCCTTACAATATTGGCCGGCCATTATATATTTGAGTTTTGTAGTAAGACTATCCATACAAGAAAAAAAAAAAAACAAATGAACAATGTTTTACTAGAAGAAATATTGGTTTACTAGAGATATGATTAGAAACATTTCGTTACATTAATGATTACATATAAAGTTATATTCGAATTGAGTATTAAAAGTAATGTTATTTTCCACTATTTTCAATTCAAATAAAATTTCAGTGTTATGTTGACTAAAAACATCACAATTTCAAGTTATATTCATCAACCCACGAGGCACGTGGCAAAGCTAACAGGAATACATTTTTATTCCTTTTTTTTATGTTGTAGCCACCACTAGAAACATAAAAAGACAAAAACTCAAATAGCTCCTATGAATTGAGAGCTAGAAAAATTAAAACAAAATTGCATCTAAGATATAGTCTGACAATATTTAAATTGGTATTGGTCCTCAAATATTCTCTCTAGTATATCAATGCATAAAGGGTTTGCTTCTAGTTTTGATTCAATAAATCTGGACCTTCAGCGAACGTGAAATCCAAGTTGTAAAGAAGAAATGTTAGAAAATTGTGCTCCTTGTGATGCATATAGAAATGAGAAAATCTGCTCAGCCCCCGGTCTCCTACCGCACTCCACACACCTCCAACATGGCAAACCGAGTCTAATTCCACGTCACGGTTCTTTCCTCCCCTCCCTCACTTGACGAGACTTTCTCCCCCTCCTCAGTTCCCTTTCTCCCTCCCGAAAGCCAATATGTTTCTCCCCCTCCCTCACATCCCTTTCTTCCCCTCCCGAAAGCCCTCACCTGATTCACCTTCTTCCAACATCCTCACCCCAGTGAAAACCCTCCCATGTCTTAGCCCCTTGCAAACCGTCACCCCCATTTCTTTCCCTTCCGAAAGCCCAGCGAACACCACCTCACGCCGAGATCCCCCAGCCCTGGTATTCTCTCAACCTTGTAAGGCTAGAAGAAAATTTTCTCATCCTCACCCAAATAGTCTTTCACCCATGAAACCCTAGAAAAAATTCGAATCCTCACCCCAGCCCAAGGAGAAACCCCTTCAGAGCTTCGAGCCCCTCCTTCACCCTCTTCAATGACCAATGCCTCCCTCTGTCGTCGTCTCCTCCGTGGCATTGCTTCGTTTCTGTTCAGCTCGCTTGCAGGGTAAGAACTCCATGCCACTTTTCTATCTTTGAAAGTGTTGTATGCTTTTATAGGTTGTATTTGTGATGGTTTGACTTGGTTTTTTGCTTTTAAAATATGCCCTTTCCTTTAAAAACTATTATGCTACCAATCAAAAAACAAATTATGCACTTTGCAATACTAAAGAGAATTTGGCAAAGCATGCTTGTGGGTTGCAAATGTTTATCATTTTTTTATTTAAATAAGAGGATAAATAGTAGTTTTATCTTGTTGATTAGCAAACCTTTCTTGTTTGTGCAGAGTTGCATATATGTCTTCTCTGATTGAGAGGGCAAAAAAGTGCATAGACTTTTCAGCCAGTGTTTACATCACACATCTCTTCATATGCATTGTCTATGGAGGTTGGCCTTCCTCAATAACCTGGTGGGTTCTAATGGTACTGGAATTGCAGTGATGGCTTTGCTAGGTGAATATATGTGCATTAGACGGGAACTGCGAGAGATTCCCAATACACACGATACCATTCAAGTTAAGAAGTTTTCTTTTGTACATTACTTTTCTAGAAAAATTATTTTCCCCCTATGTGTTTCATTGCTGTTAAAGTTTTATGTTAAATTTGTTCCTATTTATACAAAGTAGTGGCTGCCGACTACTTTATTGCAATGATGAATTTCCATTCTCTAATACATTTTCCTGTTGTTTTGGCACTCAACTTTTTTCTGTTACTGGAAATTTAAGTCAGTCCCATTTATATATTTAGGACATGCTTTTGTTCGTTACTGGAAATTTAAGTCAGTCTCATCTATATGTTTCTTTGTTTTTTCTACAGAAATAATGTTGGATATGCAAAAATGGGTTTGGACAACACTTTGGACACTTGCAGGACTGAAGATTTATGGAAATAGTTGCAGCCAAATAATGGCTTTAGCTGCTGGTTTTGTCTTTGTTGTTGTATTTGTTTAAACTCAAGTTAGAGAGATACAATACATTCTTGTTGTTTTATTTTGAAAACTGAACTGGTGTATTTCCTTCCATAGTTGTATGTTGAGTTGTAAGTGTTAATTAATACTTGTGGAGTAGGAAGTATGTATTTATATGCAATGGAATGAGGTTCTGCTTGGACAGCCCAAACTATATTTTGTTACAATTAAATGAGGCATTTGAATGGGATGGGGTTCTGATTTTATGTAATGGAATGAGGTTTTGTGAGCTTTATTTATATGCAATGAAATGAGGTAATGAATCTTCTGATTAATGGATTTGAATGAAATGAGGGATGTAGCTAGGGGACAAACCCGTGACACATTTTTCTTCTTTTATGATACCTGAGGCAAGTTGTCTCTGTTTATTTAATCAGATTAGTTCTAGATAGTTGGTCTCATCTTATGGTTGCCAACTGCCCATTGGCTCACCAATTCGTGAGTTAGCATATATTTATCCAAAGACCATGACAAGAGGCATGGGATTGTTTGATCTCATTAGCTGGATTTTCTCCCATAAAGTATGCATTCTAAAATAGAATAAAAAAGGTTGAAAATCATAAAGGTAGAACGTCAAGGCATTCTAAAGTAGAAAGGCAAAATGCATCCCATACCTAAGCATGATGCATTCCAAAAATCCTGAACAATAAGACGCACTCCTCATTGCATTTCACAATTGAACAAAAAATATTTACAAAGCTCAATGAAGTCCTATTTTTTTACACTTCAAAAAATAGTACCCCTTTTACATATCATGATTTACACTTCTTGAAAATATTACACTTGAAGAAAATGGAACACTTTCATTTTCACAAAAATGCCACACGCCCAATCTTCCCTCATGTATGTTGAACGCATCACTCCTCTCGTTGCTCATTATGTGGTTTATACCTGTACCAACAGTGCAAAAATCAAATGCACGACCATATAAAATGCTAACTGAATGAGTCTAACTAACTAACAGCAATATAAATGCATGACCATAAAAAATACTTCAACCAATTTCTGAAGATATTAAGTCCCATTGGGCATGCACGACCCATCCTGAATATTTTAAAATTCTAGAAAAATTAAACAAAGACATTAAAAATGGAACAACGAGAAGAAAGACCTAAAAAAGTGAAACATATCACACCTCATCATTGCCAGGTGGCGTTGGTCGTGTGATAGTACTACAATGGGTTGGGATAATAATGTTGTTAACAACAGGACCAAGTTGTGCTTCAGGGACCTCACCATATTGTGAGTCTTCGTCAAATATTTTCTTTCACGTCTAATTTGACAAAACAAAAATACACTTTCATTACACATTAATATGCATGCACTATACCATATAGAGAATTACTCGACCAGAATGTACTACCTATTTACGTACATAAACAATATATTAACTAGATGACAAGAATATCGGACACTACGACAGTTTCAAATAACGAATGTGTATTATACCTGAGTCTGTGAAATTGATGTAGAGGGCCTAGGTTTAAAAAGGTAGTGCTGGTCTATAAGTGCCACCAATCTTTATAGTTGATTTAGTTACTTTGGGAGTGTTTATCTTTCCATGGGATTGCTATTAAGCTTAATAATAGTCATCCACTCTTGCTTCTTTGATTGAAAACTCTTAAAAATAAAGAAAATCAGTCATATCTTTGCCACCTTCAAAAAAGATGCATATCCTTTGTGATAGGGGAAACAAAAATATGGGACCAGAGGTTGTATGCTTTGGTCAAATGGGACCTGCGAATATTGGGTCTTTCATTTTCTTATCCTTACCATAAGATTGAACTTTCACGATCAGAAATCATTGCAAGAAAATAAAGGGCCCAAAAACTATTGTGGATGAGCTTCTTCCATTCCTATCTGCTACAATTTGGTGGAAAACAGAGAGAAATAGGACATTTTATCACTTAAACAACAATATCTTTTTTTAAAAAAAATGAACCATGGTCTCATAGAAGAAGACAATCTTTTATTACAAATTATTGATCTCTTCCAGACATAACTAAATACATGATATATAGCTACCTATACAACTGAATGAGTATTGCATAATTTTTAATTAGAAATGGTAAAGCTTCAAAATAGAGGCTAAACTCTTCAAATTATTATCAAAACTCGATAGATTCAAGTTATGTACAAATCACAACACCTAAGCACGTCCTACCCAAGGTTCAAATCTAGACCAATCGTCACCTTCAGACCAGAAAGCTTAAAACAGTGCATTACTTCATTACTCACCCAGTGTCTGTTAATCTTACTTATAGCGTTCAATATCTAATCTTAAAACGTAACAACAGTATGTATAAAACATCATCCCAAGTTTCATTCTTCAACAAAATTCACATATTATAACAACCAAACTTTAAACAGTGGCTAAAATTTTCCAGTACCGAGAACAGAAAATCTAAATCGAAGAAAAGAGTTGTCGAGCTTATTGTGCAAGATCCTCGAGTGTTGCATGGGGTCGCATGGCATGACGTCTTATTAAGTAAATTCGGAACCACCACATTTTCTTCCCTACATTTTCTTAACAACCAAACATGTATCCAAAAATAGAAACAAACCGTGGCTGAGAAGAAATACAGAGAAATACCCAAAAAAAGCAACCAAAATACACAAAACACAGATTCAAACTAACACAAAACCGCAGATCCAAGAAACACAAAAACACACAAAATGATTCATGCTGGGAAACAAAATGGAGAGAAAAAAAAGACTTCTTTCGGTCGGTTCTTACCCTTGTCAATGGCAATAAAGGGTGGCGTTTGGAAGACGATCGGTGAGAAGTGCTGTGCAACGAAACCCAGTGGAAGAGAACCAAGCTTGGGGGTGGGTGGGGGGAAAAGCAGGGAATGAAATCTGGATGCTGTTTTTGATTTCGAGGTTTTAAATTTCAAAATGGCTCATTTGGTGAATTTTGAAAAAAAAAAAAAAACAAATTACAGGTCAGCTGTGTGCGGAGGTTATGCTACAGTAGGAGGTTGTATAGTAAGACTCTATAGAAATATAGAAAAAAATTCTTAAAAATTTGTAGTTGATTGTGCATGCTTATAATATGTTGTCTATTTTGATTGTGTATGCTTATTTTATAAAATAAATTATAATGATGAAAAGGTTAGGGACATGTTGAAATTTGATTGTGCATGCTTATTTTATAAAACAAATTATAATAATGAAAATGTTAGTGGCATGTTTTGATTGTTGATACTTGATCCCTATGTGTTGATTGTTGATGTTAGTGGCATGTTTTTGTTTTAATTTCAGATTTGTTGTTTGTTTTGGAGAATGTCTTCTTTTACTCCCTCAGATTTTAGTGATAGCTATCCTACCCCTATCAGGCCTACCCCAACCTCTAACCCTACACCCAGTACTAACCCTAGTGACAGCTATCCTACCCCCAAGTCACACAAAGCAAGAAATATGTTTCTATAGTTTGGTTTCATTTTATCAAACTAGAGGGTGGTGACCCCAATAGACCCCAAGCAAAGTGTAACCATTGTATTAAACTCTATGGATGTCACTATAGGAAACATAGTACATCACAGTTAAATGTGCCCTTAGAAGAACAATGCAAGAAGAATTCAATATTGATATCCTTACGAGAGAAGAGTCAATCTAGACTAGAGATTGGACTAAAAAAATGACGGATGAGAGTAGTGGGGGTCTACGTTGAAGAGGTATACTAAGTATGACTCCGATGAGTATAGAAGAAAGTTAGCTCATATGGTTATCATGGACGAGTTGCCTTTTCAATTTATGGAGGGGAGATGGTTCCAAGAATATTTTAGTTGTTTGGAACCTAGGTTTAATATTCCTTATCGCTACACTGTGACAATAGATATTAAAAAACATTACCAAAAGGAGAAGGATTTGCTGAGGGGCCAATTGGTGGATCAAGTTGTAAGCCTCACTACTGATACTTGGACATCCGTCCAAAATTTTAATTACATGTCTTTGATTGTGCATTTCATTGATTGTGATTGGACACTACATAAGAAAATTGTAAAGTTTTATCTAATTTCCGATCACAAGGGTGAGACGATTGGAAAGGCCTTGGAGGCTGCAATAAAGGAATGGGGGTTGACACGGGTTTCGATGGTTACAATTGATAATGCCTCGTCTAACGATGTCACATTGGGATACCTTAATACCTATCTTAGAGTGAAAAATAAGACAATCTTGGATGGTGATTGTTTGCATGTTAGATGTGTTGTACATATTTTGAATTTAATTGTGTCTGATAGCTTTTAAGATGTTGATGACTATGTTGCACAAATCAGAATGGCTGTGAGATTTGTGAGAGCTTCTCCTACTAGTTTGGATAAATTCAAAAATGCTGCAAGGAATGTGGGCATAACATCCAAGAAGGGCCTTTGTACTAATGTTCTTTCAAGATGGAACCCAACCTTCTAGATGTTGGAGGCGGCTCAAGAATATAAAGCAGTTTTTGAATTATAGGGTGATGAAAACATCCACTATGTCAGATATTTTGATGAGCATGAGAAATTAAGAAAGCCTATTGATGATGATTGGAAGATGGCTGCTATCTTTGTAGATTTTTTAAGGTTTTTTTGCAAGCTGACATTGAAAATATCTGGTTCTTTGTACCCTACATTCAATGGTTCACTTAACAAATGTATAGGGTAAAAGAAGAATTGGATTAGATGTGTATGGGTGACCATACTAGGATTCGGGAGATGACATTGATGATGAGGGTCAAATATAACAAGTATTGAGGGATTTGAGTAGGCAAAATATTTTGTTATATTTGGTTGTGACCCCCAGCTCAAGCTTGATTGCATGGTATATGGTTTGAGACTTGTGCAAGGGGCCGCATGGGCTAAGCTTATTGGGGGCATGGTTAGAGACACCCTCTGTAGATTATTTGATGAGTTTGCCATGATCAGGGGTGGTAGTGCACCTACACCTACCCTAGCACCTCCTCCAGAAGTTGGGGCAGGAAAAAAAACATAGGTTGGTGTGGGCCCAAAGCCTCTCACAGAACCCCCAACTAGTTTGTCAATCTACAAAGGTGAAATCGAACGTAGACCAATATTTGGCAGGGATCTTCTCCCATATACAGAAGGGTTTGATATATTAACTTGGTGAAAGATCAATGGCGTGAACAATCCCGTTATTGGAGAGATAGCCCGCAGTATTTTGATCATCTCTATTAACACCGTAGCCTTAGAGTTGGCCTTTAGTATCGAAAGATGCATATTGGATCCATTTCGGAGTTCTCTGTTTTATACCATTGTGAAGACATTGATTTGCAAGTAGAATTGGATTAAAGAGACTCAAATTCATGTTCCGAATGTTCTTGACTTAATGAGGCCGACGAGGAGGAGGGTGGTAATTAGCCTAGATTTGGTAATTGTTGATTTCAATGTTTCATTTTATTATTTTGATTTATTTTATGTATATTCATTTCATCAGTATTAATTTTAAATTTAATTTTT
Organism: Juglans regia; assembly: GCF_001411555.2. Lineage (NCBI taxonomy): Eukaryota > Viridiplantae > Streptophyta > Magnoliopsida > Fagales > Juglandaceae > Juglans > Juglans regia. The sequence goes on along the minus strand of NC_049914.1, from coordinate 19,209,995 downwards.
ATAGTTATACATGATATGACGTTTACCATCGTTGCAGTATGAGTCCACTATATTGGACCTTGACCCACCATTACCATTTGCCATATATTTGTACAATTTGTCTTGTCTCTTAATTTTTTTTCCTATTTATATAATTTTTGGTATATAATTGTTTTTATAATCTTACTGTCATGCGCACCTCAAGTCTCAATCCTAATTCCAAACCGAAATTCAAATGATATATTCTCAATGTCGCATCTTGATCTCCATCTCAACTTGGTTAGTCAGATTTTAATTTATAACTTTTCATTTGTTTCTAGTTTATAATTCTAATTTTTCTTCTTATTCAATTGTTAATGTTTCAAATTTTATGATCTCACAACTCACAGTAGGCAGCACTATATTTTATTTCCACCCTTAGCCACCTGCCCCAAATGTCAAAGTCAAAATTCAAAGATCTCCATTGTCACTTTTATCATTTATGTTCAATTGACAATTGTATTTAGATTTTACATATTCAATTCTTTGTAATGTTGATACAATCACAATGTCCCTTTTATGTTTGTAATTTTTTAATTATTTTCTCTTAATTTGTATTATTGTAATAGTTTAGTTATTATAATTTTATTATAAATTCTATTATTGTAAATTGTAATTCTCTTAATTAGGACTTAAGAGTAATAGTAGTACTTCTTTAATTTTTTTTTCTCTTAATTTGTATTTTTTTAATTGTAAATTCAATTTATTGCTATTTAAAAATGTATACATTTTTTTTTTTTATTGTTGGGCCCAAATGACCCAAAAACACTGAAATTGGCACAGAATGGCTTCTGGGCCATTTTGTGCCCAAAATAGCTTCTGGGCCTGGGGTCCCCGGGGCAGGGGGTATCCACCCCGGTACCCTGTGGTGCGGGGGTAGGTGCCAGGGGGAAAATCCCACCCTTGTCTCATGCGGGGTGGGGAGCGGTAAGGGGTGCCCCCGCACCGTATGGTGCGGGTTGCACCCCTAATCTTCTCCTCTTTTAGAAAACTAATATTGCCATTTAAAAGTACATATTTAACATTTGTAAAAAGCGAAAACCTAGGTCTTGATTTGTAAAAACTCAAGACGAATTTTGAAGTTCACCCATTTAAAAAATGATGGAAAGGAATGAAAAACAAATAGCCTTGTTTGAGGGTATAACTAGATGGAAGGGAAATGAATACTTGTATAATAATATTACCATTATGCCCCTATATGTTTTAACCAAATTTATATTTTAGAATACGAAGAAGAAAATCCAATAAAATACATCATTTTATATTAAAGACCTATTCCAATTCCAAGATACCGTGCTCTGGGTCATAACCATAACTAGGATTTTTAGCGAGGTTGTATAAGTTGGGTAATTGATTTTTATCTATAGCCACATAAAGCAAAGGAATTTACTCTCTTATTTTAAAAAAAAAAAGTAAGGCTGGTAGGGAGGGAGGTAAGCCGCCATGGGGGTTGAATACGATCGACCACCATTGTCTCAGTCCGCTATGGTGGCCCAATCTTTTGGCCACAACAATGGGGTGGCCATGAAAATGTCTACCACCTGCATAGTGGTCCATACTTGTCTGGTGGCCTGTGATGGAAGGGCCTCCCCTCCCTACTTGTCTTCCTTTGAAAAGAAGTTTTTTTTTTTTTTTAATACTTTTTATTTTCATTTTTTAAGCAAATTGATTTTATCTATAAAACTTTAGTAATTTTTTTTAATAAAAACTGAAAATTTCACCAAGCAATTTATAAACAAAACATAAAAGGATGTTTAGGTTTTGTTTTTGAGGAGTGACTCTTCAACTAATGTCAATGAGTTTTTTGGTGTCATAAATGCTGCTAGCATGCTATGATTGTGGCTTAGTTCAGGGAGGGTCATTCTTAGATTGTAGTTAGAGTTTAAGGTGGTTTGGATAGAGAGTTCAAATAAAATGAGTTGAGATAAAAGTTGAAAGTTGAATAAAATATTGTTAGAATGTTATTTTTTAATATTATTATTATTTTGAGATTTGAAACAGTTGAATTGTTTATTATATTTTGTGTGGAAATTTGAGAAAATTGTAATGATAAAATGAGATGAGATGAAGTACTTTCACTACTAAACGGTGCTGAAGTTAGTTTTCAAATTGTTATTGGTAATTACAAGTGCTAGGTCGTTAGGGGCCCATCAACTCTGAAACCATTTTAAGCAATTGTGGATCACATTGGTTCGTTTTTGAAATGGAACCCTATGAGGTGATTGTGGAGCCTAGCGGCTTGATCATGGAGGAAACTAGCGTGACACCAGGCGGCTGTGGAGCTTGAAGGTTTCTTCATGAATGTACATTACACAAGGCAGTTTCGGAGCTCGGTGGCTCGTTCCTAGAGGAAGACCAACACGAGGCAATTGCAAATCACGAGAACTTGTTCTACTAATGGAGAATATGGTGCCCTTGGGTCTCGAGTCCCTCTCGTGGGATCATGAGTTAGGCTTGCTAGCACCTAGGTTCTCTCGAGACCTTCTTATAGAATTGTAAGGCAGACTCGAGGGTAGATTGTTGGCAGACAATCCAAAAGATTGTAGAAACTACTATTGTAGGGTCTCTTGTGGCCTACTCATGGGATCATGAGGCAAACTTGAGTTTAGACCTTTGACGACTGAGCTGAAAGGATGTGGAGAAACGAGTGTCCTAGGGTATGTTGCAACCAAAAAGGAGAGTTGTGAGTGAAGAGTTGTACTCTTGCAAGTACAAATGAATCTATGAATCAATGGTACGTACCTAGTAGGTTATTTATAAGCTTGAGGTAACCTAATATGCAAGACTTCCTTGTAGATACAATTCTCGGCACTTAGTTTGGGATATTACCTTCTAAAGTAGCACGATTTGACCATTGATAGTGTCCGTCAAACGTAAATATCTCGCTCGAACTTATCTTCATAGATCTGAATCCTGTCGCAATATGGTTAGTTAGGTTTCCATATTGGTTACACCCTTCTAAGGTTTATCCTTGTGGACTGGCACTTATATTATAGAAATACAAGTGGTTGACCCTTGTCCCTAGCCCCATATGGTTCATTTGATGTAGTTCGTTTCTTTAATTGCTCTTTATCACGTGAACCACTCATGATTGTGCCTTTGGTCGCCTGTGGCTCATTCTTCGCCTAATAAACATAATTTTTCTCAATAATTACCCCCTGCAAATCCTTGCCTCTCGTGTGCTAGTGAGAATTTTATCTTTTCCCTCCAAGTCATCCATTTCAAATCTTATACCTTCCTTTAGAACATGTGTCCTTCCCTTGTAGCGTAAGTAATTTGTGCATTCCACCTATCACCCCATGATTCATTTCATCATGCAACCTGAAATCCGTCAGCCCATTTAAGACACATCTCCTTGTGTAGCGTAAAATACATGATTTGTTCGGCGTGTTCTTTCTGCTTCACAAACGTGGTACCTCCCATTTGACTTCAACCACTGCGCTCTTTGCGTCTCCACCTTCCAATAACCATCACAATTGTGTTGCCCCAATCTCCACTTGGGATGTAACAGAGACTTGAAGCATCGAAAAATGCAACACATGGTTACATACCTCTGTTCGTAATAGTTAATATCAATGCATTCTAGTATGCAACTAGCAGTATGTAATAATTGCAACGAAAAAAAGGTTAATTGATAAAATTTCATGCTAAAATAAATTAAACATCCCAATAATTCAAGTTAACCATAGATAGATGATGCCTTACTTAAAGGTCCAAATAGTAAGGCATAAGTTCAGATATAAAGTGAGAAATTGAATCTCCTTATCATGGACAACTATAGTAGGTTCCATAAATAGGTAGATCAAAACATCTCTCTAATACGCTCCATAGTGAACATGACCATCTCTAGGAACATCATTATTAACTCCATCTTTTTGTCAAGGTTGGACTCATTCTCAATCATTTGAAGCCAATGGGTGGAGTTCATCACCATCCTGTTCATCAGAGGTTGGCCCTGACATAGCTTCTACCATTCCAGAGGCAATGGTAGTGGGACTACCACAGTGAGAGTCATTGAAATCTCAATAAGTTAAACAACCAATTTGCACAGAAATAAGATATAGATGATTAATGATAAACATGAGATGCAAGCCAGATATGCAAAAAATCCGTATTTGTCTCCCATTCTGATTCATCAACATCTTTTAGAAAAACCTTAATGCATATTTTCTTACAAATAACATTTTGTACTTCATCTTTTTTTAAAACGTAACATTTCTTATTCATTAGAGCCATCATTAATAGAACATAACATATGGTATCATCACAACTCCTCATTTTGCACTGTGAGTACCTACTGGTGACCGTAGTACAACTCACGTTGAAACTATGTTATCTGCAGACTCATAACTCAATGCACTGATAACATAACATTTCATCAACATAACATATCATCAAAACATATGCATCCACCAGCATTAGGTGTCATATACGACTTCACTCTGGTATTCTTTAAAAAAAATCCATTCTAAACCCATTGACGGTTATTTGCTAATCCAAGGGTTACCACTCATTTTTTACTCACACTAGAGTGAACAAAGGATTTTCACTAGGATAATTTTTCATCCTAGCAATTGGGGTCATGACAAAAATTACTTTCATGCTATACTCAAAATGTATTTCATGACATGTGCTTATGTAGTATGCTTAATGTGAAAATGACATTTTCATGAAACATGCTAAAATGGTGAAAACTTCACATGTCATGTAAGTTGCCCCCAGTCTCCACTTGGGATTTGATGGTGACTGAAACGGCGGGACATATAACACACGGCTACATATCCCTCATACATGACATATATTATTCTATGCACTTAAGTACACTAGCAGTATGCAATAATGTAGCAGCAAAAAAATAGTAAAGGTCGGATAACCTAAGCAATGCGATAAGCAATTGCAAAGCACATGGCACCATACTAACATCTTTCTCAACATTGTCCAAAACATAAACATGTATCATAGAAATATAGCATCCCAAAAGCGTAGAATATATGATATGAACCCATGGGAATGGAATCCCTTGAACCAACAATTAATTTGAAAACTCACCCAAGAAAGCCAAAATCAAGCCAATGGAAAATTTAGACCCGTTGAAGAACTCGTTTCAAGAGCCTAGTTTTCAAATTGATTGTGGGTTCAAGGGATTCCATTCCCACATGTTCAAATCAGTATAGTTTAAATCTCTCAAAACCTGGGACCTCCTCAAAACATAGTTCCATAAAAGCTGAGATCGAAACCATAAGTCCCTTTTTTTTTCTTTTTTTTTTTTCCGACAAAACAACTTAAGTTCCCATTTTCTTCAAGAGGGTTCGAGCTTCACACACTTTTCCAAGGTCTTATCTTTGTCCCCAATTGTTTTCCGTTTGAATTTCACAATAAACTAAAGAATTCCAGAGATCTCCCGGTAGATGGCCTCGAGTCTATCCAAGATGGAGGACTTAAGGCGACTTGCAACCATCTTAGGCATGATCCTCTCCGGAGGAGGATGTGACTTTATCATTCTCTTGGTCATGGGCATCGTCTACTATACCTATAACAACTTATACCATTCTGTTTGGGAAATGGTAGTGGAAACTACCACAATGAGATTTCAAGAAATCTCAGCAAGTAATTACACAATATACTATAGTTAACACAATCATACAAGAGGTACATCATGAAATGCGTGCATGAACATGTACTTGACATATGACGACCATTTTGAAAAGACTTGTAACGAAACTTAACTTTTCAGAAAAACTTCTTAACTCTTCTTATTCATGTGATCTTAATCAGAACAAGCCTTATCAGAAGATATCACAAGGTTTGCATCGAGTGATCCTTCTTATTCTTGTTCAAAGGGTGGACACTACACGGTTCCCCTTAGCATATCATGTTCCTGCTAGTTACCACACCATCAAGGTTCGTGCACCGTGATGAATACGTCATAAATAGAGATTCATATTAACTCGACCTTATTTCGTCGCGTTACATGCCTTATGCATCCACTAGCGTTAGGTGCTTCCTCGCTCCGGCATTCTTTGAAAAGAATCCATTCGAGACTTGTCGATGATACTTTGACGACCCAGGGGTTTCCACTTAATTCTTAATCACTCCAGAGTGGACATTGCCCTGCCCTACCACTTGGGGTCATCTTAAAACTTTTAAACCCTTTTCTTTGAAAACACTTTTCCCAAAATGCATGTGACATGAGACTTATAAAATGCGTACTTACACTTGACGTATGGCTTATGAAATGCCGTGCATGAAATAACCAAGCATGACATGTTCAATTCATAGCATGATAACATAAACCATATGAGATATCAAAACACATACATGGAACCATGAAAAAGGGCCTTAGCCGAAACATATAGAAGCCAAAACATGAAGAATTATCACTTGAACATGCTTCAAACTTCACACACATTGCTTGATAATCAAAGCATAATGAAACAAAACGTAAAATCATAGTATTTGAGTAAGATTAGAAACTTCCAAAACATGGTATAGCCAAATTATCAAGTAACACAAATCAACCACAATGTTTTCCTTAAAAACCGAAACATGCATAGAACATTCTTACCATTTTCATCTTAAACCAAACATGCCATTACATGTAAAATTCATATTCCAAGATCACATAAGCATATTCAAACAAATAAACAAGAGATAGCAAACAAAGCAAACATATCAATGAAAATATTTACACATTCATATGCAAATATTAACCAGGAGTAAGTTGAGTGTATACTTACAAAAATCCACGTAAGAAATTACTAACAAGCTGTAAATCCAAAGGTGCTTCATTAGAAAGTATCTAAAAATCCTATTTTGTGTTCATGAGTGTGTGAGGGTTTCTAGGGCATCACTTGATCTTAAATAATTCAACCTCTAGGGTTTTTTGGTCAAAAACCCCTTCATTTCACTCATGAAGTAAAACAAGACTTGAAACAAGATGAATACACACATGGTAATCGAAAAATATGGAGGGTATACATCCCCACCATTCGGCTTCAAGGGTTCCTTGAAAACCCTAAAACCCATAAGAATGGGTAGAAAGTGTGTGCATTTCACCATTCTTGAAATCCTATGAAATTTGAATCTCATTTTGAGTTGAGAAAGTGACTTGTGCTTGTAACGTTTGGATTCGCAAGTCATCTCAGCTCATCTCAACTCATCTCAACTCATCTCACTACTATGCATTACTATTCAGCAACTTTAACTCACAAATCTCATTACTATTCATAACTCATCTCATTACTATTCACAATCCATCTCAACTCATCTCAACTCATCTCAAGTCATCTTCAAATCCAAACGTCTGAGAAAAACTGATTCTTACCTTGTCTATTCTTGATGGTGGTGAAATCCGCTCTTGAAAAGGAATCTCCTAGTTTGGTGGGAAAGAAAGTGAGAGAAAGTGCAAGAATCTTCAAGTGAACATGTGAGAGTTGTGTGGAGAGAGTAAGAGTTCATGCAAATTCCAAAAAATGGCAAGGGAAAAGCCCATAAGCATGTACTCCCTCCTTTTTATAGTATTCTCCTCACTTCCCTCTTTGGTTGCTTCTAAAATCCTTGCATGGATGACAAGTGACAAGTGTTTTCTCATTCCCCTTTCTCTTTTGCCGAAAAGACTCCTAGAATCCCCATTTGGATTTGCATTGGGAAGGGATGACTTGGGGGTGGCGTGTAGGGTTTCCTCTCCCTTGGCCGAAATCCCTTCTTCCCCCTTTATGCCATTCCTTTTCTTAAACAAGTGAATATCTCTTCAAGGGTATCTTTGTAAAACCTCTTATGCCTCTTCCTTTTCCCCACAAACAACATTTGGCATGGATGACAAGTGGCATGGGCTTCTGCCTTGCCCTAGCCGTCCACTCTCTCTTCCACTTCCCAAGTCGATGCTTCATCTTCTATTGCTCATTCCCAAGATGACTCATATGCCATTGGTCTAAAAATAACCTAAGTGACATGTGGCAAGTGAAGAGGTGCATTGAAAATGTGGTAGCCGAAATCCTAAGGAAATATTTGTCCTTTGATGCCAGAGTCCCTTCATCTAATCTTCTAGAAGCTTAATGCATGCTAGACACTTGGCAAATTCTGACAAAAATCCGAAATCCCATGTGCCTCTTTTTAATTTCCCATGCATCCTTTCTAGAGAAACTTTCATCCTCTTCCTTAGGCTTCCCTTGCCAAAAAATCTACCTTGGAACTCGAAATAAGGCTAAAACAAGGTTCTAGGTGTGGGAAAATGGGTTGGCCGAAAATCCTTTAGTCTTCCTAGGTTCCTTTTGTCCCTTGATTCTTCTAGAAGGTTTCTAGCATGTTTACAAGTGGCAAATCCTCTAGGGTAGGTGTGCAAGCCACCTTTTGGTGTTTCCCTACACTTATCTCTCCCCCTTAGCCCACTATCAAGATTAGATTCATAGTGCAACACATGCATGACATATGACACTAGTGACTAAGGTTTGGGCCATGGACCTAAAGCCATTGGGCCTGGGTTTTTAAATAGGGCCGAAAATCACAAAGCAATCTAGGGTCACTCCCATCTTGGGCTCAAATCACTAAATCAAAGATTATAAGGCCTTCCAAAGTAACTAAGGCTTTTAAAAATGCCATGGCAACCAATAATGAATTCTATGGAACATATTTAGACAAATTCGGGCCATCACATAAGCAAGTAATCAAATGCTTAATGATATATCATATGATATTTATATACTCAAAATGACATTTATAATATGAATGTGGTGTTTATATAAGAATTATAAATAATTTATCCAAGACTAAGTTAAAAAATAACTTACAAACTTCTCGGGTTATTAAGAAATAGTGCAGTTGAAATAAAAGATATTTCTAAGTTAGGAATCATATAATTAAGGGAAATTTTCATATTCGAGAGGGTTCAAAATAATATTTACAAAACTACCCCTATACTTCTCGAAATTGACACTTAGGACCTAAATTTTTATTATTTGTATTTTGACCCCAAATGTCACCAAATTGACAAAATTCATATTTTTCATGTTCTAAATCCATATATGATCTTAGAATTGCAAGAATCAAAGAGCTACTAGGCTAACTCCATCCAACCCATGGCTTGTATTTTGACCATTTTGTGATTTCAAGTCTATAACTTCTATGGATGCATGTATGTCAGAATTTTATCATGTATTAAACAATAAATCTGGCCCTAAGGACAACTTAACAACTTAGAATCAGGTCACATGAGTTCCTATCAACATTCATGCATTGATTAACACGAAAATACTACAAAATGTTCAAACCTAGTATAGACATGATGTATCCAGCTTCTCTTTGACATGTGATCGTTTAAAGCCTAAATAAATCATGTATTTTAACTCTTAACATGATAATAATAGGTTTCTAAAGGTTTATAACACAAAATTTGGGAAAAACAATCATGATATCACATGATAACCTTCATGCAAGTGGAAACTGAATATGCTAGATGATCAACACAAGATATTGACTTATAGACTCATGACATGCCGTTTTCCTCAAATATAAGCCTTCAATAAATTAATCAACATGTTAGCTAAGCTTAGGATATTATATCAAGACATGTCATGGCTAAAAGTTTATACCAAAACAATTTACACATGCAAGACTCTAAATTTGAACCGTATGTGCATTCCCAAGTTCATCCTTATATAACTCAATAAAATCTTCTTTCTCATACCATAATTTAAAGCCTAACGTGTCAATCAATCATCCAACAAAAAGATAGGGTAGGATTACTCGCCAAACCTTGGCTTATGATGCTCTCAAGATCAACTCACTCCAAGGACTTCACTCTCACCACTAAATTTCACTCTTTTCTCACACTAGAGTATTTTGCTTTCAAGAATACTAAGGAAAAGCTTGAGGAGGGTGTGTGAGGAAGTGAGGGATGAAGTGAGGGATGGAGGGGGTATTTACAGGACTCAATGGAAGGAGTGACGGGTGAGGGAGTGCACAACTTGGGCTGAAGGGTTAAAGGTTATTGGTGTGTGGGGGTGGTGGAGTGTTTGATTGCATTTTAGGTTTGCATAGCTAAATAGTTGCATAAATCACTTGATTATCCCATGGACAAGGATTAGTTGAAGTTCGTTGGTGTAGGGCTTGAATGACTCCAAAAGTTAGAAACAAAATCAAATAATTTCCATGAGAAACCAAGTTGGAAGCCGACGATTTTGGCGAGGGGAATTCTCTTTTGTGTCTACTTATGAAATAGTTGTTAATTCATGCTAGAGGGGGCAAGAGAGGATGATTTTGGAAATTTTTGACTTTTGAATTGTTGACGGTTTTTGTATATTCTAAGATTTATTGAATTTCCAATTTTAGCAAACTTTCATTGGTTTGCTAGGGTTCGGCCATGAACGTCGCCCTTCCCCCTCTGTTGGATACCTCTTTAGTGGGGGCTAATTTGGCAGTTTAGGGAATGAAATCATTTGCTCAAGCAATATCATCTTCAGCATTACAGTCTTCTTTTAGGTTTTCGATGAGATACCCTGTGGAGGTTGATGGTGAGCAAGGCTTTGTTTTTTCTGAGGTTGAAATGTGCAAAGATGCGAATGATCTCAAGTTTGCATTGTTTCTTAAGTTCTCTGGTACGAGGCCTTCCATTGATGAAGAACGTTCTCATGTTGCTAAATCATGGGGGCTAGAAGAGGTTCATATTGTCAGCTCTATGGATGATCTGCATGTGCTTGTTCAGATGAGAAGAGAATGTGATTTCTTGCATGGCTAGACTCGTGAAGGACGTACTATGAGTGGTTTTTCTTTTTGGTTATTCAGATGGACAAATGATTTCAATTTATCACAGGAATCTCCTCTAGCGCCTTAGTGGATTTTTCTGCTTGGGTTACCACTTCATTTTTATCGTACAGACTGCTTGTAAATTTTGGCAACAAAGTGCAGCCGTTATTTGGGAACTGATAATGCCACAATTCATAAAACCATGGTGTTTGGGGCTAGGTTGTGTGTAGAGGTGGATTTATCAGATGAGCCAGTGCAGGGGCTTCCTATAGTTTTATCGGCTACAAGGAAGATTTGGCAACCGGTGAAGTACGAGAGGCATGGTTTCTATTGTTCTAAATGTCATTGCCAGGGTCACAATTTGGTGGTTTGTAGGGTTGGTGTGAGGAAATCAGAGGGGGATAAGGTGGACAAGAAGTTTGTTTCAAATTGTGTTTGGCAGAAAAAAATAAAAAGGTGAAAAATGTTTTGCCGGAAGGGGAGAATGGCCGACTTGTTACGGAATCAGAATGGGTAGGGGTGGCTTCTGTGCTTGTGTAAGGTGTTCAAGTCCAATGACAGGCTCGTTAATGATAGACAGTTGATTGGACAGGAGTTTGAGGAAGATGAGATTTGTGAGGAGATTGAATGTGAAGTCGACCCATCAGTTCGTCGAGTGATGCTTTGACATCGAAGGATGTTCATGCAACATCCGAAAACCCTTCAATTCTTGAGTTCGAGTTGTTAGCTAATGGAAATTCTGTCGTTGGGGCTGTTGATGATGGGCAGTGTGATGTTTTGTCTGCGGTTCTGGAAGTGGAGAGTTGTGGTGGGAATCCCGATAATGGTCTTGCACATGCAGGATGTCTGGAGGATAATTATGATGGTGAGGTGGAGGGTAGGGTGCTAGCTATGATGAAGGAAAAAGCTTATGACTCTTATCCGGATCTTCTTGTTGGTAAATCCAAATGGAAAGAACAATTGACTCATTGTGTTTGGCATTTGCAACCGGTTGCTACCCGCACCTCTAAACTAAATTTATGATTGACACGATTTTGGTCTTGAATGTTCACGGAATGGGACGATCTCGGAAAAGACTTAAGAGTTTAATTAGAAAGCATCAGGCAGTAGTTGTGGCAATCTTGGAACCTTTCCAATAGGAAGCAAAAATGTCGCGTCTGGCTATTTTTTTGGGGTTTTCCAAGTTTTGCTATAATTAATCTTCTGGAGGTAAATTATGGATTTTTTGGAAGGATGAATATGAATTTGATGTGCTTCATATGACTGATCATTCTCTTTCGGGTTGGTTTTGCTTAGGCTCTAATAGAATTTTGGTTACCTTTGTTTATGCTAAATGTACTCAGCTGGTACGACCAAGCTTATGGGGTGAACTTGAAAATATTTGTATTGACGAGTCTCCCTTTTTGTGGTAGGGGATTTAAATGCTATACGATCTGATTTAGAACGTATTGGGGGGCACCCGCGTTCATTATCGGCAATGTCTAATTTTAATGTTAGCTTGGATAATTATGGCCTTATAGAGATGAGATTTCAGGGAAGAAGTATGTCTTGGTGTAACGGACATGGCGGTTGGTCCCAAAGCTGGGCACGCTTGGATAGAGCAGTGGTGAATATTTCTTTCTCTAATTTTTTTGGGACTGCTTATATGGAGTATCTAATGAGAAATTTGTCTGATCACTACCGTATGGTGGTGCATTTGTGTTTGTCCAGATCTTTGTATGGTCCATCTCCTTTTCATTTTCAAAATATGTGGTGTTCGCATGAATCCTTTTGGAAGTGTGTGGAGGACATATGGACTCAACCAGAAGTTAGTAGTGGTTTGTACAAACTGGAAGCAAAACTTAAGAAATTGAAGGTTGCTTTGAAAATTTGGAACAAGAATATTTTTGGTCGTGTTGATCTCTCTATTAAGGTGCTAGAGGTGAAGATGGAGTTCCGTGATTTCCAACTACAATAGCGATAGGATCCGGACGTCGAAGCGAGATTTTTGCTTACTAAGATGGTGCTGGCAGAATGGGAGGCAAGGGAAGAAATTCGGTTGGCACAAAAAGCAAAGAGGAAATAGTTACAAGAGGGGGATCAAAACTCTAGGTTTTTTCATGCTTCTGTTAATGAATGTTGGAAGACTTCTACTGTGTTGCGCATGCAACATTCGGATGGGACTGTGTTATCGACGTCGAAGGAAATTCACCAAGGGGCCATGGTACATTTTCAAAATTTCCTATCCCTGATACTGCGTGTGCATCCTACGGACCTTTCAGAATTGGTGAGTCTTATGATTTCTTCTGATGAAAACGCTATGCTTTGTGAGATTTCTTCGGTTGATGAAGTTAAAGCAGCGATTTTCTCCATTCCAAAGCATAGTTCTCCTGGTCCGGATGGTTTTAGTCCTGATTTTTATATGTCTTGTTGGGAAATAGTGAAGAATGATGTGGTCGAAGCAGCAAGAGATGTTTTTAATGGTGCGGCTTTACCAAGGTTTTATTCATATTCTTATATTGTTTTGATTCCAAAAGTGTCGGATCCAAAAAGATTTGACAAATTTAGACCAATAAGCCTTTGTTATGTGGCTTATAAAAGTTTTTCAAAGATTTTGGTTCAAAGGATGACAAAATTGTTGCCTAAGCTGATTTCGCATGAGCAAGGAGCATTCATTCCTAGGCGTAGTATTTTTAAAAATATTACACTTGCTCAGGGGATGATTCAGTCGTTACACAAAAAGAATCAAGGTAGAAATATTATGATGAAGATCGATCTGGCCAAGGCATATGACAAAGTCCACTGGGCGTTTTGGAGGTCCTTAGTGGTTTTGGTTTCAATGATAAATTTTGCAGGTTGATTGCAAAGTGTGTTCAATCTCTTTCAATTTCTATTATGTTAACTGGAACCTATAAAGGCTTTTTTCAACCTTCTAGAGGCTTGCGGCAAGGCGACCCTCTCTCGCCTTATCTTTTTATTGTTATGTAAGAAATTCTATCTTGGCTTTTTCTCTCGCAAATTTGTGGAAAGGAGTATTGGCAAGTTTTACCATCCGATAGGAGTACCTTCGATATTGCACTTACTCTATGCAGATGATTTGTTGGTTTTTGCTAATGGAGATGTAAGGTCTTTTCAGATGTTGTTAAGGACTTTGGAACAATATGAAAATTGGTCGGGCCAATTAATAAGCAAGGAAAAATCAGCTCTTTATTTTTCTAAGCATATTAATTTGGCGCAAAGGCATGATTTGTCGAGAAAATCGAGCTTTGTGGAAGGGTCCTTTCCGGCGAGTTATCTTAGGGTTTCACTAGTGTCTGGTAGACTCACGGCTATATCACTTGAGCCACTTGTTAATAAAATCCATGATAAGGTGGCGGGTTTGAAAGTTAAGTTGTTATCTCAAGGGGGTCGCTTGATCCTTTTGAAGCAATGTGCTTTCTTGTATGGCTGCACACTTGTTAGCTATGCTTAATGTTTCTATGGTTACCTTGAAAAAAATAGATTCCATTTTATCGACTTTCTTTTGGGGTGATATTAATGGAAGGGCAAGGAAAAAATGGTATCCTTGGTCCAAGATGTGTTCGCCGACTTTGGAGGGGGGTTTGGGTCTTAGAGAGTTCGTGGATGTGCAACGATCTCTTCATATAAATTTTGCTTGGCATCTGTTGAATATGGATAATATGTGGACTCAATTTGTCAAAGAAAAATATGTGAAACGTGGTCACCTTTCCCTTGCAAAAAATACGCTGGCTTGGTCAAGGTTCTGGAAATCGATGAGAGTTCTTCCGGATGTTTGTGATAATATTTGTAGGAGAATTAGAGAAGGCATATGTCTTTTTGGTTTGATCGGTGGCTTGCATCTGGGCCATTATGCTTGCGTGCTACAGTGATTGCTAATCCTTTTCTTCAGATTAAGGATTGCTGGAATGACTCTGGTTGGGACCTGGAAGTGTTGGAGGAGTTGGTGCGAAATGAGGTTATGGGGGATATTATTTGTTCCTTTTCTAAAAAGACGGAAGAGGAAGATGTTATCAGTGGAAGTCGACGTCGGATGGGGTTTTCTCTTCAACCAATGCATGTGAGGTGATACATTTGAAACAAGAGAAAGTTCCAGGTACTGAGTGGATTTGACATAAACGTTTGCTGAAAACAATTTCATTATGTATGTAGAAAGCTCGCTTTCAGTGCTTGTCGTAGAGTGCAGAACTGTGGTGTGCAATTGGCTTCTAGATGTGATTGTAGCATTTGTTTGGGTGAGATCGTGACTCAAGTTTGGCAAAAAGTTGTTGTTGTGGTGGGTCTTCCGTTTATGTTTGCGGGAACTTGGTGGGGATGTGTACTTCACTGGTTTTCTTTTGCAAAGAAATCATCTCAAAGGCGTATTCTGGTTGGTCTGATGTCGACTCATATCACTTGGCGTTTGTGGCACCGCCATTGCAAGGTGGGCTTGGAAGGAGTAAATGAATCGGTGGAAGGGGTCTGACGATCTCTTAAAGTTTGGCTCAGGAAATTGGTAGCGGAACAAACTAAGTGTGGTTTTGTATCTCTTATTGATGAACATGTGCTCACTGGGTTGGATATTTCTTTGCTTCCGATTCAAAGATGTAGGCCATGTCTAGTTGCGTGGAGCAAGCCATCTCTTGGATATGTGAAGCTGAATGTTGATGGGAGTTGCATGGGTAATCTGGGTTCTTGTGGGGGAGGCGGTGTGATCTGGGATGAATTTGGTAATGTAAAGGTGCCTTCTCAGCTTGCTTTGACCAGGGAACGAATAATGAGGCTGAACTTTGTGCTCTCCTTGCGGGAGTGGTTTTTTGTAAAGATTTGGGTTTCTTTAATTTGGAAATTGAGTTTGATTCTAAAATAGTAGTTGACTGGATTCTTTGTGTTATTTGTACGGTTTGGTACCTTTGAGAGTTTTGGGGGGAGACGGTTAAGGCGCTTCAGGGTGTCCACTTCACTATTGGACATCAATATAGGGAAGCAAATCAAGTTGCAGATTTTTTTGCTCGGTAAGGTCAAGTAGGTTTGACGTGTGGATACAAGGATGGGGGGTTACTCCCTAGGCATTTGAGGGGTATTTTTTGGATTGATAAAATTGGCCTACCTAGTATTATACCTTAATTTGTTTATGTTTTGGTGTTATTGGTTTGATTGGCTATTGTTATTTTGTTTAAGGTTTTCCTCTGCCATAAGTGAGGGCTTTTTCTCAATAAAGTTTTTGAGGTGCCGTCTACCTCATTTTAAAAAAAAAAAAAAAAAAACTGACGGTTTTGGCTCCACCAAAGCTGCCCATTTTCTTATCCCTCTTTGTCCCATCCTTGTGATCTATTTTGTTGGTATAGTAACCACTATTGAGTATCTTTTCCAGGTGGTTAATGAGGTAGGAATGGTTGTCCTTTGGTTTAGTTGGAGCAAAAAATGAAAGAGGGTTGAATGTGCATAGGTTTCAGCCGAGAGAGCATCTTGTGCAGCACCAATTCATAATTCGGTTTTACTGTCCATGAGAGGGCATTGGCCAAGCATATAATTGAGTACTTTGAAGCACTTCTTTTGGCCTAAATGGCAAAGGTGATGATGTGTGGAGGTGGCTAGTTCTGGTGTAGAATTTTTTTGAAAAATCATGGGCAGTTTCACTTATTCTAGGGTTGCCTAAGAGTGATGCAAAATAAGTGAAAAAGACAAAAATTGTAGATAAAAAATATGAAAAAAAGAATTTGAAGAAAACTATGCAAGTCATGATGTTTGAGTTACTATTCATGGAAATGATAAGGGTTTTGGAAATAGTAACCTAAACTCAAGTTAGAGACCTTACCATGGTTGAATAGCAAACCCTAAGGGCATGTGGGATGGGTTTTAGAAGAAAGAAAACTAATGGTATGGTATGAGTGGGGTCCAATTTGAAATAATGATAGGAAGACTAAGCTTTTGCCCCAAGTGTTGAATTCTGATTGGGCCAAATATTCAAGCCTTTTGTGTGGGCCTTGAAATGGACCTTTCCTTGGGCCCCATATTCAGATTTTCATTGGGCCTTTCCTCGGCCTCAATAGTTCACTAAGTTGGATCTTAGTCTTGGGTTTTACTAAGTTGGGCCTATAGTCTTGGATCTTACTAAGTTGCGCGCATCATGTTGGGCCTAAAGTCATGTGTCTACTAAGTTGAGCCTATAGTCTTAAGTCTATCCTTAGCCCTCTCGTCTTAATAAGTTAGGGGCCCTATTTAACCAACCCTTGCGCCTTATTCAAATCAATCTAGTATTTTAATCAAGTTACTTAACCCACCAAGGTGGCAAGTCTCCAATATGCCACTTGTCATTCTACCATTGGCCTCTTGGCACATTTTTTCAAAATTAATAGCACTAAAAATACTAACTAAACCAATGGTTTAAGTTTCTTTTGCCAACTCATGGTTCAAAAATTACTTTTTTCCTTAAGAATCACAACTTCTACTAAGGCAGGGTCATGATATGGTCATGTCCTAAGCTGGTTTTTAGTGGGTTGTTACATCCTCCCCCCTTAAAAGAAGATTTCATCCTCGAAATTACGGTATGAGTTAGTATATGAGAATGATGCACATACACATACATACCTTTATACGCACCAAAGGATCTAAAGCTCTGAACTAGATGAGAAAGAATCTGCGATGTCCTCATCTTCTGATACTTCATCCTGGGTAAGGTATAATAGGTCTTCCTCTTCTGAATCGTAATACATATTAACTTTGTCCACGCACTCTCTCCAATGTTCTGTCACCGCATGCTCTATTTCTGGGGTAGATTCTAAAGAACCATCCACTTGTGTTTTACGACTTAACGCATCAACCACAACATTAGTTTTACCAGGGTGATATTTAATTTCATGCTGGTAGTCACTAATCATTTCTGCTTTGCCTCATATTTTGATTCATTTGGCTGAACATATACTTGAGGCTCTTATGATCAATGAATACTTCGCAAGTCTCACCATACAAATAATGCCTCCAAATCTTCAAGGTGAAAATCATGGCGGCTAACTCTAAATCGTTGGTGGGGTAATTATGCTTGTGGCTCTTTAGTTCTTGGGAATTGTAGGCAACAACACGTTCATCTTGCATGAGCATGCATCCAAGTCCCGATTTAAAGGTGTCTCTGTAAACCACATAAGGCTTATGTGGTTCCGACATTGCTAAAACTGGCACAGTTGCCAACCTTTTCTTGAGTTCTAGAAAACTTTGATAGCATTTCTTCGTCCAAACATACTTGACGTTCTTTTTGGTTAGAGCAGTGAGCGGCCCTAAAAGTTTAGAAAATCCCTCTAGATACCTACGATAATATCCAGACAATCCTAGAAAACTACGGATCTTGTGTACAATTTAAGGTGTTAACAATTTATCACTTCTTCGATCTTACTAGCATCAACTACTACTCCTTTACCTGAAATCACATGCCCTAAAAATTTCACTTCCTTGAGCCAAAATTCACACTTACTAAACTTGGCATATAGCATGTGCTCCTTAAGTCTTTCTAGCACTAAGCCGAGGTGTTGCTTATGTTCCTCATCGCTTCTTGAATAGATCGGTTTGTCATCAATGAATAGACAACAAAGCTATCCAGATAGGGTCTGAATATCCTGTTCATCATATCCATGAATGCGGGTTAATCCAAATGGCATCACTAGGAATTCGTAGTGCCCATATCATGTTCAAAACGCCGTCTTAGGGATATCCTGCTCCCTAATCTTAAGCTGGTGGTATTCCGACTTTAACTCAATTTTTTAGAATACCAACTCCCCTATAACTGATCTAATAGGTCATCGATACCTAGTAACATATACTTATTCCCAATAGTCGATACACATCCTCATCGATCCGTGTTTCTTCTTTACAAATAATATTGGTGCACCCAATGGTGAAGAGCTAGGACAAATAAATCATTTATCCAAAAGTTCCTCTATCTGAACCTTCAATTCCTTTAATTCTAATGGGGCCATATAGTTTGGTGCTTTATGAATGGGGGTTATGGCAGGTTCCAATTATTTCATGAACTTTGTTTCCCTATTAGGGGTAACCCTGGCAAGTCGTCTATGAATACCTTAGAAAAATCCTCAACTATAGGTATTCCCTGAATCGCCTTATCCCTACTGGAGTCTTCAACTATCAAAGCTAAATTGGCTACAACACGTTTAGCAATGTAGTTTCTAACTTGCATACTGAGATTAAAGACAAAATAGCCTTTATAGTTCCTCCCATATAACGAATCCTACCAACTTTAGGTGAATCGAATAAATTCTCCTTTCTCCGGCAATCTATCTTGGCATAGTACTTGGATAACCAGTCCATTCCTAATATCAAATCTAATCCCAACAGGCTGAAGATACTAAGTTATGCTTCCAGAATCTTTCCTTCTAGACTTTGAGGACAGTCACTAATAACTCAAGTAAACGTGACTGTATGTAATACCCGAATCCAACTACGTAGGTCTTTACGTCATCTATTAATATTTTTTAAGTTAAATACTTTGAAACAAAGACTTTGATTATTTTATTATTTTATTTTAAGATGGGTGTGCCTTTATTTTTTTAAAGTGGTTTATTTTAAGACCTTATAATATTTTCTTTAAGTCCTCCATTTTTTATCCAATTAAAAAGTGACCCAAATCTTCTCAACCATAGGATGGGTAGGTGAGAAAGTATCTTCCTATACTTGAATGCCCACCGTCCATCCCTTAGCTTGTAAGACAAGCCTTGACTAATCAACTCACCTTTCTCTAAGTGAAACCGTTGGCTTTTTCAACAAGTCACTTGACTTTTATTCCTTCTACTGCACGTCGGTCCCCAAAGCAGACAAATAAAATATTTCCTTAAGTCTTCTTCCTTCGTACGAGAGGCTCTCAGTTTCCACTAACCCATGCGATCTCTCCCATTCCTTCAAGCCGATCTCTATCAATTTGTAAACCCAAGCTTTCCATCGAAAATCCTCAAGGAAATCAACCCCGTAAGTGGATTTCTTTAGCTTCAATTTCTGGTTTTGAAATCTTAAATCTATGGGTTGACCTAGGGTTTTATTTAAGAAATTTTATGTTGTGTTCCAGCTTTGAGATTTCGAATTCTCTTCCTCTTCTCGTTGCCATGTGTTTCCGTGGCTTCTAAAGGGACCCAAACAGGTATTATAATCCTTCCATAAGTTTCTTGCGAATTGGGGGTTTTTGGATTTCTGTGTTAGCCGAGTATCATGTGGTAATCTCTAGGGACATTCCTCATTTGTTTCCTCATTTAGCTGCTCTACTTGGTAGTAATCGAAAACCTAGTTTTTCTGGCTAAAATTGAGCATCTTGAGGTTTGTCTTGCCGTGGGTCATGTCCTGTTTTGGTGAATTCCAGCTGTGTGTATGTCTATGCTCTGTTTTATGGACCCAGTCATGTGTGTGTGTTCTGTTTTATGGTTCTAGTTGTGCGTGTGTGTTCTGTTTTATGGTTCTAGCTGTGCGTGTGTGTGTGTTCTGTTTTACGGTTCTAAGCTCTGTGTGTGTGTCCTGTCTTGGTGTGTATTACAACCGAGTGTTCCAAGGAAAATTTTGTAGTCCCTCCTCTTATGTTTTCTTGAGTCCAAGTCATGTTTTACTTTTGTTAAACTCATGTCTTTATTTGTTAATTAATAGAGTTAAGATTTATGATTTTCAAACATGCTTTCCTCAAGTTATGGCCTAAGTAAGCCATTAAGAGTTTTAAACCTAAGCTAGTAAGCTTATTTAGAAATTTTAAGTTGCCAAGAGTTGTATCTTTTATTGGTACTGTTCTTAGAAAATATATGAGGTTTTCTTAAATATTGAAAGGAGGATACTAAGGGTTGACTTAGTACCATGTAAGTAGTTAAACGGGTAAGGAATACGCCTTAATTCCATTTTTGGAATTTAAAGGAGCACGTATGGGTATTGGATAGTAAAGTCTTAAGTGAAATGAATTTTAATATGTTATTTCCTTTCATTGAATAGGAGTGTAATTTCAAGATTCAAGGAATCTACTTATAAAGCCCCGAGGTAAGTAGCTATGACCATGCTCCTTACACACAAAGCTTCTTATCAAAGAATCTCTCTCTCTTTGTACATGTTCTCTTATGAAAGAATAAATGTATATATATTATGTATAAGCCTTTCTTGGTAGCCCCTGTTAAGCATCCTATTGATTACAATTGTGTGTATGTAAGGTAATGCACCATGAAACTTTTATGCATGCTCTCTCTTAGATAGCTATGCCTTACCTATATGTAACATGACATGAAACACTTTTTAAAGAAAAAGCATTTGCATTTGGACTAAGGAAAGATAATGAAAATGTTTAACTAAAAAGAAAGAAATGAAAAGAAATGAAAGCATGAACGTACGTAACGGCCATATGAATGAAAGGGTACCAAAGAATGGGCAGATGGCAATGCCGGGTAAGTAGTACTGGTAGTGCACCCAATGCTGCCCCCATGAAAGGGATTCCCAACCTGTGGCCGCAGGTGGAATCCGGTTCCAAAAGACCGCTAACCCCAACACATGAGGACAATAGTGTGTACTGGCCCAAGAAAGTGAAACATAAATTAAAGTCATTTCTTAGGAATGTTTATGCATGAAAAGTATTGTTAAGCACGAAAGGTACAGTTAAGCATGAAAGTACAGTTTATGCATGAAAAGTATTGTTAAGCATGAAAGGTACAGTTAAGCATGAAAGTACAGTTTAAGCATGAAAGTACAGTTATCCATGAAAAGTACGGTTAAGCATGAAAGTGCAGTTATTCTTTAAATTGTTTATGCATGAAAGCATTGTCAAGAATTAGCAAACGTTTATGTATGCATGTTTTCAAAAGAAAAGATTATGTGATTATTAAGTTATCGGCATGGTGTACTGCTTACTAAGTATTAGACTCACTTTGTGTTTATGTTTTAAACGTCCAGGTATGAATGATGAGGCTGTGGAGCTGGGCACTGCTGAGGAGGGAAAGAATGATGCTTATAGTTCCCTGTTGGTTATACTTTTGAGGATAATGATTATGTTTCCTTTTTTTACGTTTTTATGATGGGTCCCATGTTGGGACATTTTGTTGGCTTGATGTTAAGACAATATGCCTTTGAGCAACGGTGTAAATACTATGGTGGGGTGATGGTAACAGTGTAATTTCTATGGTGGGGTGATGGTAACAGTGTAATTTCTATGGTGGGGTGATGGTAACCCCATGTAGGAAGGTTAAATGCCTTTTTGTATGTGTTGTGGGGACTGAGTTCCCACTTATTTAGAACTAGTAATATTTGATGAATGGATAATGGACTCTGAGAGTCCTTTATTTAGAATCTTGAACAGATCGTTTATCAGGTGCTTACCTTTAAACTAGAAACGCAGTGTACATGCACGACATGTTCACGTCCATCCCTTTTACCCTGTTTTAAACTAGATGTTACCCTCGTGGAAAAAAAATAGAATAAAAATGCATAGTAAAAATAGTACTAATAATGATAAGGAAAGAACAGGTAAATTGTCGCGACCACGTCCCAGTCATAGGATTTGGGGTGGGGTTGTGACACTGTACTTCTATTGAGAATTGTAACTACTATAGTTTGAGGTAGTGATTTTGTCGACAAGATACACGTTCGTGCAAACGCGCTGATAGAAGGGACCTTGTTGCGCCAGAGTCAAATAAGGGACACGCTGTATATCCATATAGTGTGACATTTCCTAAAGTGTAATCCTCAACTACCATATACTTAGTAGCTATATCAGAAGGATTAATTTCTATTAAAACGAAAGGGGTGCTTTAGGGAAATACCAGTAATGACGTCAATCTCCTCTATTTCTAGTGCTTCGTCATCTACTTCTCCATGGATGATGGTGTAAACGCGAGCCTGAACAGGTGGCCTCTAATTCGGTTTGTTACTAGGGTTAGTGGAATTTCTGCCTTCTTGAGTATTGTTAGGGCAATCCCGAATCATATGGCCAACCTGTCCATATTTGAAGCATGTTCCCAACCCAAATCTGCATTCTCTGCCATGTGTCTTTCCACTCTTTTGACAAGTAGCAGGTGGGGTGGGTGTTGCGCTCTTTCCTTTGATAGCTCCATACACCATCCTTCTTTTGTCGCTACTTCCACCTATAGCGAAGGGAGAAGCTCTCTTCCTCTCCTGATTAATTTGAGTTGTGACACTTCTTTGCTCAACTTCGGCTATAGAAGCCACATTAATCAACTATTGAAAATTATTAATGCGAAAGGAAGCTACGTTGCTACGAGGTTTTATGGAGACCTTGGGTTATTTATCATTGGAATATTTCTTGGAGAATCTGAAGAGTTTTATGGAGACTCGAGGTGCATAAGCATAGCTAGACAGTCCCCCCTTACTTGGCTCTTTATGAATATGCTAAGGAACTTTATGGGAAAATCAACAAAAACAAAAATGCAACTTTGTTAGTATAAATAATTCCCAATCATGAGAAATGAATACAATGTCATAATGAGATCAGTGGCATTAATATCATATGCTCCATGATTGAGCTTAACCAAGATTACATGTGTGGCTAATGCTTGAAATTGTTAGGCATGCACTTTAACATATTCATGGGTTATTGCTCACCATGCACATGGGACCTGAATCGGGGTATCGACATGGTTGGCAGCGTTGATGCAATTTTCAATGTACATGTGGCGTGCTCTAATGACTTGCAACCAAAAAGGAGAGTTGTGAGCGAAAACTTGTACTCTTGCAAGTGCAAATGAATCAATGGTACGTACCTAGTAGACTATTTATAAGCCTAAGGTAAACTAATATGCAAGACTTCCTTGCAGATACAATTCTCGGCACCAAGTTTGGGATATTACATTCTAGAGCACAATTCAGCAATTGATAGTTCCCGTCCAACACGAATATCTCGCTCAAACTTATCTTCATAGACTTGAATCTCGTCGCAATATAGTCGGTTAGGTTTCCATATCAGTTACGCCCTTCTAGGGTTTATCCTTGTATCCTTGTGGACTGGCCCAGATATTATAGGAATACGAGTGGTTGACCCTTGTCCCTGGACCCAAACGGTACATTTGATGTAGTTCGATTCTTTAACTGCTTTTTATCACGTGAACCTTGCATGACTGTGCCTTTGGTCTTATGTGGCTCATTCTTCGCCTAATAAACATAATTTTTCTCAAAGATTACCCTGCAAATCCTTGCCATTCGTGTACTGGTGGAAATTTTATCTTTTCTCTCCACATCATCCATTTCCAATTTGATACCTTCCTTTTGAACACGTATCCTTCCCTTGTAGCGTAAGTAATTTGTGCATTCCACTTATCACCCCATAATTCATTTCATCGTACAGCCTGAAATCCATCAACCTGTCTAACACACATCTCCTTGTGTAGCGTAAAATATAGGATTTATTCGACGTGTTCTTTCTGCTCCACACACATTGTACCTCCCTTTTAGGTTCAACCGCTCCACCTTCCCATAACCGTCATAATTGTGATGCCCCCAACCTCCACTTGGGATGTAACAGACACTTGAAGTATTCGAGACATGCAACATATGGTTACATACCCCCTTTTATGACAGTTAATATGCAATGCATCCTAGTATGCAACTAGGAGTATGTAATAATCCAGAAAAAAAAAAAAAGGGTTAATTGATAAAATTGCATGCAAGAATGAACTAAACATCCCAATAGTTCAAGTTAACCATAGATAGATGATGCCTTACTTAAAGACGCCCAAATAGTAAGGCATAAGTTCAGACATAAAGTGGGAGATCGAATCTTCTTATTACAGACAACAACAGTAGATTCCATAAACAGGTAGATCAAAACCTCTCTTTAATATGCTCCATAGTGAACATGACCATCTCTAAGACCATCATTATTAACTCCATCCTTTGGTTGGGGTCGGGCTCGTTCTCAATCATCTTAATCCAAGGGGTGGAGTTCATCACCATCCTGTTTATCAGAGGTCGGTACTGACACAGCTTCTACCATTCTGGGGGGAATGGTAGTGGGACTAGTGTAGTTTCCATTCAACGATGAGCTACAGGGTTGTACATTTAGAGTCTCAATATTCTCAAGGAAAAAATTGGGAAAATAAGTTTTTCTTTGTTTTTTGAAAATGGATGGGAGTTTCCCGTCAATAAAATCGGTGTCGGGATTTTCCAGTGAAGGCCTTGTGACATCACGTTCCCGATGGTCGTGATTTTGAGGTAACTCCCACCAGGGGAGAAACAAAGAGTTTGGAATACTATTTGTTCATTGGTTGAGGGAAACTTGTACTCTATCAAGTCTGACGTGATCCTAACTAAAGAAAACATTGACCGCTTCTCGATGTCACCAGATCGATGGAAAAATTGTAGGCCGTCAAATGCCTGGGTCGGTGGGTCAGAGGCCCTCTCATGGATGGAAGAGGCTAGGTCCCGCTCCATTTGATCCTAAAAGAAAGAAGCCCTACTCCGAGGGTGACAGATTTCGCTATGGGTCATGTGCCCATCATGACCCTGTTTGTCAAAAATGGGCACAAGGCTTCCTCAGTCACCAACCATCCCTTCGTCCAATGGCCACCTAGTAGCGCAACCTTCACCCCCACTGGTACACCTTGACCGTCGTGTGGAGATCGTTAATCAAGCAGTCGAGGACTTGGACTCATTGTTAGATCATTCATTCTTCCATTCCATCCTTGACATCTTCCCAGGCTCCTTTCCCGAGGCTTTGTATGAAAGGTTTGAGTCTTTATCATCCTTTTCGATGGTGAGTGAATCCATTAAAGTGTTGGAGGTTAGCAGGAAGAGCATGCTTCCATCTCCCCTGAGATCATGGCAATATCGATCGCAGGGGAAACTCTTGAGGGTGAGTCCTCACACATGGTTTGCCCTCGTTAAAACAAGCCACTATTTTTGTGGGGAAACTCTTGAGATTGTTGCAAAGGTGCTCAATGCTAATCTTGGCAAGGAAGTTTCGAGGGCTTCCTCGCCTGTGGGTGAGTCTTCGCCCATTGTTACTCCTACTGAGGAAGCTCATGGTGCTGTTAAGCTTATGGGGAATCAACTCATTTTACCCTTGCTAGTTTTGAGGGCATCCCCTACTATGGCCTCTTAGGTTAAGTTGCTGCCGGCTTTCACAGAATAGGTAGGTGATCCTAGGAACCAGGTTCTTGCCCAGAGATGCTTGTTCCTTCCCCAACTCAACCTTCTTCGTCTACTTCACAAGCGAGGTGGATCAATTGACCCTTTAGTTGCCCAAATTGGTTGAGACCTTGAGCCATTCCTTTCCCCGGCTTGTATCCTCACTTTCTGTTTGTTTGATTCTTTTTTCAAGTTTGTTGACTAACCTTAGTTGTTCGTTGTAGGATTTACATTCCTCAGCCCAATTGATTGCTAACACCCAATCTGGTTTGAAGGAATAAGTCCAATCTTCCAGTTCCTTAATGGAGAGAGCTCGATAGGCCGTTTTGAGGCAATATAGGAGAAGGAACAGTGGGAGGTTGTGTACTCCCGGTTGTGCTCTACTTGCACGTCCAAGAGGTGAATATAGCTCTCCTAAGGGTTGAGGATTCTGGCATTCAGTGCACCTTGGCTGTGGAGAAGTACCCTCTAGAAAGGTCACAGAGTGACTTAGCCTAGGACCCAGAGCATGAGTGGGAGGCTAGTCATGCATCCACACTCTTGGAAGATGTGTTAGATTGGAGGTCGAATTAGAAGAGGTGGGTTTGCTCTGCCTATGCGGTTAGAGTTTCAAAGGCTGAAGATTTTTGTGGATGTCTTTATTCGGACCACAATGTTGTCCATGGAGAGTTGGCCCAATCAAAAACTAGGCTTTGTATCAAGATAGGAGCTTAGAAAAACCAATGGGCATTATTCTAAGCTCCAGCCGTAATTGAGACTGTGAAGGAGAAACTTGCATGGTCTCAATAGTGTGTTAATGAGTTGGACATCGAGCTCAAATCTTACAAGGATGAGATTGTCTGCATTTTCCCTCAACTCTCTGCTGCTACTCAGGTTCATGACTGGGCATGGGGGCTCAGGTACAACCTTGGGTTGAGGACGTTAAAGAGGTTTTTGTTAGCACACCATGAGGCACCCTTAGACCTAAAGACACTTTTTACCAACTCGACTGCCTTACTCTTCTTGGATTCTCTTGGGGCTAACATGTTACTAGACGCTTGACTAAACCAACCGCCTCGCCATCTTCCAACTAGTGGCTCAGCTCCTTAGGCTTGGACTTGTTCCTCCTATTATTTTGTGTTCTATTCTTGTAATATTTTGTCTTGGGTTTTGATAGGTTTGTATCTTGTGAGACACTTACTATGTTATGTGTATGTTGCTTGGGAGTTTGACCTCATGTGCCTTGTTTTGTAATGTCGATATGTAGCTAGTAATATTTTGTTTTGGGTTTGCTTTGTGAGGGATGTACCACGTTACAAGCAAATTCCATTTTTCTCTGATTATTTGTTATGGCATCCTTGTTCCTTTCCTCTCCAACATTGTTTTCGTAGTTTGTTCCTCATTATTTTTGCTTTGTTGGCAAATAAGGGTGTAGCCTGGGCGTGGTTAGCCTTTGACCATCATGAATGGGTGTGAGGGTTAACCTCGATCGTATGCGCGCTGTTAACACTCGACTTGGAAGGTGAGCAAGAGAATTTCTTGACCGCTGCCTAAGCGAAGATTAACCCAGATCGCATAGGCATTGTTAGCCTATAATCACCATAGTTGGGTGTTAGTGTTAGTCCCGACCGCATGCACATTGCTAACACTCATCTACATAAGTGGGCATGAGATTTTCTAGACTGCTATTTGGGTGAAGGCTAACCCCAAATGCATGTGTGTTGCCAACACTCATCATAGAAAGTGAGCAGGAGAGAGATTTTCTCAACCGCTACTTGGGCAAAGGCTAACTTCGATCACATCCGCATCGTTAACAACCAGTTTGGAAAGTGAGTAGAATATTTTCTCAACAGTTGCTTGGGCAAAGACTAACCCCGATCACATGCACGTTGTTTGCTTTTGATCGCCATGTGCAAGTGTTAGCCCTAATCGCATGCGCATTGCTGACACTCTATTAGGGGATTGGGTGGGAGAATTTTCTTGATCGCTGTTTGGGCAAAGACTAACCTTGATCACATGCACGTTTTCATCCTTTGATTGCTAGATGCAAGCGTTAGCCTCAATCACATGCAAATTACTAACACTAGACTTGGAAAGTGAGCATGAGATTTTCTCGATTGGTGCTTGGGCAAAGGTAACCACGATCACATTCTTGGTCAAAGTTACATACAATAAGTGTTTGCACAAAATGTTGAGAACTAATAGGAAGGTTAGTTTATTGCGTGTTTGAATTACATGAAGTCATCTAAACAAAGTGTTTCTTTTAAGTGTTCTCCATTTTATGAGTGGGGTATTCTCTTCCCTTTCATGTCCTCTTTGTGGTACGAGCCTAGTCAATTGCTTGCTTCTATCACGAATGATCCCTCCCTTATGGGCTTGAGCTTTCCCTCTTCTTTCCTTTTGGCCAACATCCCTACTTCTCTTAGCACAATATCTTCGACTGTGAATAACCGGGATTTGGCCTTCTTGTTGAAGTACTACGTAGTCCTTCTATAGGCTGCAACCCACTACGGTCTACTAGCTTATTCTTTAACGTGCTAAATACTGTCTTGTTTATCCCTTCTGCTTTTCCATTAGTCTAGGGGTGGCCTGGAGAATAGTATTTGACTTTGATCCCTAATTTTGTGCACCAATATCTATACTGGTCATAGTCGAACTGTTGTCTGTTATCTATTGTCTGATACCATTACTTGTGGTATACTTGTATACTTGTCATATCATACTTGTCAAGTGAAATCGTGTCTTATCATATCATAGATTTCAAATGAAATCACATTCTTTCATGAATCTCTTTAAGCATAACTCCTTCCATAAATTCATGGCTTTTCATAAAATATCTTGATTTATATGTCATACAGTTAACGTGAAACTTGTGTATAAAATAATGGTATTTATAAATTAATCATGACTTTATAAAAGATATGTCATTCACCGTACATACATTTAAGAGTATGATCATGCTATTTACCTCATAAAGCTAATCCAATATTTCTGGGGCACGACTGATTTCCTATCAAATACACAAGCAATTTCCATGAATTTCTAATTAATCGCATACTTTAAAATTAAAATTCATAAATCCTTAATTAACCTATATTTCCTCAAACCTAAATTTCTCATGACCCTAAAATATTGTCACTCCCCAAGTATTTTGATTTTCACGTAATTTCTTAAAATAATCATTTGATTAAGCTCCAAAATATTATCACGCCTAAACATCAAATTTCTCTCAATTTTCGTCATAAAACTTGTCACTATAAAATAATATGTGCTAAAATGGTTTCTCCGTAATATCCACACTAAAATTTATAACCCTAGTTCAATGTCTCTCACGCAGTTATATTTTATAACCCCATAATCCGTGACTTCAAATGACCTAAAATAAGGTACATACGTAATTTGACTATAGTCTAAAGGTTTACATGTACATGTCTAGAGCTTCCTGATTTCGAATTAGAAGGTCGGTGTTTTTATAACCACTTGAAGAATAGATGGACTACACTGAGAGACTGAAGAGGGAGAGAATAACATGTGTGAGAGAGACATATTAACCGACAAAGGGAGAAAGATAGAAAGAGAGAGAGAGTCACTGAAGAAAAGGGAGAGGACGTGTGACGTGGCCTCCCAACTTGAGCTGTGAGGAATGTTCGTGGCTTACGGTGGGCTCGGATGGAGCAACTCCTTTTTTGCTTCACAGGGTATACGTGGAACATTGGTTTTGGTTTGGGCGTGGTTGCCTCTATCGTGGCTTACAATAGTGGCCTCCAACAACATGGGTCCTCCGATGGGTGCCAGTGACTGGAGACGTGAAGGGAAGAGAAGATGGTGGCTAGCTTCGGTGGTTGAACGTCTCTTGCAGTGGGTTGAGATTGCATAGGACTACTGTAACACCCCAGGCTTAAGGCCCAAGCCCAAGTGCCAAACCCAGCCCAACTAGGTGCAAAACACATCTTATACCACTCTCAGAATTGTTTACCCTCTCCTTTCTTCTCCCATCCCTCGATAGCTCCTCTTCCCAAATTACACGGCTCCACAACTCAAAGCACAACTTCTCCCCCAAAACACCACCTCTCTGCAAGTCCCCTTTGTTATTACCAACGACCTCAACTCCCTCTCTATCTCACAACTTCTCTCTCAGCCGATCTCTTTCTCTTGTGTTGAAGACCCAAATCACCACCACCACACGTCGAGCAAACCCAACACCAAGAATAACCAGCAGCTGCAACTGATTTTGGATCAACCACTCCAAGATTCACCATGCACTCTCACAATCCAGATTTGAATCCCACCACCTGAGCAATGCCGGTAAGTTCTCTTTCTCCATCTCTCTCTGTCTTTCTCTTCCTCAGTTGACCTCCCTCTCAACCTCTATGCAAATCGGGGCTTGTTGCCCCTCTTTGTGCCGTCGTAGTCTAGCCCCTAGCCTCCAGTCTTCTCGGCCATACCACTCGTCTCCACCTTAGACCACGACAAACACCCATGCCCTTTCTTACAAAAGCCCAGACCCACTGCTAACCTCCACCGCACACAGCATCCTCCATTTTCACAACAATCCAGCAACATCTTCACATCAGGCGATTACTTTTGGTGGTAAAATCCATAGAGGTATAACTAACACTTGATTTCGAGAAGTTCATGTGTTGGGTTAACTATGTATTGTCGTGTTCAAATTGTTGCGTGTGTGAATGGTTGTAATCGATGGTAGGAGAAATTGTGCCATTGTGATGTTGATTGTGTGCTTTGTGAAGTAATGGGAAGTAAGAAACTAACAATTAGGTGTTGTGGTCATGATCGAAATAATTATTTGAAATGTTGGGGGTTGCTTTGTAGCATAGTTTGTGAATTTGGAAGTGCCGAGGGCCCTTGTGAAATGTTGAGATAAAGTAGGTAATTGTGAGGTGGTTGGTGTCGTTCAAAGCGTTGGGATAAAAACAAATTGTAGTTTGTATTGTTATTGGATGTTGGGTATGCTAATGGGATGAGTGTGAACGCTTCTAATGGGTGAGGTTCGGGAAGTTATTTTGTAGGTTGGAGATGCGTAGTAACTAGGTTAAAAGAATTGGAATCGTGAGATTGATTGTAGTGGAGTTGTTTAGTTGTGTTGTTTCCTTTAGATGTGCCAGTTTGATTGTATTAATTTATAGTATTTTGAATTATGTATAGGTAACGATCAAATTTTTTATTAACACGGTTCAAAGGTTTTTTCAAAAAAGTTGAAGGGACAGGTAAGCGGATTCTTATGCTGGACTTTGCATAAAAAGAAAATGAACTGAGGTTGATTTTATGAAAAATGGTGCATAATATGTTTTGAAAAGAAATGTGAAAACAACCTAAATTATTTATTCTGCATTACTCATGAAATCTATATAAAAGAAGAAAGTATTTTTGTCATGATTGGTGTAGACATAAGCAAGTTTTTGGCATTCTTCTTCTAATAATGCAGAAAGAGTGAATATGAAATCTGAAAATTTGTACTTGTTATGTGGAGATAATTTGAATCAGTTTTGAATATGTGAAAATGATATGAAATTGTTCATTACCCTATTTTGATATGATGTGGCATCTGAAAAACCTTTGGCATGAATTTCTAATTCTGTATCTGATTATGTTTCTGGTCATGATCCGATGATTCTGATTCTGTTTTGCTCTGATATATGGCCCTGCCACTGGTGATAATAATGGCCTCTAGCTCTGTCACGAATGATAATGAGACATCTGTCCCTATCACGGGACATAATAGTGACCTCTAGTCCTGTCACAGGATATAATAGCGACCTCTGGCCTTAAGGGACATAATAATGGCATCTGGTCCCGCCACAAGATATAATAGTGGTCTCTGTTCTGAGAGCAATCGTTTTTGTATCACAGTGATTTATGCTCTGCTTAGTTTTTAACAAAATGCATAACCCTACCCCGGGGTTAAACATGGTCTCTATTTTGATATGATGCTCTGATATGATATGATATGATATGATATGATAAGATGATGATGTTCAGTCATGTTATGCCAAAAGAAATTTTTGAATATGAACATTTTGAACTATCGCTCTAATATTCTGATAACTTGTTTTTTGTATCTGCATTCTAAAACTAAAATGTTTTGTTCTACATTCTGAACTTTATGAAAAGGCTCATGTTTACATACTAGTATATGTTTTACGCTTAGTGAATGGTTGATAACTCACCCCTTATCTCAACAATATGTTCAGATTTTTGGATGTTTTGACTAAGGATCAAAATTAGAAAGCATGGGTAAAGCTATGTGAGCATAATGGATTTAGCACAAAAGGATGTCATGGTTATTGGAGAATTTTATTCAATAAATTTGTTGTACATTGTTGAGAGGTTGACATTAAGAATTTGTGGTGTTACTAGTTAATTATTTTGAGTAGTTGAGTTTGATATCTATGTGTTGTTGAGAGATTGGAGTTTATATATACATTGTGATATATGATTTTTTGAAAGGTAGTAACTCTCCAACCCCGTCCGAGACCGGGGCGTTACATTTGGTATCATAGCCAGTTTTGAGGTTCTGCAAACTATAACCATATGAGGTTTAGATATTTGTGGGTTTTAGGGAGTAACTTTCAGATTGGAAGTGTAGGAATTTGAGGACTATAAGGATGATCATGTGGATATTTAAGGTTTTCAGAATCTACAGGTTTTGAGAATATAATCTATGAAATTTGAGGTGATAGATTTTGTGAATTTTAAGAACTAGTTTTTGTAACATTTGAAGCTTTAGATGAGAATTTGTGATTCAGATTGTAGAGTGATATATACACTAGAATGAAAACTAGGCTTCAGAGTTGGTACACTTTAACGTATGAATTGACCAAATATCGGGTTTATATTCTAATCAAGAATGTAAGTTTGTCTTGATGGCAAATTATGATTATCAGATGTGAATTCTAAAGTATAGGCCCAAAAAAAATGGTGAGGTTTTTTTTTTTAACAAACTATTGAGGAGTATGTTTACTCAAGTGTAGTTATAAGGGAAAGTATGAGTAAGATAAGAAAGTTTTGATTTTTTGCATGCTTATATTATTTAGTAGTTACATTTACATTTAGATTAATATTTTTAATACCCTTCTTCAAATGTTTAATTGAGATGAGTCTTCCAGGATGGTAGCTTGTCTCCGTGTTCAGAATCTTGCAGACCCAATTCCAATTAGTGAGGAGGGCAGATGCACTATAGAGCAGTTTAATCAGATTCACCCACCCATTTTTGATGGGCGAGGTGACCTAACCCTAGCAGAGGATTGGATTCAGGACAACAAAGAAATCCTTTGTGTCCTTAATTGTATTGATGAGCAGAAGGTATTGTACTTCACCTTCAAGCTGACCGGAGAGGCTAAGAGATGGTGGATATCAGAGAGAACCATCAGGGAAATTGATGGCAGGTCGACGCCATTGGGGTTTCCCTCGAGCGAGAATCAAGGACCATGGAAGAGGAGAAAGGTAGCAAATAACCCAGGCAAAAGACAGGTGCAGGACAATCAAAGGAATAACTCCTGCAAGTCATGCAATGTAGTACACTTTGGGGAATGCATAAGGGAAACCGGATGGTGTTTTTAAGCCACCTCGTCAAAGATTGTCCAAGCCAATCAAATGGGAGTATGAGGAGTAATTTGGCGGCACGACGCAAGAATCAACACAATACAGTGTCGGCCCGAGTTCAACACAATGCAAGTACTCTACCCCTTTACTTAAAAAAAAAAAAAAAAAAAAAAAAAACCTACCGTTGTATTGGATGTTGGGGCTACCATTTCTTCCATTTGAATAGACTATGCTAAACTATGTACCTTAGGAGTTGAAAGATTGGGTTAATGAAAATGTGTATTGATTACGACTAAGGATCAAGTACACCATCATCTAGATATATAAATAGTATGTTATCTTTAGTTTGATAAAGCTTGGTAAGAATCGTCGTGGTAGGTGCAGAAGTCGATTAGTTACAACAATGATTTATTTATGAGATTTTTAACCTTGGGCAATTGGGTGGAATTATTAGAGTGCACAACAGGAGAATTTGCATGATGGGCTGGGATTAAACGTCATGAAGGTTTAGAAATTTGTTTATTTGAGATCACTTAAGACTTAAATCTCGACTATGGATTTTCAAATTTTTGAGGATTGTTAGGAACAATAGATTCTGAGGAACCATGACTTGGATATCTTCATGAACCGATTGTGAGATTAAGTGCCCTAACTTTGGAGAATTTTATTTTTTAGCTTTGTGTATGAAGGTGTTATAAAGTGATGAGTTATGTTTGCTTTTTTATATGAAGTTAAGTTTAGAACTTGGGTGAAGTTATTATTAGCCATTTAATCGAGTTTGTTGTTGAGGTTTATGACTATAATTGGACCCAGGAGGGTATGACAATCGATACTAGGTGAGCAAATTAGGAGGTATTTAAGGCACGAAAATATCGGAAGTCAAAATCTTGGAATATTACATTCGACAAGAATGATTGACAATTAAAATAGGCGGGGATTGGATGTGACAGATAAGTGTGTAGCCTTCGCTTGAGGTATTAGCAAATTTCGAGGATGAAATTTATATAAGGGGGGGAGGATGTAACACCCCAGGCTTAGGGCCCAAGTCAAGTGCCAAACCCAGCCCAGCTAGGTGCAAAACACATCGTTTTACAACTCTCATAATTGTTTTCCCTCTCCTTTCTTCCCCCATCCCCCAATAACTCCTCTTCCCCTGTCACATGGTTCGACAACCCAAAGCACAACTTCTCCCCCACAACACCACTCCTCTGCACGTCCACTTCTTTGTGACCAACAACCTCAACTCCCTCTCTATCTCACCATGCCCCGTACTCACCAATCCCTCCCCATGAGTTTCTCTCTCCCTCTTACAAGTTCTCTATCAGCTAATCTCTCTCTCTTGTCCTGAAGACCCAAATCATCACCACCACCACACATTGAGAAAATCCAACACCGAGAACCACCAGCAGCCACCACTGATTTTGGATCAACCACCCCAAGATTCACCACACACTCTCATAGTCCAGATTTGAGCCCCTCTACCTGAGCGACACCGGTAAGTTCTCTTTCTCCATCTCTCTCTGTCTTTCTCTTCCTCAGTTGATCTCCCTCTCCACCTCTATGTAGATTGGGGCTTGTTGCCCCTTTTTGTGTCGTCGTAGTCCAGCCCCTCGCCTCTAGTCTTCTCGCCTACACGCTCCACCTTAAACCACGACAAACACCCATGCCATTTCTTACAAAAGTCCATACCCACTGCTAACCCCCATCACACACAGCATCCCCCGTCTTGACAGCAATCCAACAACATCTTCACATCAGATGATTACTTTTGGTGGTAAAAACCATAGAGGTATAACTGACACTTGATTTCTAGAAATTCATGTTTTGGGTTAACTATGAATTGTTGTGTAGAAATTGTTGCGTGTGTGAATGGTTGTAATCAGTGGTTGGGAAATTGCGTCATTGTGATGTTGATTGTGTGCTTTGTGAAGTGATGGAAAGTGAGAAACTAAGAATTAAGTGTTGTGGTTGTGATCGAAATAATTATCTGAAGTGTTGGGGGCTGCTTTGTAGCACTGTTTTTGAATCTGCGAAGTGGATGAGGGCCTGTGAAACGTTGAGATAAAATAAGTAATTGTGTGATGGTTGGTGTCATTCAAAGTGTTGGGATAAAAAATTTGTCGTTTGTATTGTGATTGGATGTTGGGTACGCTAATGGGATAAGTGTGAACACTTCTAGTGGGTGAGGTTCGGGAAGTTATTTTGTCGGTTGGAGATGCGTAGTAACTGGGTTAGAAGAATTGGAACTGTGAGATTTATTGTAGTGGAATTGTTTAGTTTTGTTATTTATTTTAGATGTCGCAATTTAATTGCATTAATTTATGGTATTTTTAATTATGTCTACGTAACGATCAAATTTTTGCTTAACACGGTTCAGAGGTTTTTTAGAAAAGTTGAAAGGTTAGGTAAACGGGGTTCTTATGCTAGACTTTGCATAAAAAGAAAATGAACTGAGGGTGATTTTATGAAAAATGTGCATGATATGTTTTGAAAAGAAATGTGAAAACAACGTCAATTATTTATTTTGCATTACTCATGAGATCTGTATAAAATAGGAAAGTATTTTGGTCATGACTGGTGTAGATATGAGCAAATTGTTTGCATTCTATTTCTGACAATGCAAAAAGAGCGAATATGAAATCTAAAAATTTGTACATGTTATGTGAAGATGCTCTGAGTCGAGTTTGAATATGTGAAAATGATATGAAATTGTTAAGTACTATGTTTTGATATGATGTGGCATATGAAAAACCTTTGGCATGACTTTCTGATTCTGTTTCTGGTCATGATCCGATGATCCGATGATTCCGAGCCTGTTTTGCTCTGATACATGGCCTTGCCACGTGTGATAATAGTGGCCTCTACCTCTGTCACATGTGGTATTAGTGACCTTTGGCCCTATCACGTGGCATAATAGTGACCTCTTGCCTTACCATGAGATATAATAGTGCCTTCTGACCTTGTCACATGATATAATAGTGATCTCTGACCCCGCCACAGGACATAATAATGGCATCTGGCCCTTCCACGGGATATAATAGATGTATCTGTTCTGAGTGCAATCGTTTTGTATCATGGTGATTTATGTTCTGCTTGGCTTTTCGCATAATGCACAACCTTACCACAAGAATTAAACATGGTCTCTGTTATGATATGATGCTCTAATATGATATGATATGATAAGATGATGATATTCAGTCATATTATGCCAAAATACATTTTTGAATATGAACATTTTGAATTGTCACTCTAATATTCTAATAATAGGCAACGAGCTCACATGATATGATTCACATGATATGGCTCACATGATACGAATCACATGATATGATACAATATGATATGAATGTTTAAAGATCAACACGAAAATGATGTCAAAGATTTTTTTCCGAAAATTCTAAAGATCTCTATTACATGTCTTTTGAATAAGGTCAAGTGCATAAGTCAATTTTTTGGTCATGTCATATGTCAACTATATGTTCATGCATGCATTCCATAATTGGTCATTTGTATGCTTATGTTAACTTCTGTATATTGTCTGTTTACCTGTTGAGATTTCTCAAAATCTCATTGTGATAGCTTCCACTACCATTCCCTACCCAAAATGGTAGAAGTTGTGACTAGTTTAGAAGATCACCTCCATGGTGAAATGCAAGAGGACGGTACCCCCAACCATCGAGGGTGTACCGAAGAACAATGAGAGCTCGACGGAGCCCCCTTGTTGGATACGATAGAGAATGCCGACCGACTCATTTCCGAAGCATTACAGCTCATTGACGAGCTAAAGAGATTAAGGATTCAGGACAATGATCGATTTTTGGAGAAACGAAATAAGCCCGACTTGTCTGAGGAAAAAAATAAAAAAAGGGACCATTTTCCTGTGGCAGGAAACATGTTTTGGATGTCTAATGATTTAAGGCCTTTTTGTGATAGGTCCCTTTGTTTTGGAAAAACGTTTCCGGTACTCAAGTTTTGGGAGACAATGAACATATTTTTTATCTGGTACTTTTGAAAAGTATGTTATGTTAAAGACAATGTTTGGGTTATGTTTAGTCTTACGGTACCATGTGCTAAGGTAACTGCTTTATGCATTGCCTAGTCTTATATGAACTTTACATTTTTTGCTGCGTTATGTGTTGCATACTGCTAGTATACATAGATGCTATGCATTGCATCTTATCTTTCATGTACGCGTGGTACATAGCCTTATGTTGCATGTCTCGACATTTCAGTCACCGTCCAATCCCAAGCGAGGGGCTGGTGGTGCCACATCATCTTAAGTGGAGTTGTAAATTAAAATACTTGTAGACTAATTATAAGTTTATCATTTTTCCTATCATTTATATTATTGATCACGTGTGTGTATAAATATATATATATATATATATATATATATATATATAGTACTTGAAAATGATCAGTTATCTTAGATCAAAAACAATAAATTTCCTCTCTGGCTTTAGGTTTGTGTAGAGGGCTATTTTTTAGGCCCGGTTTGGATACACAAAACCATCTCATCTCATCTCATCATTACAACTTTTCCAAACTCCCGCACAAAATCTAATAAACAATTCAACTTTTTTAAATCTCAAAATAAAAATTATATTAAAAAATTATATTCTAACAATATTTTATTCAACTTTCAACAAAATATCTCATCTCATCTCATTTCATCTTAATTGCGTAACCAAACGAGGCCTCACTATCTCATACAGTTTTCGTGCTTGAGGATGGATGATCAGCTGGAGGATCTGTATCAACGGTTATCATTGACGTCTCATGAGGAAGAGGAAGTGATTGTGGATGCTGTATTTCTAGAAGATATCTCTTTGTATGGAGGGAAGGGTTTGATTGTAATCCTACTGACTGAGAAACACTATAACAAAGAGATTTTTAAGGTGACTATCCATCGTGCATGGCATCCACTGCAAGGTGTTCATTTTCACGATCTGAATTCTACTCTGACTTTAGTTGAATTTGATGATCTGCGCGATAAGGTACGTGTGGTAATAGAGGGACCATGGGCTTTTGATAAGCAACTGGTGTTCATTCAGGAAGTGGATGGTAGTAAACAAGTTAATCAGATTCACCTTCATGAAGCCATTTTTTGAGTCAGAATTCATGATATTCCTTTGAGGGCCAGGAATGAATTTGTGGGGAATCTGGTAGGGAG
Source organism: Juglans regia (assembly GCF_001411555.2). Lineage (NCBI taxonomy): Eukaryota > Viridiplantae > Streptophyta > Magnoliopsida > Fagales > Juglandaceae > Juglans > Juglans regia. The sequence continues at coordinate 19,171,450 of NC_049914.1, read as the reverse complement.
AAAAATTGGGAAAATGGAAGAGGTGGATTTAAAGAAGGGGGCAATTGGCTTTGGGGGAGTTCTTGAGGGTTCGGGTTATGTTCAACATTGATAATCCTCTGTTACGAGGTACAATGTTTTCTATGGGTGATGGCAAAGTTGTGTGGGTAAGGTTGTCTTAGGAGAAATTGCCCAACTTCTGTTACTGGTGTGGGTGTTTGGGTCATGGGGATAAGGAGTGTAAACTGAAGAAGCAATCTGATCGTGTAGATGACGCAGAGGTGCTTCTGTATGGTAGTTGGTTGCGAGCTACTAGTTATGGCAATCGTTTCAGAGATGGCCATTCATGGGAAAGGAAAGAATGGAATAGGATTGCAACACGACTGCCGCCAGGGAAGGATACAGAACCAGTGGTTGCTACGATGCTTGTGGATGAGTTAACTGCTCCTAATGTCGCGGGGACATCCAAGGGGAAAGTCGTAATGGATCACGAGAATTTAGCATCACTTTCTATCGATCCTATGGAGGAAAACTCAGTTTAGTTAGTTGAGGGGGTAAGAAGTCAGTATCAGTTATTGAGTAAGTTCAAATGCATGGAGATGATAACGCTTACGCAAGAATTATGAAAATTAATGCGTAGTCGTTGGATGAGCATATGCATAATAGGCCGAAGGGTTTTTCTGGGCCAACAGAGAAAGAGAAGACAAGTGTGGAAAATGGGCTCAAGTATGGGGAGCTCTCAATGGGCCAATCTGCTATGGGTAGGTCTAATGGGGTTAGTAGCCATAAGTGGAAATGAATGTCGTTTCTCTCTTCTTCTACAACTTCTAATTCCGAAGTCACCCAACGACTTTCCATTTCTAAAAAGAGAAAGGGATTGATTCAGGTAAATGATGGAGCTGGCAGGGTTTCCAAACCAAGGGTTTTAGAAGAGATTGAGGTGCTTGATGTGTCCAAAACAAACAATGTTGAATCGGCGGTGGCTGTTGATCAGCACCGCCAAAAACCATGAAGATCATATCTTGGAACGCCCATGGGCTTTGGAACCCATGAGGCGTTTGTGCCCAAGAGGGAAGCTCCCGACGTCTTGTTTCTCTAGGAGACAAGGCTTAAAGCTTGAGAATTTGAGGGCTACAAATTTAAATTAGGTTTTGTCAATTGTTTAGTTGTAGACTGTTTTGGTAGAAAGGGGGGTTTGGCCTTATTATGCCGAAGGGATTTGAATCTACCAGTTCTTAATTACTCGGCGAGTCATATTGATTATGTAGTGGAGGAAGTGGGAGGAGGATGTTGGTATCTGATTGGGATTTACGGTTCCCCTGATGCCAGTACCAGATTTAGAATCTGGAATTTGATTAACACTTTGTGTAGAAGAAATGGGGAAGCATGGATGGTTCTGGGGGATTTTAACGAAATTCTCCATCACAATGAGAAGTTGGGAGGGGGGGTAGGCCACGACCTGAGGGGCAAATTGATGCTTTTAGGGAAGTTGTGGATGCCTGTTCTCTACGGGATTTGGGTTTAAAGGAAACAAATATACTTAGAGTAATCGTAGGCAAGGTTCTCTTTGCATTTGTTAAAGACTTGACAGGGTGTTAGTAAATTCTCAATGGTGTGTTCAGTTTCCTAGTGCATCTGTTACTCATGTGTTAGTAGCTTACTCTGACCATGTACCCATTTGGGTTCAAACTGAGGGTGACGGTGGTTCTGGTACGGTTAAGAAACAATTCAGGTTTGAAGAAATGTCAGTAGGAGAGCAAGCTTGTGAGAACATTATCAAGTCTACATGGAGGAGGAGGGAAGATCGCAAGGTTGTTCAGAATGTTATGGACTCGATTGAAGAATGTGGTATTCAGTTAGATAGATGGAATAGGTCGTCTTTTGGTAATGTTCAGAAACAGTTAAACCTGGCTAGAAAACATATGGAACTGTTGCATGAACAAGATCCTAATGGGGAATGTAGTGTTGATCATAAAAAGGCTCAAGATGAGGTGAAAATGGTTAGAGAGAGATGAGATAATGTGGAGGCAAAGATCTAAAGTCTTGTGGTTAAAAGATGGGGATAAAAATGCAAAATACTTTCACATAAAAGCCTATATGAGAAGAAAGAAGAATCAGTTGGTCAAAATGCAGACTTCTCAAGGGGATTGGCAGTATGGCGATCAGAGAGATAGGATTATCTTGAGTTATTTTGCAGATCTGTTTACCAATTCAAACCCAAGGGGTTCCACTGATTTTATAGCTTCTCTGATTGGTCTAGTATTAAGTGTGATTTTTATGTAATTTTTATTACTCTTTTATTTATGAAAAGTGTAACTTTTCTTTCAATACTATTGATTTTATTTTATTTCTATATATTTTTTTATTTTCTTGGATTTGAAGGAATAAGAAAATTTAGTGGGAAAAGATAGCATTTTGGTACAAAAGAAGAGACTACGGATCCAGACCGAAGAGAGGCAGCGAGATCTGAAGAGAGCCTAGGAGATTTGGGCAACCAGAAGGAGTGACTAGAAGGCACGACCAGAGTTAGGCAATAAGCGAGATATTTTACCTTCTGGGCTAGAAGACTTGGGGCATGGCTTCGAGCGACTAGATTGGGTGACCAGTCTAAACGACCAACTTAAAAGACCAACCTAAACGACATTGTGGGCAACAACTAATAAATGTAAGTAGTTTTACTGCTCGTTAGGTTGGCAAGAAGGTTCTATCATCCCGGTCGGGAGTCTTTCCTCTCACTAGGCAAGGAGACTAGTTATCTTCAGTGCACACGACATCTACCCAGTGGGACCCTTCCTAGTTCCGCAATCAATTTACTGACCACCAAATCCTCCCGAACTCCGTGAATCAAACCGCTTATTACTGAATCTTCCATTTTAGATATTTTCGTTATATTTGGGATAATTTCTTTTATGTTAACATTTATGTTTAAATACTATTTTACAGATCTTTAGGCTAGATTGTAGCCGCATTCTTGTTTCCGGATTTGAGTTTTGATATCTATTTAATCCTATCTTGTGGGATGAATAAAGGAGAAGAGTCTCAATTTTAGATTTCAATAGTCCAGAGTTTATCATTTAAGTTTCTTTTAAGGAGGCGGATCTGGAGAGCCGAGGTGAGAGCCACATGCTTCATCAACCAACTCCAACGAAGAACACTAGTTTTATTGTTTTTCTTTTCAATTTCATTATAAACTAATTCTATTTTCTAGATTTTTGATGTAGTCTAACATTGAACACACAATTTATATTCTAAGTTATCATATTTTCAATATTTCAATGATTGAGTATTTATTCCTTGTTTTTAATGCTTGCAATTTTCTAGTTAATTATTGTTTGATCTATTGAATCAGAATGAGACCAAGATGTGATTTGTGATTAAAGCTCGAGGATTAAGCATCATTAGTTGAGCGAAGTAGAGATACTTTACCGTAATTAGTGTGATTTTCAGGAAAAATCCAAAGAACTTAATGAGTCTCCAATTAGTTAAATTCACATAGAGAAAATATTGAAATTCTATAACAAGGAAGGATAAATTATGTGGGATTTACTTAGTGAAATCAAACACTCTAGATCTATTCCTATTATCTTTAAAATCTTAATTTTAATGTTATTGTCTTCAGTTTAATTTAGATAATCTATTCTTCAAATTTTGGTTTTCTAAATAGTAATTAATTTAGTCAATTTCAATACTCAATAGCATAATTAATCTATGTGGGTTTGACATCTGTTTTCTTTAAAAGACTTTAATACTTGTCACAATTCCATGCACTTGCAGATATTTTCAGCACAAAAAGTTTTTTGCACTGTTGTCGGGGATTAGTTATTTGTTATTAATATTGATACTAGCTAGATTTTTACTATTTTAGATTTTATTTTATTGGTTTAAATTAGATCTCAGTTTGATTTTTCTTTTCAGGAATTGAAAGTGCATGCCCCGATCTAAATCATTAGATCATACACTTTTCGATCCCAATATTGAAAGAACCTTACGTTGGATCAATAAAAAGAAGAAGAAAGAGGTCGTCGCATCTAAATTAAATATGGCCATCCAAAAGCACAAGGCGTTAAGAGACTATGCTATGCCCTCTATCAATGGGGCGACATCTAGTATAAGGCGGCCAGCTATACAAGCCAATAACTTCAAGATCAAGCCTGCCATCATTCAAATGATTTAACAAACCGTCTAGTTTGGGGGGCTGTCACAAGAGGATCCTAATGTCCACATTACAAATTTCCTAGAAATTTATGATACTTTTAAATACAACGGAGTGACAGATAATGCGATTCAATTGAGACTTTTTCCTTTCTCACTTAGGGAAAAAGCAAAAGCTTGGTTGAACTCTTTGATGCCTGGCATCATCACCACCTATGAGGAGTTGGCACAAAAATTCTTAGCAAAATATTTCCCTCCGGCCAAGACAACGAAGTTAAGCAATGATATCACTACCTTCACCCAATTTGAGGGTGAATCATTATATGAGGCATGGGAGAGATTCAAGGATTTATATTGCGCAAGGGTTCTTATCATGATCTCCTAGCCTAGCGTCAAGTACAGACATTTTACAATGGTTTAGGATTCACAAATCGATCTATGGTTGATGCAGCTACAGGAGGAGCATTAATGAGTAAGACCCATGAAGCTGCATATGAACTTCTGGAAGAGTTGGCGTCAACAACTATCAGTGGGCCGCACAGAGAGCAATTACAAAGAAGGCGGCCAATGTCTTTGAGCTTGACTCTATATCTTCAATTGTGGCTTAGTTGGCAAATCTATCCAAACAACGAGGTAAAATGAACGTTAATGCTATTCAAACTAATGTTGTTTGTGATCATTGTGTAGGAAGTCATTCAAGTGTAGATTGTCAAGTGGGGAATCCTTTTGCCCAACCGAGTTATAAACAAGTCCAATACGTGTCCAATTTCCAACATCAAAACAATCATTATTCAAACACGCTCAATCCTGGATGGAGAAATCACCCTAACTTTTCATGGAGCAATAACCAAGTGCCGATTAGACCACCTCAATAGTTTCCACAGCAAGAGAAGAAACCGACACTTGAGGATATATTTTATGGTGATCCAAAACAACTTGGTTTCAATCTGCAATCTTGACGCACAAATCAGTCAGTTCTCAAACATGCTTACCGAGAGGACAACAGGGACTTTACTGAGCAACATTGTGACCAATTCGAAGGAACATGTCAAAGTCATAACATTGAGAAGTGGGCGGACATATGACCAGCCACAGACAATAAATACCGAGCGAGATGCAAAAGCTGTCGAAAATGTGGAGTCCGAGAAGAAGGAAACCGAGTATGACGTGAAAGAAGCAGAGCGTGATGTGACCGACCAGCAAGCTGAAATAACTAAGGAGAATAAAGAGGTTGCAAAACCCAAGAAATCCAGTGAGTTTATATCTAAAACTTATTCTCCTTTAATTTATGATCCACCAATTCCTTTTCCGCAGAGATTAAGAAAAAATAAGATTGATAATCAGTTCTCTAAATTTCTAAGTATATTTAAGCAACTGCATATTAATATTTCACTCATTGAAGCCTTAGAGCAAATGCCTAAATATGCAAAATTTTTGAAAGATATATTATCAAACAAGCGAAATTGGAGGAGCATGAGACTGTAATGTTGATCGATGAGAGCAGTGCAATTTTACAAAAGAAGCTACTGCCTAAGTTGAAAGATCTAGGGAGTTTCACGATCCCTTGCACTATAGGAAATTTCTATTTGATAAAGTTTTCTGCGACTTAGGGGCAAGTATTAATCTATTATCTTTCTCTATTTTCAGGAAAATAGGTCTTGGAAAAGTAAAGCTGACCACCATCTCTCTACAGTTGGCGGACTATTAAATACCCAAGAGGACTCATTGAGTACGTACTTGTGAAAATTGATAAGTTTATCTTCCCAGTCGACTTCATTGTACTCAATATGGAGGAGGACAAGGAGATCTCTTTGATACTGAGCCGTCCTTTCTTGCGACGAGGAGAACTTTAAGTGATATCCAGTAAGGGAAACTCATTTTGAGGGTCGGCGAGGAGCAGGCCACTTTTGACGTATTTAAATCTATAGAATTCCCTTCTGAGGTACATTCTTGTTTTCAAATAAGCGACCGAGACGTGGTCATGGCCGACTAGACTTATGGAGTTGAATTTCCAAAGCTACTACTTAAAGAACCACCCAAGCTTGAACTCAAACCACTTCCATCAAATTTAAGGAACGAATAGGCTGAAAGATCTCCAACGGATACACGGCTGCACCTTCAACGAAAATATTCAATTGGAAGACCCAAAAAAGAAAAAAAAAATTCAGGGGAGCATCTCTTACCTTCTCTCACTCTTTGCTTTAGTTTTTCTTTCTTTTTTTGATTGAGGACAATGTGATATTTAAGTTTGGGGGAAAGGATATTATTTTTTAAAAAATAAATAAATAATAATGATGATGATGATAATAAAACAGTATGGTTTGATGAATAAAAAGCCTATGATAAGAACACGATTGAAATTGATTATAATTTTTAGGAAAAAATATTATTGCTTAAATCTAGTTGTTAATTCTTTACTTGATCTTGTTTAATTTGATATCTTTTATGTTCAATGAATGCTTATAATGATCATTAATCGTTTTACATACCTAGAGAAATTTTATGTCAATTTGTTTGGTCTCAACTTACTTTAGAACTTGTTTGATTACACACGAGGCGAAATCCTAGATAGAATATTATTGGGAAAATGATTAAAGCATTCATTGGACCAATTGAGCCTTTCAAGCTTACATGTTTATTATCGTTATCCCTAGCCACACCTTTGAGCTTTATTGAATGATATTTTGGCCTTATTTTTTCTTTCTTGTAAACCTCATATTCCCTACCCTATTTGAGCTTAAACACATATTTGTTTACCTTTCAAGATAACTAAGTTTACACAAAGTCATAGACTCACAAGAGCTTGAAAAGCAAGAGAGGTAGAAGGTCTACAAGTAAAGTTAATTATAGCCATATTATCAAAATCGTGAGTTTGTAGGTGTGAAAAGTCAACTCGTCTACTGTGTGGCCAACAAGAAAAGGCAGACGAGAGTCATCCACAAAGGCAATCAAAAATGTATGAATACTTCCATGAAAAAAAAAATGTTCGACATGTCGAATAGAAGGGTAAAGAGAGAAATACTTAAAAGTACAATAAAGAGATGTATGTTGAGAGATTCACAAAGATTGAGAAGAGATGTTTGTGTTAGAAGGGAAAATGCTCTATTTTTCTGTTAGTGTTCAAACTTAAGTTCTCTTTCTTTGTTTGAATCCTACCTTTCCTTTGTAGCACTCACTATAGCCTTACATTACAAGTTTAATAAAGACTTAATGATCTGAGGTGACAGTTTATGTTCTACATTAGTGGAGAGTGATTTGAAAAGCAAGCCTATGGAGTGTTTAGAGAATTATTTATTTATTTGTTTGCATAAAACTATCCAGGAAGCTAATGATGAAGTGAGAATGATGGGTATGCAGGAATGTGGGATGGATAATGCAGTGAAGTTGAGTTTTGAATTAAATTTTGGGACTTGATTGATCTTGAATGATTCCTTTAAATTATAGACTTTAGGCAATCTTGAGGCAATAAATTTTACGAATCAACCTAATGCTTGTTTTAATTGTCTTTCTTTTCTTCTTTGCTCGAGGGCAAGCAAAACTTAAGTTTGGGTTTTTATTACTCTTTTATTTATGAAATGTGTCATTTCCTTCAATACTATTGATTTTATTTTATTTCTATATATTTTTCTTTATTTTCTTGGATTTGAAGGAATGAGAAGATTTAGTGTGAAATGAGAGCATTTTGGTACAAAAGAAGAGATTACGGATCCAAATCGATGAGAGGCAGCGAGATCTAAAGAGAGTCGAGAAGAGTTGGGCAACCAAAAGCTGCAACTAGAATTCGCGACCAGAAGGCACGACCAAAATCCACGACAAGAGTTAGGCGATAAGCGAGATATTTTACCTTCTGGGAGAGAAGACTTGGCGCAAGATTGGGCAACCAGTCTAAACAATAACTTAAAAGACCAACCTAAACGATATGATGGGCAACAACTAGTAAAGGCGAGCAGCTTTATCGCTCGATAAGTTGGCGAGAGGGTTCTATCATCCCGGTCCAAAGTCTTTTCTCTCGGTAGGCAAGGAGACCAATTATATTCAACGCACACAGTATCTACCAGATGGGACCCTTCCGAGTTCCGCAATCAATCTGCTGACCACCAAATCTTTCTGAATTTCGTAAATCAAGCCGCTTATTACTGAATCTTCCATTTTAGATAATTCCATTATTCTTGGGATAATTTATTTTATGTTAACATTTATCTTTTGAAACTATTTTACAAATCTTTAGGATAGATTATAGCCGCATTTATCTTATTTCTGAATTTGAGTTTTGACATCTATTTAATCCCTTCTTGTGGGATGAATAGAGGAGGAGGGTCTGAGCTTTAGATTTCAATAGTCCAGAGCTTATCATTTAAGATTCTTTCAAGGAGGTGGATCTGGAGAGCAGAGGCGAGAGCTGCATGCTTCATCAACCAATTCCAACGAAAAACGCTAGTTCTATTTATTATTTTTTTCAATTTCATTATGAATTAATTCTATTTTCTAGAGTTTTGATGTAGTCTAGCATTAAACACACAATTTATATTCTAAGTTATCGTATTTTCAATATTTTCATGATTGAGTATTTATTCCTTATTCATAATGCTTGTAATTTTCAACCTAATTATTGTTCAATTTATTAAATCGCAATGAGACTGAGAGGTGATTTGTAATTAAAACTCTAGGATTAAGCAAATTAGTTGAGCAAAAGTATAGATACTTTATCGTGACTATTGTGATTTTCAAGAAAAATCCAAAGAACTTAATGAGTCTCCAATTAGTTAAATTCACATAGAGAATATTGGAATTCTATACCGAAGCTAAAGTTGAGAATGCACTGTCACAGATGAGCCCTTCCAAAGCACCTGCCCTGATGGAATGTCATCCATATTGTATAAAAAATATTGGTCTATTATTAGGAACTCAGTTTTAGAAGTTGTGTTGAAAGCATTAAATACAGGTGTGTTTCCTTCCAATCTTAACCATACTTATCTTACTCTGATTCCCAAGAAGAAGGCTCCTGTTGCAGTTGATGATTATTGGCCCATTAGTTTATGTAATGTGGCCTATAAGCTTATTGCTAAGGTAATTACTAATAGATTAAAATTTGTGTTGCCTAACATTATTGGTGATTCTCAAAGTGCATTTGTACCTAGTTGGTTAATAATTGATAATGTCCTCATTGCTTATGAACTAGTGCACTTTTTAAAAAATAAGAAAAAAGGGAAAAAAGGGTTTATGAGTAAGGCCTATGATCGTGTTGAATGGAATTTTCTTCGAATTGTGATGGGAGTTATGGGTTTTCAGCAGTCCTTCATTCAGTTGGTTATGTATTGTGTGCAATCAGTTTCCTTTTCTGTTCTGATTAATGGGGATCTCAAAGGGCCTATTTATCCTTCCAGCGGTTTGAGACAAGGAGACCCTTTGTCCCCTTATTTGTTTTTACTGTATACTGAAGGACTTTCAGCTCTGTCAAGACAAGCAGGGGTTAGAGGTGAGATCTCTAGATTAAACATTTGTAGGGGTGCTCCAAATATCAACCATCTGCTTTTTGCAAATGACAATGTCATCTTTTGTAAGGCTGATGTGAAGGAAAATAAAAGAGTCCAAGCTGTTTTAGAAGCGTATGAGAATGTTTTTGGCAAAAAAATAACAAGGATAAAAAAGCTATGGTTTTTAGTAGTAATGTAGAAAGGTGGTTGGAGGAGGAGATTAAACTATTATGGAGTAATAGTGAGATTCAACAATATGAAAAATATCTCGGGTTAACTCCTTTAGTTGATAGATCTAAGTTCAGAGCTTTCCAGTCTAAACAAAGGTTGTGGAAGAAGCTTCAAGATTGGAAAGGAAAATTACTATCTCAGGGTGGAAAGGAAGTGTTATTGAAAGCAGTGGCTTTGTCTATCCCATCCATTTCTTTGAGTTGTTTCCTTCTACCATCAAGTTTATGTTCTGAGTTGGAGAGTTTAATGGCAAAATCCATTGGGTTAGTTGGGCTAAAATGTGTGAACCAAAAACAAAAGGGGCTATGGGATTTAAGGATCTCATAAATTTCAACCTTGCTCTCCTTGCAAAGCAAGGTTGGAGGTTATTGCAAGATGATGACTCAGTTCTTCACAAGTTGCTTAAAACTAGGTACTTCTCAAACTTTAGCTTCTTTGATGCAAATTTGGGTTATTGTCCATCCTATACTTGGAGAAGTATATGGGAGGCTAAGAAGTGGGTGAACGAAGGTTGCAGATGGTGCATTGGGGATGGAAAGCCAGCTCACTTATGGATTGGTCAATGGCTACCAGATCACAGATTATTAATGCAAGAAGACAGTTTTGTTGGGCAGAACAGTGATGATGGTATCGCTACTATTATTGATGAAACAATTGGATGGTGGAACTTACAAAAGATTATATCTTTCTTCAATCCAAGAATTGTTGTAGAGATTTCTAAAGTTGTTATATGTCCAGGTATGCAGCAGACAAAAGGATTTGGAGCTATGAGAGGTTTGGGCAGTTTTCAGTATAGAAAGACATGCTATCGTTTTATTTACTCTTAGGGAAGGGGTTGTAATGCTGAATCTTCAAGTATGAGCAAGCAAAAGAGATTGTGGAAAGTATTATGGAAGATGCAGGTCCCTAACAAGATTAAAGTCTTTGCTTGGTGATTGTGTAGAGAAGGCACTACAACAGAAAGGGTCTTTTGGGACAAAAATTTTCGTCCCAAAAGACCACAATTTCATCCCGGAAAAATTTTTGGGACGAAAAAAATTCGTCCCAAAGTCGTTCCAATATCACTGTGCCAAAAGGCATTTTGGGACGAAAATCACCATTTCGTCCCAAAAAATTTCTTTTGGGACGAAATTGAAGGAAACCGTTCTAACACGTTTGAACGAAAAAAAATTTTCGTCACGGTTTAAATTCGTCCCAGAAAATAGTTCGAATGGAAAAAATTTTAAGTTCGAACAGGAGTAACGTGTTTGAACGATTTCGAAATATGTTCGAACACACATGAATTCGTTCGAACGTTATGAATTGTCTTTGTGTTCGAACATTAAATGGTCAGGTCAAACGCTATATGGGTTCGAACGGTATAGGATATGTTCGAACACGACTGAAATTATTTACGTTCGAACGTTGTGTGATCGTTCGAACACTACGAACATGAATTTCGTTCGAACATTATATCCACGTTCGAACGCTATTGCCATTACATAGAGTTCGAACGTTTTACGTTCGTTCGAACGATATCTCTTTAATTTAAATCAATAATAGAAAACCAAATAGACGTTCATACTATTTGCCACAATACATTAGAAACTGTTTAACACACACAAAAGTGTTAAAATAAGCGCAAAGTAAATAAATAACAGTCGAGACAGGTATTGTTTGTACATAAATAGATAATCCCAAAATCCATTAGTTGTTTGGAGGCCTGTACTGTTGCATAAGCTGCTGCATTTGGAGTTGCATCTGTCTTCTGAACTCTTCTTGTTGTTCTTCATGTTGTTTGAGGCACATCTCCATATCTGCTTGTTTTGCCAATTGAGCCTCTAACTCATGCTGTCTTGCAGTCAATTCTTCGATTCTGGAATTCACATTCTCTAGCGCTATAGAAGTCATAGATGCATTCCCAGAAGAAGAGGAAGAGGGACCAGGCTTTACACAACGACCCAAACCCCTCAAATATCCTGAACGTTGACCCAGGACTTGTGTAAAAATCTCAATATCACTTGTTGAGGAATTTTGATCTGACGCAGATTCAGCACGTAGGGCAACCATTTTATCCTAGCCATATATAAGATAAAGAATTAATATCGTCATAAATATTCTAATATATTTAATTTAAACAGGTTATAAAACTTACATAATTTTCACGGGCATCAGGATGAGTCCACTCTCCATTACGATCAGTGTGCGATGCAGCATATAATTTTGTCAGATCATAATTAGTATCTGAATCTTGCTACAATAAATGTGTTAAAGATATAAAGTCATTATGATGAGTCCAAATAATTAACTATATCCAATAAAAAAAATAGCAATACCAATTTCTGAGAAAGACGATGGAAAGATCTTGAGCCTGCATGATGATTAATCTTCAATTTTGATCTATTTGTTTTGTTTATAGAACTTCGCTCCTGCAAAGAAATTGAAAATATTATGAAGCGAAATGACAGATATGACAAGTAAAATAATTAAATTTCATTATACCTGATATGATGGATCCTCAAACATGTCACAAAGTTTTTCCCACTCAGAAGGTCGGACATCCTGGAAAGGATGTTGGCGTGCATCTTCCTTCTTCTCAAACTTATTATAATGCTCATGACACCTCGCCTTATATTTGCGGAATGCATTACCCATAAGCTCTTCCACAGTCTTACGCTCCTCTCTCCGACCAAAATTTAATTCGAAATCATCCTTAAAAAAATAGTCACAAACACATTATCATTTATAATATTCTAAATTTAAGTAAAGTATAGGAATTTATTCTACTAAATCAATATTTTAAACATTACCAAACAACGCTTCTTGATAAGCTCTTTAACATCTTGGGGGACTTTCTTCCATGAAGTCGTTGCCAAAGGTGCGTAAGTTCGTGTAAGAGCACCCACATGTGATGCAAGCCAAGCTGCTGGTTGTCCTTCGCCCCCAGTATGTTCGTCAGGAATGTTAACCTTGATCTTACCCACCTTCCGATATTTTTCCAATGTCACCCCTCTAGTGGTGCCTCGACCTTGACGAGATTGTACTGTAGATTCTATAAAATATAACATTGTAATCAATTACATTTATATTTCTATTACAGGACCTTAATTAATAACTTTTATGAGTATTAGATTTTTACCTTGTTCTGTAGAATCAATCTCTAATGGTGAGTCTGAAGGAGAGCTAGGAACAGGTGGAGATGGGTTGCGAACTTCTTTCCTCTTTGGCGGCATAATTTCAAACTACTGATACATTCAATAAGTAAAATATTTGTCATCAAGTGTAATGTTAACACTTAATTGGTCAATCAGAATCTGTATCAGTTTCATTTGACAATTCACTCTCATCATCTGTAGATACTTCAGATGATTCAACATTTTCCTCAACTGTCGCATCAACAATTTCAGCCTCAATATCTTCTCTATTTAATGGAATCATCTCATACTGGCTCAAATCCACAAACAAATTTAAGGCGGGTTGACTCTCTTGGTATGCTTCTTGAGTAGAAGAGTCATCTTCTTCTTCATCTTGTCCTTCCACCTAAGGGATAACATCATATATATTTCTTGGAGAATATTTTTGAACTACTCGCCATTGATTTCCTAACTTCGGGTCATCTAAGTAGAATACTTGAGATGCTTGAGAAGCCAAAATAAAAGGATCATCTTCATACCATATTTTTGATGTATTAACACTCAAAAAATATTCATCATCACGGACTCCAGTACGAGGATTGCTTAAATCCCACCAATCACACTTAAACAGATACACCGCAAGCTCTCCCAAATATTTCATTCCAATTATATCGATAATAACCCCATAGAAATCAATATTTTCTCCATCATGACTTCCTTCGACTAGGACACCACTATTTTGGGTTTTCCTATAACAATCTCGATCCAGTGTGTGATACCTACTTCCCCGAGAAATACATGCAGAATATCGAGCAGCGCGTCTCGATGGGCCACGTGCCAATGCATACAGTTCATCAGATATATCATTTGGATTATTCGCATGCAATTGTACAACCTACATATTGAGTAAAGCATATGCTATATCAAAGTTGAAATTAATATTTTTTCATTTGTTATTGAGTAACGCATATATAATTTCATTACCCGTTCTTCAAACCATCTCGGGAACTCCTCTTCATGTTTCTGGTTTATATCATTTACTCCTAGTTCCTTGAGCACGTTAATATGATCACTGAAATTGATGATTACCACAAATATTTTATATTTTGTATTTTTTTAAAAGTAATGAGGCAATTTAAATTAAGAAAAAGTTATAACTTACTTCAAGTAGTTCTCTATCTCAGGGCAATTGTTCAGCACGTACCACTGAGCTTTCTCGAACTCTCTTCCACACAAGTCATAACCACGCACTGCACTAATTGGACGAACTTGTTGGGAAAACACAGAATATATAGTCCGTTGTCTTGCTCGGTCAACGTCAAAGTTTCTTTCTGGCCGATCAAACCGAGTGTCAACTCCATGGAAATATTTGGAACAGAAGGTATGCCACTCATCGTCAATATATGCTTCTGCAATTGATCCTTCTGGACGGGCCTTGTTACCCACTGTACGTTTCAACTTTCCAAGAAATCGTTCAATGGGATACATCCATCTATATTGAACTGGTCCTGCAAGTCGAGCCTCACGTGGCAAATGAACGGCTAGGTGAACCATGACATCGAAGAATGACGGTGGATAAATACTTTCTAGCTTACACAATATTATGACAATTTCTCGTTCCATTCGATCCAAAGCTTCTACATTCAACGTCCTAGCACATAAGTCTTTAAAAAATGCACCCAACTCAGTCAAAGCCACACGCACATCTCTGGTCAAGTACCCACGGATACCAATAGGCAAGATACGCTGTAAGAAAACATGACAATCATGACTTTTTAATCCAGTTATTTTCCAATCATTTGTTCTCACACACCTTGTTAGATTCGAGGCATAACCGTCCGGTAATTTGATCTTCATTAGCCACTCACAAAATGTAACCCTTTCATTCCTTGACAATGTATACCACCCAATCGGCATGTAGACAGACGAACCATTTTCTTGCAACTGCATTTCCCGTCTTATTCCCAACCGCTTCAAATCCTTCCTTGAGTTTATTGTATCCTTTGTTTTTCCTTCAATTGACATCAATGTTCCCAATACGGATTCGCAAATATTTTTTTCAATATGCATAACATCAAGGCTATGTCGCAATTTTAACTTCGACCAGTACGGGAGTTCGAAAAATATACTCTTCTTTGTCCAATTCAACTCATTCGTAGCTCGTTTTCTCTTTCGTTGTTTTTTACCAAATTCATTACAACCAACATCTATAAATTGTGCAAGTACATCTTCGCCAGACAAATATGGTGGAGGTTGGCCCCATTCAACAGTTCCATCAAACATTCTAGAATTTCCACGCCATATATGGTCACAAGGTAAAAATCGACGATGACCCATGAAACATAATTTCCTCCCGTACGTAAGCCATTCAGATTTGGTATATTTGTTACAAGTTGGACATGCCATTTTCCCCTTAGTACTCCAACCTGACAAATTCCCATAAGCTGGAAAATCATTTATTGTCCACAACACCGCATCATGCATCTTGAACGACTTGCCTGTTGACGAATCAAATGTGACAACCCCATTCTCCCACAAATCTTTCAATTCTGCAATCAATGGCTGTAAGTGTATGTCTATATCATTTCCCGGTGACCTCGGACCTGGGATGAGCAAACTCATCATGAAATATGGATCTTTCATACACTTCCAAGGTGGTAAATTATACGGCATAAGTACAACTGGCCAAGTACTATGACTAGTACTCATGTTCCCAAAAGGATTAAATCCATCTGTTGCCAACCCAAGTCTTACGTTACGCGGTTCTTCAGCAAACCATGGGTGTTCCTGATCAAATTCCTTCCACACCTGGGAGTCAGCAGGATGTGACAAAATATTCTCGTTCCTTACTCTATCTGATGAGTGCCATGTCATATCTACAGCCGTTGCGCGTGACATAAATAATCGTTGTAATCTAGGTATCAATGGAAAGTGGCGGACGACCTTTTGCGGAACATTTGCCTTGTCCGATGTCCATCTTGACTCGTGGCATATAGGACACTCGTTCAACTGCTCATTCTCTCGCCAAAATAATATGCAGTCATTCGTACATGCATGTATTACGTTGTAATCAAATCCGAGTCCTCGTTTCAACTTTTTTGCTTCATAGAAGTTACGAGGTAAAGTATTGTCTGTCGGCAGTGCCTCTTTAAACAGCTCAAGTAACATATTGACTGCCTTAATAGATAATCGACACATTGATTTTATGTGAAGCAATCTTACGATAAACAACAACTTACTATGTCTTCTGCATCCTGGATATAGCTCACGTTGTGAATCATTCCACAAGCGTGCAAAAGTGTTATGGCCCCCATCATTTGAGCTTAATGTGTCCGTGTCACCTTCATCCATAAACATTCCTGCACCGATGTCACCTAACATTTCCTCCAAATCCTCATCGTAATCATCTCCAACAATCTCTGGTTGTACATCTTCATCGATCTCTTCTTCTTCATGTGGAGCCTCAAATGAAGTTGGATATGGTTCGCCGTGTAAGACCCAATCAGTATAGCCCTTATCAATACCTTTGACAAACAGATGCTCTCTCACCAAGTCTATCTTATGAGAACGCAAATTCCTGCATTCTCTGCATGGGCATCTGATACGCCCATCACTATCACATGTACCCAATGCAAACTCCAAGAATTTATTAACACCTTCAGTATATACATTGTAATTCTGACCCAATCGATCGGTAACTCTCATCCAACTCTTATCCATGCCGACTATATTCATTACAAACAATATTGTAATGCATCAGCAAACAACCATATATCATGTACCAATTAATGAGTATGCCACCTTTCACCGGGAAGTTGGTCCTATCCCGTTCGGGATTGTAAGATCATAGTCGCCAACCTATGATCTATTATCTGTCACGTCCAACAAAATTTCGGCAGCATCTCCCCATAGTTCTCCAAATATGCTCGTTTCGTTGTGTGCACTGACGATTAACACGTCGTTGCACCATCACCGAAACTGCATATCCAGAGAACAATGGATGAATCTACCAAAATCATAAAGTTGGACGACAACAGATATAGTTCTATAGTTTGCGAGAATGATCTTACAATCCCAAACTGTCCACTCTGGACAATTCAAGAGTTATCAATCAAGCATTCATCCGAATTGATAATTCTCGAACGGGTCTAAGGTTTATTTTGATGAACAAACAATACAAAATATGCTAATATATGTCAAACAATAATAACATATTATTTACACAACAATACAACAAAAACATAATTAGTAGGTATTATTTCAATATTTATTCCAGATTTTAATTTAAATATTAGTTTTACATGTTTATAATTAAGTATTTTAATTTAAAGATTTAGTAGTATTTTAATTTGAATATTAATTTTATTAATTTATCTTGAAGTATTTAAGTATTATTAAATTTTAACTATTTCTATTTTAATTTAAAGATTTAGTAGTATTTTAATTTGAATATTAATTTTATTAATTTATCTTGAAGTATTTAAGTATTATTAAATCTTAACTATTTCTATTTTAATTTAAAGATTTAGTAGTATTTTAATTTGAATATTAATTT